>NC_133648.1:45597048-45942830 GCF_009905375.1 Apium graveolens
AAGATCCCGGGTATGATCCCTCAAACGATAAATGAAAACGAAAGTTAAGCGAACCGTATAACAGATCAGCGGTCATTAGGCAAGTAATTAGAAGCTAATCAAAGAGGTTAGTGGGGATGATGTCACCAAACCAATAAGAAGAGGACAAAGGTGGGAGGGTGAAATCACATGGTGACATAAGCATGACCAAGCAAAGTGTGTTGTTGGTTGAATTAGAACCACACAAAAGTTACCATGGTAAAAGGTAATAAAACAAAACAAAACAAATCCAAAACAACCAACCAAGCCGAAACATTTCATTTTCACAAAAAAAACAAAAAGCTATCTCACCATTCTTCATCAAAGCTCTCGGCTTTTTCTTTTTCTTCAAAGCAAGAAATTCAAAATCCTAGTTCCAAGCTTTGTTAATTAGCAAGGTAATTATCTAAGACTCCTTATGCATAGATATAGTTATCCTATAAGTTTGAGATCCTAAATCATTCACAATCTCTTCCTAAAAATCATGGAGGAAGATGGTGAATAGTGTTTTTCAAGAAATAAAATTTTTGTTCTTGAGTTTTTGTTTAGATTAAGCTTGGATAAGGACTTTTAAGGGTGATTCCAAGCTAATTACTTGATTCTCCACTCTCCAAGGAAGGTATAACCCCTCCAAACCCTAACTTTACTTGAGTATTAGGTTTAGTTTTGTTGTTATAATTCATAAGAGACTTGATTGTTGTGTATGTAGAGGTTAGTTGGTTTTGTGAAGTTTTTGGAGTTGTAATTCTTGGATTATTGATTAATGAACTTAAGTATAGTTTAAATTCATGTTTGAGAATAGTATAAACTGATAATGTTGAGTTGTTGGGGCTGTTATGGTGAAGTATGGATGGAGTTTGGTTGGGATGTTGATTGTGAGTTAATTGTGGGTTGGTTTGGAGTAGAATAAAATTGGTAATCACGTAAACATAGCCGTCGTAATGTCCGATTTACTTTAGACTGTTTTTGTTCTTAACATTAGGACCCGTGAACTCACTGCTAGGTTTTGACCATTGTCATGATTAGATAGTTCATGTTACGAGCTTCGTTTTGATATGTGGTTCGTTTGAATCCGATGTACGGTTTAGGAGAAACGACCGTTTTAAGTAACGGCGTTTCGCGAACGAACCATTACCCCTCGCCTTACTTTGAAACATAGGTTAAAGATCTTAAAGGACTAATTGGAGTATGAAACATTTATGTAAAATGTATTAGGCAGTTGGTAAGGCACTTGCGAAAGAATCGCCTTAAAACCCTTAATGGTTAATTTATTAAAAATGGTGGAGCCGAGAGTACTCGAGCGACTTAAGTGAATCGTTAAGCGCAAAAGCGAACGTTAGGGTCTAATTGGTTAAAGTATAGATTCATAAGCGACTTTGGTTTAATTCCAACTTATACATTGTTTATAGGTTACCAGACTCGTCCCAAGCCATTTGTAACCCCCAGTCGCTCAGGCACATTTTCTACCCGTTATACTGTTGTTGTGATGTATACATATGTATATGCATTATCTTGTGATAGATGCATAATGGTTAATTAGAAAATTCTTGCGATATATTGTAGCATGTGATATGGTATATATGCATGCCTGTTTCGTAATCTTGATACATATATCTGTTGATTCAGTTGATAATACCTATGCTAGAGATAAGCGGTAATTTGCATGTACCCTTAGTATAGGGGACCCAAAGGTGAACATTTTTCTAAAACCGGGAGTCGATGCTTCCGAGTATAATATATATATATATATATATTTATATATATATATATATGAATAGTTTTTAAAAGCTATGAATCAAATAAGGTTTATTCGATAACCTTATTTTATTAATGAATATTATTTGGAATATTCATTCGAGGGCTTATGACCCCGTTTATTTTATTATTGAATATTATTTTAAATATTCATTCGAGGACTTATGACTCCACTTAATTTATTAATGAATATTATTATTTGAATATTCATTCGAGGACTTATGACTCCGCTTAATTTATTAATGAATATTATTATTTGAATATTCATTCGAGGACTTATGACTCCGATTATTTACTAATTATTATTCTTAATTTTATTAAAGAATAATGTGTCGATAATCAAACTTACTTTTGATTATTCAAATAAAGATAGTACTTTCGTATAAGTATATCTTTAGTTATTTAATATTCATTTAAAGTATAAATTTTAAAACTTCTACTTCAATTATTTTTATAAAGATTATTCTTTATGGGAATATTATTTAAATAATAATATTCAGATATTTTCTAATATATTTGGACTGATTTATTTTATTAAATCAGCATCACTCCAAACATTCTTAAAAATGTTTTCGAGTCTTCAAAATGATTTGTAAAGGTTAGGGCGGATCCCAAAACTCATTCTTATATTTAAGATCCTCCTTTCGAAGGGGATTTAAATACTCGCTCAAAACCTGAGGGATCCGGCTCTGTGGTGTATTTTATATTCGCAACAAGGTTGCTATTCTGATAAAAGAGTTTTTGATTACTTACCCAACACTCGGGAAGTAAAATTCTTGGAACAAGTTAATCCATTAACAGACATCGCCTGGGAAATATCGGTGAGTTTTCCTTTCCATCTAGATACGACTTCTTAGTGGAGCCGTATCAACAAGTTTCTACTTGGGGAAAGGGAGAACGAGCTTTACGTTTCAGGGTCATGGATTTCATCTGAACTAGGAGTGGCGTAAGTGGTCGAGTAGCGCCGGCCCAGCCTTATTATATTGGCCCAAATGGCCCGGAAGTTCCGCTAAGACGGTCCATTCCTTAGGAGTCCAGTGTTCGGTTGACAAGTAAATCCGACAGGTTCTCCTCTACATGTAGAAAATGATGGGGTTGTACTCCTACGACTGATCATCGTAAGTGGTCTTCCTGGAGCGGCAAACTCCCGTAATGAGTTCATCATCCAATTGGATATTTCTGCAACACTACCCAGAGCACTTCGATAGAAAGGCTACGGTTGGGCGATTGTTGAGTGTTGGCAGGGTCGAGTTTTCAAAATGATGTTTGCATCAAATGAAGTATCTCGTAACTTCATTTTATTTTGATGATATTTTAAAGATTGATTCTATACAAGTTTTGTCTTGTAGCTTAATCTATGGGATGAACTATTTATACATTGAACGGTGGTAGTTCAAGTAGTATTCGGAAAAGATATAAGTATATTGGAGTATCTTGTAACTTCATCTTTTAAACTTATATCTAGTTAATGATTGTCTTATGAATGACAAAGGTTTCAGGAAAACGTTGAGACAAGGTCAGATATATTAGATCACCTTGCAACGATATTTTTATACAGTTATAAACTGGAACTCTGTGTATATTATACATGTCAAAGGATTTCAAAGATTGTGAAAAGTATATATGTATATATATACTGAATATTTTGTGACTTGGTCGCGTTAAGATATCAGCTTGGTTCATTTCTTCTTGACCAAGCTCCCGATTCGCAAGCGGTTAGGAAAGTTCCGCAGTTTCCTGTAGGCGTTGATGTCGTTATAGCCGAGGTAGGATCTACCAATAGGCTAGGCTTTCAACTTCTGATGTACCAGATTTTTGTATATTTATGAATTGTAATAATGGCAAAGAAATATAAATTTATTCAGAAACCCTTTTGAGGTGTAATGGCTTATAATTGTGGAATAAAACGACTTGTGTTATTTTTGGTATTCATCTCTGAGACTATAACTTGTGGTGTGTGTGTATATTGTGGGGTCACAGTACGTAGTAGTTCGTTGTTTATTAAGATTAAGTGTTATTAAGGGAAATAGAACTCGTGACAACCTCGATCCCCGACCCCAGATTTGGGGGTGTTACAGAATCTGTTCATCCCCCAGAGTTCTTAGGTTTTCCAGACCCGATTAAAGCGCAGTCGTGGTTGAGAGAAATGGAAAAAGCTTTTTAGTTAGCAGAAGTTAAAGACGATAAGAAAGCTCAGTATGCAAGTTATTACCTGAAAGATGAAGCAAGTTTTTGGTGGGAATCTTCAAAGGCGTTGTTGGAAGGCAAAGACTTATCTTGGGAAAAGTTCATCGAGATGTTTCTGGAGAAGTATTTGCCAAGGTATATGCAAGATCAGTTGAAGATGAAATTTCTGGATCTTAGACAGGAGGAAATGTCAGTAGCGGAATATGATGTGAAGTTTTCGAAATTGTCTAGATTCGTACCTGAGTACGTGAATACAGAAGCGAAGAAGGCTAAGAGGTTCCAACAAGGACTTAAGCCGTGGATTAGGAGTCAAATAGAAATGTTGGAGATCAAGAATTATGCTGCTTTGGTTCAAAAAGCAATGATAGTGGAAGGTGAGCGGGAAGCTGCCAGAAGAGAAAACGAAGGAAGAAAAAGGAAGTTTGAAAGCTCTAAGCAAGAGCAAGGAAGCTCAAAATTCAGAGGGAAGTTTGGGAAGAATGGTGGAGGTCAAAACCAAAAGTTCCAGAAGTTTAGACCCGGTAATGGAGCTCAGAAGAACCATTTCCAGAAAGCTGGACAACCGGGGAAGGATAGCATACCCCAGATTCAAGAATGCAGGAATTGTGGAAAGAGACACCCAGGGCGGTGTAATAAGCTGGATATAACATGTTTTAAGTGCAACCAGAAGGGGAATTATTCTTCAGAATGCCCAAGTGGAGCAAGGAAGCCTGATTTGGCTTGTTTCAAGTGTGGTAAAGTGGGCTATATGGCCAGGAATTGCAAGGAGCCTGTTTAGAAGGCTAATGTTCTCAGAATTACTGGACCGCCGTCTCTCCCAGCACCATCAGCTCAACCCAGAGCTAGAACCTTTAACATGATGATGAAAGATGCGGTGCAAGATGTGGACGTGGTAGCAGGTATGCTTGTTATAAACTCAGTAAAAGTAAAAGTTTTGATGGATTCTGGAGCAACTAGATCTTTTATCTCTGAAAGTATTCTTGATAAGTTAAATTGTGTTGCGTACCCTCTAGAGCCTAATTTGATTATAGAGGTAGCAAATCAAGAGAAAGTTATTGCTAGTAAGATTTATCCTGATTGTGATGTGACTATAGAAGGTTGGCACTTTTCTGCTGACTTAATTCCTTTTAAGTTAGGAGAATTTGAGGTCATACTAGGAATGTATTGGTTGTCAAACCATGAAGCGTAAATAGAATGTAAAAGTAAAAAGGTGAAGTTAAAAACCAAGGAGGATGAAGAGGTTATATTTAAAGGAAAGAGGCAGGAGAAGAAATTTCTAACGGCTATTAAGGCAAAAAGATTAATATGTCAAGGATGCGAAGTTTATTTGGCTCATGTCGTGGACATGGGGAAAGAATCTGTGAAGATCGAGGATATTCCGGTAGTAAGAGATTTCCTGGATGTGTTTCCTGATGAATTTCCTGGACTACCTCCAGACAGAGAGATCGAGTTTACGATTGATTTGGCTCCTGGTACGGAACCAGTGTCAAAAGCTCCCTATCGCATGGCGCCGATCGAGATGAAGGAATTGGCAGCTCAGTCACAAGAATTGTTGGACAAAGGAGTGATCCGACCGAGTGTATCCCCGTGGGGCGCACCGGTGTTATTTGTAAAGAAAAAGGATGGAAGTATGAGGTTGTGCATTGATTACCGCGAACTGAATAAGTTGACAATCAAGAATAAGTACCCTCTACCGCGGATCGATGACTTGTTTGACCAGTTAAAAGGAGCTTCGTGTTTCTCAAAGATTGATTTAAGATCTGGGTATCATCAGTTAAAGATCAAAGCGGAAGATATACCCAAGACAACGTTCCGAACGAGATACGGACATTATGAGTTTTTGGTAATGGCATTTGGCTTGACGAATGCGCCAGCTGCATTTATGGATCTTATGAACAGAGTGTTCAAGCAGTATTTGGATAAGTTCGTGATTAAGTTTATTGACGATATACTGATTTACTCCAAAACGAAAGAAGATCATAAGGAGCATTTGAGGATTTCCTTGGAAATTCTACGAAAAGAGAAACTGTATGCTAAGTTTTCAAAGTGCGAATTCTGGCTAAAGGAAGTGCAATTTCTTGGTTATATAGTTAATAAAGAAGGAATTAAAGTGGACCCAGCCAAGATAGAAGCTGTAATGAATTGGGAAAGACCCAAGACTCCAACGGAGGTAAGAAGTTTTCTGGGATTAGCCGGATATTATAGAAGATTTGTGCAAGACTTCTCTAAGATTGCCGTTCCGTTGACAAAATTGACGAGAAAGAACGAGAAGTTTATTTGGACAGAAAAGTGCGAGGAAAGTTTTCAAGAGTTAAATAAGAGATTGGTAACCGCCCCAGTGTTGGTATTACCAGATGATAAAAGAGAATTTGTGATATTCAGTGATGCTTCATATAAAGGACTTGGATGTGTGTTAATGCAACATGGGAAGGTAATAGCATATGCGTCAAGGTAACTCAAGCCGCACGAGCAAAAGTATCCAACGCATGATTTGGAATTGGCAGCAATTGTGTTTGCCCTTAAGATTTGGAGGCATTTTTTGTATGGGGAAAAGTGCGAGATTATACGGATCATAAAAGTTTAAAGTATATCTTTACTCAGAAAGAATTGAATATGCGACAAAGAAGGTGGTTGGAATTGATCAAAGATTATGATTGTGCGATAAACTACCATCCTCGAAAGGCAAATATGGTAGCTGATGCTTTAAGTCGAAAAGAAAGGTTGAATATGTTAACGTCATCAAAAGTATTGATCAAGGACTTTGAAAAGATGGAAATAGAGGTGCAGACTCCAGAATGTGGAGGTGAAGCTATATATAAAATGTTGTTTCAACCCGAGATTCTGGAAAAGATTCGATGCTGTCAAGAGCAAGTGATGAATCGTGAAAAGGATAAGTTGACGGGAGAAGAAATTAAAGCTCAAAAGGATGGAAAAGAGATATACCGTGTTAACTCGCGTATTTGGATACCTAATGTTGTGGAACTAAAGCACGAGATTTTGCAAGAAGCGCATAACTCGAGATTTTCAATTAACCCTGGGAGTACGAAAATGTACCAGGATTTAAAAGAAAGTTATTGGTGGCCCAACATGAAAAAGGAAATTGCGAAATGGATAAGTAAATGTTACACATGCCAAAGAGTCAAAGCGGAACATCAAAGGCCAAGCGGATTGCTTCAGCCACTGGACATACCCGAATGGAAATGGGAACATATAGCGATGGATTTCGTGGTAGGATTACCTAAAACTAAGTCAAATCATGATGCGATTTGAGTGGTAATCGATCGGTTGATGAAGTCAGCACATTTCTTGCCGATAAATGAAAGGTTTTTGTTGGAAAAGTTGGTCAAATTATATTTGGATGAGATCGTGATACGTCATGGAGTTCCTGTATCTATCGTGTCTGATAGAGATCCAAGGTTTAACTCGAGATTTTGGCAACAATTCCATGAACATTTGGGAACTAAGTTGAAAATGAGTACGGCATATCATCCGCAGATAGACGGACAAAGTGAGAGGACAATTCAGACAATTGAAGATATGTTGCGAACCTGTACAATAGATTTCAAAGGAAATTGGGACGATCATTTGCCCTTAATTGAATTTTCCTACAACAACAGTTATCACGCGAGTATTGGCATGCCGCCTTATGAAGCGTTGTACGGAAGAAAGTGTAGGTCCCCTACTTATTGGGATGAAGTTGGTGAGCGCAAGTTAATTGGCCCAGAGCTATTTCAGCAAACGAAGGAAAAGGTTGAAATGATTCGAAAGAGATTAATTGCAGCTCAAGATTGCCAAGCAAAGTACGCAAATCAAGAACGGAAAGATGTGCAATTCGAATCTGGAGACAAATTCTTGTTAAAGATATCTCCTTGGAAAGGTTTAACCTAATTCGGAAAGAAAGGGAAGCTGATTTCTAGGTATATTGGACCATTTGAAGTATTGGGACGAGTTGGGAAAGTGGCGTATGAATTGGCGCTACCTCCGCAAATGCAACATCTGCACAATGTGTTTCATGTATCTCTTCTGAAGAAGTATAATGCTGATGCGAGCCATGTGATCGAGTTGGAACTAGTGGAAATCCAACCAGATTTGTCCTATGTGGAACAGCCAGTGCGAATTTTGGATCGAAAAGAAAGGACGCTTAGAAATAAAGTTGTACCTCTAGTTAAAGTGTTATGGAGAAATCCATTAGTCGAAGAATCGACTTGGGAATTAGAAAGCGAAATGAAAGAAAAGTATCCCCATCTATTTGCTTTAGATTAGATTCTGGGGACAGAATCATTTTAAGGAGGGTAGATTGTGACGACTGAGAATTTTGTGACGTAATTAAGTCAATAAAGTATGTGTTATGTGATATGATTATAATTATGTGACTAAGTGCTGAATAATTGTCTTTTCTGTATATTAGAATATAGGAGCGTAGATAAAAATGTTCCAATTTAAAGAGTCAGCTTAGAAGTTAAGCTGTGGTGTCGGGCCGTCAGGTAGAACGGAACCCGTCCTAATAAGGAGTTAAAGAATATAAAATGTGAATTATATGTGATTGAATGAAATGAATATGTAAATAAAGTATTTCGTCCTAAGTGACGTGTTGATTGATAATGATAATGAGAAGCGTAATCGAAATACTGAGCGTCGGGCCGTCAGGCTTAACGTGACCCGGTACGCGTAGAAAAGGATAAAGATTAAAGAAGGATAAATTTTATAATCAGACCAGAGTCGTTACGTGATTATATATGTAAGATTGTTGTCTGTGTGCATGACTATGTGTTCTGTGACAATTTTATGAATTTTAAAGGGATTATGTGACTTAAATAAAGGTTTAATTAACCTTCGCGCATTTTTATAAAATCATTCGAGTAAGATAAAAACATGGGATTTGTTCTGTTATCTTCATAGTGGTCCTAGAGACTTTTTAAAAATGATGAGTGGATTAATTTGGTGGTTTTTTATTTTTAAATTGATTTTATGTGGGAAATAATATTATTAAGGCGAGATTGCGAAATTCATATAAAATCAACCGTACGCTCAAAATCTTATTATGAGTAATGGTTGGAAAGCTAATTTCGAGGCCTACGTATTAAAATTGTCATTTTTAATAATTCTCGACTTCCCGAGAGAGATATATTTTATATTTAATCCTTATTACATTTTAGTAAAAAGGAAGGAACAAATAAGAATAAAAAGGGAATTAGTAATGTACTAAAATGCCCTTGATTTTGATTGAGTATAAAACTCAACCTCTTCCCCTTTTTTCCTTTTTTTTCCCGAGCACCATCACTCTCTCTTCTCTCTTTCTTTCTCACACTCTCTCTCGGCTACTCTCTCTCTTTCTCTCTCTCGGATCTTCTTCTTTTCTCTTGGTAAACCACTTGTTTCTTTGATAATTATCACCAATCCTTCTCAAAATCTCTTGTTAATTATACAAAAGTGGTTATTGGAATGTGCATGTGTGAATATCTTGTTGCATGCAAGCTCGATGTGTGTGTGTGTTCATGCTTGATGCGTGTATACGTGTGTGTATATGGTCTAGTATGTGCTTAAAGAGATGATTTTATAATTGAAAAATGATTTTCAAAGCCAAGTGAGTCTTGCATGTGCCTTGTGTGTACATAAATCGGAGGTTTCAAGGTTGGAAACCCCGAATTGGGGCACCACCGAGAAACCACCGCCACCGGTGATGAACTCCGGTGAACCGGTGGTGAGTTGTGATGTTAAAAACTGAACTCCAATACCATAAATGTTGATTTCGTTGTTTGCATGCTTGGATCGTTTAAATTTTAAAAAGGTTTTGATTTTTAAAAGTTAAATTGATAAGTGATTATTAGAAATGAGTTGTCGATTTGATTATGGGTTGTTTTGTGATTAAAGGATTAAGAGAAATCACTTGCATGTGTTGTTTTCTTGAAAACCCGAATGGTTTTGATCCTTGGAATAATTGATTTGATTTTCGTGTTGAATAAAGTAATTATGGATTGTTATTAGGATGGTTAATGGATTAAAAGAAGTAAAATTATTATTACATGTTGAGCTTTGGTCGAGTTTTGTACTAATGAAAAGGGAATTAAAATTTAATAACTTGATTCTTGGTTAATTAGCTAGTCTCGAGATTTGTATGTTGATTTACAAAAGGAATTAGTGATGCATGTTAAAGTATAGCCTTGCATGTAAATGTCAAGTTGAAAATAAGCTAAAAAGGATGAGTGTTGGACTAATTTCAAGTTTTAAACAAATCTAATGCTTGCATGTCAATGTTCGACCTTTGAATTATGTTTTGTGGATATAGCCGAATGGAATGTAGGAATAAAAAGGAATTGATTTGATGTTAAGTCAATGCATGAGTAATTTTAGAGATTATGTGATTTATATGTTTATTTGGATTCGAATTTTGATGATAAAAGAGAAGAGAATGATTCTTTTTAAAGATTTTGGATTGTGTTATATGTTTATGTGAGTTAAGGTGGAGATTGATTAATTTTGATAACCATAAGTGATAACTATGGTCGTAAAGGTTTAGTTGAGAATAAACCATGTACTCATAAGAATTATATTAGTGTGATTTGAGAAATAGCTAAGGTTAAGCAAGAACCTTCGATGGTTAAGTACATATAAAGATATAAAAGTTACGAGAAAGAGATATGATATATGCTATGTGCTATGTGCTATGTGCTTATGTGTATAAGCTATAATCGTATACTCGAGTCAAGGATGTAATCGAGTTATCGTATTGAGTGATCGTTCCGGGAATGAGAGTTGAGAATCTGATTAAGGTTTGGTTTTATTGTAGATTCGGAGCGTGAGGGCATTCAGGCTAGGAAAGGAAAGGATTTACTAGGTGGCAGTAGTTCAACCTTCAGGAAAGCAAATTCAGGCAAGTAACTCTGATTACTTGTGTAAATGGTTATAAAGAGAATGTTGTTCATACCATGTAGAGTATTGAACTGTTTAATTATGAAACCCTGTTATTGATTTGAGATACCCTGCCTTTGTTCTTGATAAACTGTTATTGATAAGCTTAATGATTCAACCCTTTGATAATCTGTCCTTTCTGTTCAAGTTATCTATTAAGCCATGGATTATATTGAACCCTCTGATTATCCTTGTTAACCCTATTTAATGATACCCTGTTTTCCCGATCACCCTATTGATCCCTACACAGATGCTGATCCTTCTAATTTAGTGCCTTGTTATCCTTGATACAGAATCCTTATGAATTGTTCCTTGTTTATCTTTGAATCACTCCCTGAACTTTGTTTCCTTAAAATCTGAATTAAGAATGAATTTCGACTTGAAAGAGTCCGAATGATTTCAAATGCTTGGTAATGATAAAATGAATTTTAGAAAACCTATTTGTTTTTCCAACTCAAGGTTTTCCAAATGAATTCCTGATGGATTGGATTGGGACGTAAGAGGCTAGTGGGACTAGTCCAGTCATGGTAAGAGGCTAGCGGGGCTAGTCCAACTTAAGGCTGAAATTATGCCGATTGGTACCTTAAAGACCAGAATGGAGGTCGATACGGGCTGATCACCCGTATATAATGAAATGGAAAGATAAAGTGATCCAATCAAGGGTTCTAAGTGATTATTTAAAAAGGGAACTGAAACTTTCTGTTCAGTAAATTGATTCTTGAAAATGGAAATGGTTTATATTGCTTTGAAAAAGAGTTGATTATGTTAATGTGAAGCTTAAAGCTCGAGAACCCTGATACTTGAATTTGTTGATCATATGATTGATTCCAAATATTGAAATATTGTTGCTTTCCTCTTTTAAAAGATCTATTCTGATCCTTTAATGATTTGTGATGAATGTCGACTTTCATCCTACTTTGAGCCTTGTTCCTTGAAAGCCCCACATTATCCTTCAAAACCTTTCCTTAACCCAAAAGATGGAAATCTGCCATCTAGATCAAATAAAGTAGAATGCCCTGAGTTTGGTAAAGCATATTGTGAATTGATATTGTAGAACTGCTATATAGTTACTTGCTGAGTTTTATACTCATTTGTTTCGTTTTAATCTAACCATGGCAGTTAAGCAAGAAGATGGCCAGGCTTAGGCGCACTGCTCGTAAGAGCGTACCTGGTGGTCCCTACTGTGTTGAGGGCTTCCGGTTGCCAGAGCAGGTAGTGGTAAATAAAAGTGAGCTCGCGCCTAGATGGAAATGTTTAAAGATACATTGGGTTATCTGTCGGTTCCCAGCCGGAATCGATATTGTTTATTTAATGATATTTTGGGTTTGTAAGTTATATTTTATGATTGGTAGTTGTAATCTTGTCTCATACTTTATCCTGTTGATCCTGTTAGTAGTTAATCGAGGTTTATGCATATTTAATTATTAGATTAGAGGTGTGTGAGTCCTCATTTCCTAACCCCGAGATTGAGGGCGTCACACTTTTACTCATCCTGTGTCAGCCTATCAATTGTTGGTTGCTCAGGGCAATGAGGAGGCAGAAAAGACTTTGAATCTGGTGCATACTTCAGAATCTCTACAAAGGGATAAAGTTGTTGTCAATTTAATGCCTCCAGAGAAGGGTCCCTCTTAGGGAGCTGGGGCTTATTTTTTGCAAAAAGGGGAACTAATACACAGGTCGTCAAATGACCCGGCCTCCCCTGGCGCTTCCACCTACAGCTGGTGAGCCATCTGAAGAATTTGGAGTAAATTCTAATGATGATGACTCTATTTCATTTGATGTAAGCATGAACTTAGGGGGAGATGAAGGCCCAAGTTCTATTCCAGATTTACCTGAATGGGCCTTGACAAAGGAGTCTACACCAGGACAATTTAATGTCTCCTTGGTCAAACAAATCATGTCTATCCAAAAGGTCATTTAGAAGAGCTCAAATGCTGGTACAAAGGCTATTCTTCAAGCTCACCTAGATTCTCTACATCTCATGAAGTTACAGCAGTTAAGACATAATCTGAGTGTGGATGAACTCAAAAAGGATATAGCTGACTTGAAGACCTACAATTCTGAGAAGCTGGATTCAGTCATGCCATATGGTACCATGCAGGATCTATTACTGAGACTGAGAAGAGAATCAGATGCTGAAAAGAAGCTGGCCAAGTTAGAAGACAGAGTTCAAGTTATTGAAAATTTTGTGGCCACCATTCTTCAAAATCAACAGTCTCAGACCAATCTTCTCATGCAACTGGCTAAAGCACAAGGCCTGACTCCTCAACTTGATGATAACAAAAAGGGGGAGAAAGGACCAAGTGAGGGGGAGAAGCTTCAGATACAAATCACTAAGGTAATTGTGCCATCAATTACTGTCTCAAAGCCACCAGTTGCAGATGGTATAGATCTGATTCAAGCAGCAGCAGCCAACTTAAAAGCTGCTAAGAAAGAAAAGTTGAGTTTGATCAACTGGGAGAAGATTGATGAGGAGATACAGAAGAAGTTTGAACTTGTCAAGGAGCCATTTAAGTCAGCCATCCATCACTCTCAAGTCAAGCAAATCAGTGTGAATGAGATGAGCATGAACTATCTGGAAAAAGGACAATCTTCCTGGATCAAGTCTCCAAAGGCTGAAATGATTCTTAAACCAAGGGCAAACTACTCAAAATCATCCTTGAAAAACCCCTTGGATACTGTGTATGAGACACCCAAGCCTGATGAGAAGAAGCTTCTGTCAAGATCAATTGTTTTCTATAAAGATCCAACTGATTCAGCTTCTAAAAAGAGGATTGCTAAGATATTCAGAAATGGGAAGGAAATTTGTGTGGTAGCTGGACATCCTCAATTTGCTCAAGCAAAGAGAGAAGAAAAAGCCAGATTGAAGCAGGAAAAGAAGCAAGCTATTCTAGATGCAAAGAAGGCTAAATAAAAGAAAGAGCAGATTGCTATCTTGGCCAAGCTACAGGCTGTGAATTCATCACAACAAATTCCCTCTCAATCATCTGAAGCTACTGAATCAAGGAAACATGTTGAAGAACAGAAGAAATCTCCAAGAAAGAAAGAATTGGCTAAAAGAACAAAAAGGAAACTGGATATTGTTGACAAGGAATTAGAAGATCAATTTCCTAAGGAATCCACACCAGCTACAACTCAAGCATCAAAGCCCTCTGTGGTACTAGAAGATATAAGGGTGGTGGATCCCTACAGGAATATTCATGGTGAACCTATTGTGCCCAAGGATGAGCCAATAGAATGGGATAACATACCAATTCCTGACTTCAGTCTACCAATCCTTAGCAAGCCAAAGAGGACAAAGTCAAGGGCAGTCAAGAAAGTGAAATTGTCACCCCTCAAATCCAAATCTGTAGTCAAAGCTCAGCCCAAAGTCAATAAGGGAGACTACTTGTACTTGTGTGACATCAAAGAATTTTATGATCTAAACCTCTATCTGGATGAACTAGATGAAGTGAGGGGAATTGATGCATACAGAAACCTACCTGAAAGGTTAGTGTTCAAGTACAAAGGAGGAAAGGAGATTCAGTGGCCACTTCACAGGATTCTTCAAGAGAGCCAAGCTGTACTGATTAAAGTTTATTCATCCTTCAAGAAGAACTTTGGGTTCAATGTCACTGCAAGAAGACTAGTATTGAAGACGATTGAAGAACTAAGAAGTGTTAGAGCTAAATATGCACTCCCAAAGACTCTAATCATCCCATACACAGGGAGAAGAGTGCATCTAAGGCCAACTGGCTGATGGAGTTCATAGATGACAAAGGTGTGAGAAGATTCTTCAGATTAGAAGACCAACTGAGCATCTCCAGCAATGAGACTCTCTTGGAAATGCAAGAAAAGCTAAATCTCTCAGAATCTGATGAACTGGAATTCCACAGACAGCTCCAAAATCAGATTTATGAAAACAACAGAAAGCTTGGAAGAAGATCCACACCTTCAAGAAACTAGAAAAATCTGCTCAGGCTAGAGGAGCATCTTGAAATGACTGTGAGCTAAACTTTGCACATTTTGATTATTTGAAGCACTTTCAGTATTATCTACTTTTCTTTAAAGTTGTATGTGTAGGTTGTTTTGTTATCATCAAGTATCTCTTAATTTATGGCTACAATTCCAGTAGACATAAATTACGGGAGATTGTTGTGCATATGTTGTGTACTTGATGATTTCATAAACAAAACACCTAAGTAGATTTTACTTAGTGAAATAATGTAGCACTCGACGGATAAGAATTATAGTCCCGACGGATAACTCATTGTAGTCCCGACGGATGATGACTTATTATCCATCGAGTGAGTAGCTTATGTAATAATGAGTCTGTAGCACATTTCTGCATACACCTTTGTATAGATTCTGTAGTAGCATATAAGTCATGTTGACTTTAACTAGATATGAATAATAGGTTGATTAATTGTACGTAGATGATGTCTTGTAATTCTGCATAAATAAATTGAAATCAAGTGCCAAAATAGCTACCGACGGATGATTAACAAAGCCATCGACGGATGATCAAATGGCTATCAACGGATGTTTTTATATAGCAGTCGACGGATGATCAATGAAGCCATCAACGGATGATCATAAGGTCGACGGATGATCATGTACTCAACGGATAAAGAATTCAAACATCAGTTGACAGTGACAACTGGTCACATGCGTCGGGATGTATGCAAATGGAATGAGAAAGCCTATTAACTGGGTAATAGAGAACAAAGTAACAAAGCATTAGACCCGATAGTTTTTATAATGATTCTATCTTTTGACTTTGTAATCTTGGTATTATATAAACCAAGAAGTAGCAAATATAAACTAAGATCTGAGATACAAAAAGTGAGAAACATTTGTAAGCAGAATTATTAGCATTTCTCTGTATTCTTAGTAGTTAAAATTTGTAAGCAGCTGTGAGCATTCTTGCACACAGAGTTCTCTCGATATAATATATATCTCTGGTGGAATTGTTTAAATCCACCAGAAAGTTTTTAAAGACTCTTGTTTTTAATTACTTATGTTTTGATTCACTTAAGTTTTTATTCCGCATTGTGTTAATCAAAACACTTATATTTGTATTCGAGTTTGAACATTTTTATTTTAAGGAAAAAGGTTCAAGAATTCAATTCAACCCCCCTTCTGTAATTCTTGCTATATTGTTAAGGGACTAACAATTGGTATCAGAGCAAGCTCTTAATCAACAAAGAGTTTAAAGATCAAAACAATTCAGCAAGATGAACAAGAAGGATGTTGGAGTCAAGATTCCTTTTATAGATAAAGATAATTACCATCATTGGAAGGTAAAGATGCATCTTCATATGCTTTCTCAAGATGAGGCCTATGTGGACTGCATAGAAAGAGGTCCTCATATTCCAATGAGCTGCAACAGGAAACGAGCCATCAGTTCCCAAGCCAAGGCATGAATAGTCTGATCCTGACATTGAACAAGTCAGGAAGGATAAAAAGGCCATGAATATTCTGTTTAATGGAGTTGATGCAAACTTGTTTGACAACATTATCAACTGTAAAACTGCCAAGGAAGTCTGGGATACTATACAGATAATCTGTGATGGCACTGAGCAAGTTAGAGAAAATAAGATGCAGCTCTTGATTCAGCAATATGACCATTTTCGCAATGAGGAAAGTGAGTCTCTCACTGACATTTTTAGTAGGTTTCAAAAACTACTAAATACTCTTAAGTTGCATGGAAGAGTCTATCAGACTAAAGACTCTAATCTGAAATTCCTTATATCTCTTCCAAAGGAATGGAAACGAATGACAGTCTCATTAAGAAACTCACAAGATTATAAGGAGTTTACTTTGGAGAGACTGTATGGCATCCTGAAAACCTATGAGCTTGAAATAGAGCAGGATGAAAGGATGGAGAGAGGAAAGAAGAAAGGAGGATCCATTGCACTAGTTGCTAAGTTGGAAAAGGAGAAGGAAGTGAAGATGGAAGTTGTTGAATCAACTTCTAAGATCTGTGAGAACAAGGGCAAGGGGCTTGCAGTAGAAAGTGAAGATTCATTGAGCCAAGATGACATGGAGGACATTGATGAGCACCTAGCATTTCTTTCCAGGAGATTTTCCAAGCTCAAGTTCAAGAAGAACTTTAGAGCAGCCAAGCCAAATAGAAACATGGTGGATAAGTCAAAATTCAAATGTTTCAAATGTGGCTTGGCAGGGCATTTTGCCAATGCTACAATTGTGATGAGAAAATCTGAAGGCAGAGGAGGAAAGTCTGTCAGAGGAGATTACTCAAATGTTAAATGCTACAATTATGATGAGAAAGGCCACATATCTCCTAACTGCAAGAAAGGAAAAAGTGACAAAGGCAAGGCATTTGTCACAAAGAAGAAAAGCTGGACAGACTCTTCAGATTCTGAAGATGAGGTGAACTATGCCTTGATGGCAAATGCTGATGGCAGCCCTGAAACTCCTGAATTAAAGGTACCTCAAACAACTTATGCCTTTCATACTGATGATATTACTGAGTTGAGATTATATCTTAAAACCATGTTTATTAGCTACAGAGATCAAAATTTAACATGTGAAAGATTAACTTCTGAAACTCTTGCTTTTAAGAAAAGGAATGATTATTTAGAAAAGAAGTTAGTTATGTTCCATCAAACTCGGAAAGAGAGAGATGATACTTTTTATGTTAGAGATGAATTGCTAAAATTGAATAAGTCTCTCAAAACTGAGTTAGAAAAAGAAAAAGAGATTATCAGGACTTGGACTAACTCTGGCAGAACAACTCAGAATTTATTAAGTAGTGGAAACTGGAAAGAGGGCTTAAATTATGGAGATGACAAAAGTGAAAAAGGAACTGAACAAATTGAGCCAATTGTTGTTAAACAAACTGTTAAGCCAAAGGTAAATCATGTTAAGTTTGTAGCTAAATCTGTAAAGTCTGATTCTGAAAAGATGAAAGAGTCTAAGACAGAAGTTAAGGAGAAGTCAACTTCTGACAAATTAGAACACGATAAACCAATTGAAGTCAACATAGGCTTAATGACAAAGAATCAGCTTAAGTATAAGCTGAAAGAAATAAGGAATGTCAACAAGGTTAAGGCAGCTAGGAAAAATAGGAATGGAAAGGAAGGTGTGAATAAAAGCAATAATTATATGCATGTTCCTAATGCTCCTAGAAAAAAATGTTATAACTGTGGAAACTCTAACCATCTTGCTTCTTTTTGCAGGAAGAATAAGAATATAAACTCTTTACCTCCTAAGTCAGGAGTTAAGAGTTAGTCTGTTAGGTTTAAGCCACAAAATCCTTGTTTTCATTGTGGTAGTTTATGGCATTCCATTTATACTTGTAAGGAATATCATAGTTTATACTATGATTATTATCAAATAAAACCTTCTTTGAAGAAAGTTGCTTTAATTCCTTCTAGTGTAAAATCTGATGCAAAGTCTGATATAAGTTCTGATAAACAGCATGTTAGCATAAACTCTGATATTAAATCCGCTGCAAATGCTAACAAACTTAAAAAGGCCAAAGGATCCAAGCAAGTCTGGGTCCTTAAAACTAACCATTATTGGTCTTTGTGATTGCAGGGCAACAGGAGAAACATCCTAGTACTGGATAGTGGATGTTCAGGACATATGACTGGAAATAAAGCCCTGCTCTTAGACTTTGTGGAGAAAGCTGTCCCAGAAGTTTCTTATGCAGATGGCAACATGGGAAAAACTCTGGGATATGGCAATATTAATCTTGGGAATGTCATCATTGAAACAGTAGCTCTTGTCACAGGACTTAAACACAATCTGCTAAGTGTGAGTCAAATCTGTGACATAGGTTATCATGTGGATTTCTTTGAAGAACACTGTGAAGTTGTAAGCAATTCTACAGGAAAAGTGATTCTGAAAGGTTACAGGCATGGTAACATTTATGAAGCCAGACTTTCAACAAGTACTAATGATTTTGTAATCTGTCTATTGAGTAGAGCATCAATTGAAGAAAGCTGGAATTGGCACAAAAGACTCTCTCATTTAAACTTCAACAACATAAGTGAGCTTGTAAAGAAAGATCTTGTGAGAGGACTGCCAAAATTAGTATTTGCTCCTGATGGCCTTTGTGATTCACGTCAAAAGGCAAAACAAAGAAAATCTTCTTTTAAGAGCAAAACTGAGTCATCAATTCTTGAGCCTTATCACCTACTGCATGTTGATCTATTTGGTCCAGTCAATGTCATGTCTATTGCAAAGAAGAAATATGTTATGTTTATAGTGTATGAGTTCACAAGGTACACCTGGGTGTACTTCTTGCACAAGAAGAATGAAACTGCATTTACTCTAACTGATCATGTTAGACAGCTGGATAAGTTGGTCAAAGATTCTGTTAAAATCATAAGAAGTGATAATGGCACTGAGTTCAAGAATTCAATCATGGAAGAGTTCTGCAAAGAGCATGGAATCAAACAGGAATTTTCTACACCTGGAACTCCACAGCAAAATGGAGTTGTAGAAAGAAAGAACAGGACTCTCATTGAAGCTGCACGAACTATGCTTGATGAAGCAAAGCTACCAACCTACTTTTGGGCTGAAGCTATGCAGACTGCTTGTTTTACACAGAATGCAACACTCATAAACAAGCATGGAAAAATACCATATGAGATGGTATAGAAAATGAAGCCAAATCTGAAATACTTTCATGTATTTGGTTGCAAGTGTTTTGTTCTTAAGACTCATCCTGAACAGCTGTCAAAATTTGATCTAAAAGCTGATGAAGAATTTTTGTTGGATATCCACTTTCCACAAAAGCCTTAACAGTCTACTATTTAAGAATAAGGGTTGTCATGGAATCTATCAATGTATCTTTTAATGACAAGTAGATTACTGGACTTGAAGATTTCAATGATCATGATCAGCTGAGATTTGAAAATGAAGACTTAAATTCTGATTCTGTAAATTCTGATGACTTAAAATATGAACCTGTAAGTAGTGATGTCATTGAATCTGTGGTAACAACTCTAAAGGAAAATGCACATTTCCTGGGGGAGCAAGCTGAAGATCCTACCACAACTCAAGACACTAAAGAAGCATCAGAACCTGATACTA
This sequence comes from Apium graveolens, assembly GCF_009905375.1. Taxonomy (NCBI): domain Eukaryota; kingdom Viridiplantae; phylum Streptophyta; class Magnoliopsida; order Apiales; family Apiaceae; genus Apium; species Apium graveolens. The sequence goes on from NC_133648.1 coordinate 45,616,966, forward strand.
TCTCTTCAAACTCTGATTCATCTAGTTCTGATAAGTTAAATTCTGATAATTCTGGAAGTTCTAATACTTCAAATCCTGAAGGATCCAAGTCAAATTCTGAAGTCTCAGAGAGCATAACTATAGGGGGCATCAAAAAATGCTGATGGAGACAGCATGGATCATGGGGGAGGATCCAGTTCTAGAAGTCAACTTCAATCTATAAAGAAGAGGACCAAATCACATACACCTGACTTAATTATTGGAGATCCTGAAGCAGGTGTCAGAACTAGAACTACAACATCAAATGAATGTCTCTATCATTCTTTTCTATCTCAGAATGAACCAAAGAAAGTGGAAGAAGCTCTTCAAGATGCTGATTGGGTGCAAGCAATGCAAGAAGAGTTAAATGAATTTGAAATAAATATAGTCTGGACCCTAGTGCCAAGACCAAAGAATAGATCAGTTGTTGGCACAAAATGGGTGTTCAGAAATAAAACTGATAGTGATGACATAATTACAAGGAATAAAGCAAGGCTGGTTGCTAAAGGCTACTCTCAATAGGAGGGTATTGATTATGATGAAATATTTGCATCAGTTTCTAGATTAGAAGCCATAAGGATCTTTTTGGCTTATGCTGCTCACAAAAAGTTTAAAGTCTTTCAAATGGATGTGAAAAGTGCTTTTCTTAATGGAAAATTAGAAGAAGAGGTCTGTGTTGAACAACCTCCAGGCTTTATAGATTCAAAATTTCTAAATCATGTTTACAGGCTTGATAAAGCACTTTATGGCCTTAAGCAAGCTCCTAGAGCATGGTACGAGACTTTAGCTCAATTTCTTCTGGAAAGTGGATTTTACAGAGGTACAATTGATAAAACACTGTTCTACCTCAACCATGGAAAGGACTTACTTTTGGTACTGATATATGTTGATGATTTCATATGTGGTTCTACAAATACCAAACTCTGTGAGAAGTTTGCAAAGCTAATGCAGTCAAGATATCAAATAAGTATCATGGGAGAACTTAGTTATTTTCTGGGCCTTCAAGTCAAGCAAACTGAAGAAGGTAGTTTTATCTGTCAATTCAAGTACACCAGAAACTTACTGAAGAAATTTGGAATACAAGATAGTTCAACAACATCCACTCCCATGGCCACTGCAACCAAGTCAGATAAGATATTGGTTCATCAGTAGATATTACTAACTACAGAGGTATGATTGGCTCTTAACTCTATTTAACTGCAAGTAGACCTGATATCATGTATGCTACCTGTCTTTGTGCAAGATTTCAGGTTAATCCAAGAGAACATCACTTAATAGTTGTGAAAAGAATTTTCAAGTACCTTAAGGGTACAGCTAATCTGAGATTGTGGTATCCTAGAGAATCAGATTTTAAGCTAATAGGTTACTCACATGCAGATTTTGCAGGATGCAAAATAGACAGGAAAAGCACTAGTAAAAGCTGCCAATTTCTTGGAGGCAGATTGGTTTCTTGGTTTAGCAAGAAACATAAGTCAATTTCCACATCAACTGCAGAAGCAGAATATATTGCTGCAGGAAGTTGTTGTGCATAGATTCTTTGGATGAAGAATCAGTTTCTGGATTATGGGTTAGAATTATCTAAAATCCCTATTTACTGTGATAATCAAAGTGCTATTGCTATGACAGGTAATCCAGTTCAACATTCAATGACAAAGCACATCAGTATTAGGTACCATTTCATAAGGGAACATGTGATGGAAGGTACAGTGGAATTGCACTTTGTTCCAACAGATCAACAACTAGTAGATATCTTCACAAAACCACTATATGAAGCTACCTTTACAAGACTGGTAAATGAACTTGGAATGGTTTCAGGTTCTTCTCTAAATATACTTAGTTTTTGTTCTCATGCATCAGACTTTATGATCAGTGTTTACAGATTATTTTATTTTCATATAATCTGTGCTTAAAATTGGCATTCATTAAATGCTGATTGTTATCTGATGTGGATCTTTAAACTTTGATAGTGTTTTGAATGTTTTGTGACTATTCAATCCAATGAGGATAACTGTGCTAGATGCTGACCTAGTAGTCTTTAACATACTAGAAATCCCATGTTTGAATTAGTTATTTATGTGGAAACTCATTGACACAAGCAAATTCTGATTTTGAGCTTAGTCAAGTTTACTTTGTGTATCTTATTACTAAGTCACAAACTAGATTATTGCTTCTTATCTGTTAGATTTTGATGTCAGTAAATCTTAAGGATGAACTAAATGCTGATAAGCCTCACTTATCAAAAGAAAAGAAAAGAAAATAAAAGTCATGTACTCCTTTGAGATCTAGAGTAAATATGTGGAAGGGAAGACCCAAGTGCATTGCTGGTATTAAGTAATATGCATTAGAAAAGCAAATAAATTTTTTTGGTGACTTTTCACATTCTCTGATTACTGGAGAAATACTCTGACAACATCATAAATTCTGATAAGCAATCGTGACTTACTTAATCTGAGAAGCCACTGTAAAAAGGAATTTCAAAATATGCATAAAATGAGCACAAACAGTTCAGGTGGACTCGTGCATAAATTTGTTTTATAGTAGACTTCATGATTGATGACATATTTTAAGCACTTTTCTGAGTTATGCCTTATTTCTAAGATGTAGTGAAGTTTATCAGACTTTAATCTTTATCTGATATTTTGCTAAATGCACACACTTTCACTCCATATGAATGATGAAAATTACTGTGGTGATTAAGTTGTTTTTGACAAACAGTTAAGTGTCATTTGCATAAATACTGAGGACAAGTTCTGATGGAAGTTCTGATGATTAAACTCTGAAGAAAATAAGTCAGTATTTGTATGAAGAAACACAGAAAAAGATATTCACTTTTTGAGTTCAGAAGCCATATTCTGATGACTGGTAAAATCTGATATAAGTTAAGTTCTTATATTAAATCATGATGGAATCCTTGATGCTTATTGTTAGTCCCTTAACAATGCAGCAAGAAATACAGAAGGGGGTTGAATGGAATTCTTGAAACTTTTTCATAAAAAAAATTGTTCTAACTTAAATATATATATATATACCAGTGTGAATTGATTTGCAGAGTGCGGAATAATAACTTGAAATGAATCAAAACACAAGTAATTAAAAACACAAGTCTTTAAAAACTTTCGGGTGGATTTGAATGTATCCACCAAAGATATATAATATATATCGAGAGAACTCTGTGTAGCAAAAAGCTCACAGCTGCTTACAAATGTTGAACAACTAAGAATACAGAGAAATACTGAGAATACAACTTACAAATGTTTCTCTTTTGGTTGCTTAGTTAGTTATTCTATTTGCTACTTCTTGGTTTATATATCACCAAGATTACAAAGTAATAAGACAAGATAATAAAACAAAAACTATCAAGTCTAATACTATGCTACTTCATTACTCTATTCCAGCATCTTTGAATATCTTCATAATAGCATGGAAATGGCAATGCTTCTTTGTTCTCTAAAACCCAGTTGAATAGGCTTCCACATTCCATTTGCATACACTCGACGCATCTGAATGTGTTATCACTGTCAACAGATCCGTCGGGTTGTCTTGTTGATCATCCGTCGAATGGCATTGTTGTTTATCCGTCGGGTAACAATCTGGCACTTGACTTCATTTCATTTATGCAGGATTACAAGACATCATCTATGTACAATTTATCAACTTATTCTGCATATCTAGCTAATGTTAACATGACTTGAGTACTACTTACAGAATCTAAACAACGTGTATGCATAAATGTGCTACAGACTTATTGTTACATAAGCTACTCACTCGATGGATAATAAATCATCATCCGTCGGGACTATATTGAGTCATCCGTCGGGACCATAATGAGTCATTCGTCGGGAATATAATCCTTATCCGTCGAGTGCTATATTTTTCACTAAGTAAAATCTATCAAGGTGTTTTGTTAATGAAATCATCAAGTACATAACATATACACAACAATCTCCACCAATTTATGTCTATTGGAATTGTAGCCATAAATTAAGAGAAACTTGATGATAACAAAACACCCTAAGAATACAACTTTGAAAGTAGACAGATAAAACTGTAAAGTGCTTCAATTAACAAAATGTACAAAGTTTAGCTCATAGTCATTTTCAAGATGCTCCTCTAGCCTGAGCAGATTTATCTAGTTCCTTGAAGGTCTGGATCTCTTTCCAAGCTTTCTATAATTTTCTTCTATCTAATTTTGGAGCTGTCTGTGGAATTCCAGTTCATCAGATTCTGAGAGATTTGGCTTTTCTTGCATTTCCAAGAGAGTCTCATTGCTAGAGATGCTCAATTGGTCTTCTAATCTAAAGAATCTTCTCACTCCTTTATCATCCATGAACTCCATCAGCCAGTAGGGCCTTAGATGCACTATTCTCCCTGTGTAAGGGATAATTAGAGTCTTTGGGAGTTCATCTTTAGCTCTAAAACTCCTCAGTTCTTCCATCTTCTTTAGAACCAATCTTCTTGCAGTTACATTGAACCCAAAGTTCTTCTTGAAAGATGAATAAACCTTAATCAGTATAGCTTGGCTTTCTTGAAGGATCATGTGAAGTGGCCATTGAATCTCCTTTCCTCCCTTGTACTTGAAAACTAAACTTTCAGGTAGGTTTCTGTATGCATCAATCCCTATAATAACCCCAATTTTTGGAAATTTTTGAAACCCTTATGAATAGTGTTTTTTCTGAATGAGAAAACTTTTCATGCCACACTATGTAGGGGTTCTGTTATGGATATTCTGAGATTTTATTAGTACTCTATATGGTATATAAGTGTATGTAAAGATCGTTAGAATCCAATTCCGAACACTTTGATTTTTCCCGGAAATCCATTAGATACGGAGAGAATTGAGTATAAGGTAACAGGATAAAAAGGATTTAAATTAAAGGATTATAAGAGAGGATCATAAAAGGAATACAATGTATTGAGAAATGTTAAGGGAACCTAAGTAATAAGATCCCGGGTATGATCCTTCAAACGATAAATGAAAACGAAAGTTAAGCGAACCGTATAACAGATCAGCGGTCATTAGGCAAACAATTAGGAAGTTAAGCAAAGGGATTAGAGGAAGTGATGTCACCCAACCAATAAGAAGAGGACAAGGAAGGGAGGATGACATAGCAAAGTGATGCAAGCATGACATAGAAGGGAAGGAAATGTGGTGGATTGTTAACCACACAAAATCAAGGGTAAATGGGTAATTGGCCTAAAACAAAACAAAAATCTAGCAACCAAGCAAAACAAATCACAAAACACAAAAAAAATCTCTCTTCTTCTCCTTGAAGCTCTCGGGTGCTTTTCTTAGAAAATGGAAGTCCAAGCTCCTCCACTTACTATTTAGCAAGGTAATTATCTAAGCTTCCCCATGGATAGTTACATACTTCCTATAAGTTTAAGCTTCTAATTCCAAGCCAATCTTTTTCTATAAATCATGAAAGAAGATGGTGAATAGTGTTTTCAAGAACTAAAATTTGTGTTCTTGAAGTTTTGTTTAGATTAAGCTTGGATAAGGACTTTAAGGGTGATTCCAAGCCATTCTCTTGATTCTCCACTCTCCAAGGAAGGTATAAACTACAAACCCTAGCTTTAGTTTTGAGTAATTAGGATTGAATGTGTTTGATATAGCATATGTGAGGCATGATGCTTGATTGGTTGAAGTTTGGTTGAGTTTGTAGAGATTAGTTGGTTTTGTTGTATTGTTGGAGTTGTAAATCTTGGTAATTAGTTAAAGAACCTAAGTAAAGCTTTTAGTTCATGTGAGGAATAAGTATAAATGGTTAATATGGATTTGTTGGGGTTGTTATGATGTGATAAGGATGGATATTGGTTGTATGATTGATTTGGGGTTGATTTGTGGTTGGTATCGAGTGGTTTAAATTTGGGAAATCGCGTAAACATAGCCGTCGTAATGTCCGATTTACCGTAGACTGTTTTTGTTCTTAACATCAGAACCCTTGAACTCACTGCTAGGTTTTGACCATTGTCATTTTTAGATAGTTCATGTTACGAGCTTCGTTTTGATATGTGGTTCGTTTGATTCCGATGAACGGTTTAGGAGAAACGACCGTTTCAAGTAACGGCGTTTCGCGAACGAAACTTTTTCCCCTCGCCTTACTTTGAAATGTAGGTTAAAGACCGAAAAGGGTTAATTAATGTATGAAACATTTATGGTAAGTGTGTTAGGCAGTTGGTAAGACACTCGCGAAGGAATCGCTTTAAAACTCGTAAAGGTTAAATTATTAAAAATGGTGGAGCCGAGGGTACCCGAGTGGCTTAAGCGAATCAGTGAGCGCAAAACAAGCGTTAGAGTCTAAGTTAGTTAAAGTATAGATTTACAAGTGACTTTGGTTTAATTCCAACTTACTTGTTGTTTATAGGTTACCAGACTCATCCCGAGCCATTCGTAACCCCAGTCGCTCAGGCAAGTATTCTATCCGTTATACTGTTGTTGTGATGTATACACTTGTATATGCATTATCTTGCGATAGATGCATGTTGGTTATTTAGCAAATTCTTGCGATATATTGTAGCATGTGATATGGTATATATGCATGCCTGTTTCATATTCTTGAAATATATATCTGTTGGTTCAGTTGATAATACCTATGCTAGAGGATAGCGGTAACTTGCATATACCCTTAGTATAGGGACCCAAAAGGTGAAAATATTTTCTAAAACCGGGAGTCGAGGATCCCGAGTAATCTTGTATATATGGATATGGATGTATATATATATATATATATTTATATATATATATATGGTTATAGTTTTCCAAACTATTAATCGAATAAGGTTTATTCGATAACTTTAAACTTTATATTATTTATTGAATATTATTTGAATATTCATTCGAGGGCTTATGACTCCTTTTATATTATTTATTGAATATTATTTGAATATTCATTCGAGGGCTTATGACTCTTTTATATTATTTATTGAATATTATTTGAATATTCATTTGAGGATGTATGACTCCTTTATTTTATTTAATGAATATTATTTATAATATTCATTCGAGGTATTATGACTCAGCTTATTTTATTTATTGAATATTATTTGAATATTCATTTGAGGATCTATGACTCCGATTATTTGCTGAAATATATTCTTTATTTTATTAAAGAATAAGGTGTTAATAATCAAACTTATTTTCGATTATTCAAATAAAGATAATACTTTCATATAAGTATATCTTTGGTTATTTAATACTCGTTTCAAGTATAAGTTTTAATACTTCTACTTCAATTATTTTTATAAAGATTATTCTTTATGGGAATATTAATTAAATAATAATATTCGGTCATTTTCTAAATATTCTGGGGACTGATTTACTTCATTAAATCAGCTTTACTCCAAACACTCTTTAAAGTGTTTTCGAGTCTTCAAAATGATTTTTAAAAGCCAGAGCGGATCCCAAAACTCTTTTTTTTATATTTAAGATCTTCCTTTTAAGGGGATTTAAATACTCGCTCAAAACCTGGGGAATCCGGCTCTGTGGTGTATTTTATATTCGCAACGAGGTTGCTGTTTTGAGAAAACAATTTGATTACTTGCCCAATGTTCGGGAAGTAAGTCCATTTGATTGAGTCGGCATAAGCGACAGGCCGGGGTACGGTCTATTATTGTGTAAGTGGCTGGGTGGCAGTCCATCAACGCGTGAGGGGCCGGGGTACGGTCGAGCGCGAGGTCCTAATGCGGCCAGGGTGATGACCGGTGAGGAATTCATCCATCTACAGTAGAAAAGGTTACTTATTGGTATCTTTGCCTGATCAGCGAGATATCGGGTTTATGCCAAAATTCTTTTCCTTTCCAAAATTCATTGGATGTTTCAAACTCTGTTCATACTTTGCATAACAGAGGTTCCAGGAAATGTTTAAAGGGATATATATATGTGGATATATATATATATATATATATCGGGGCTAAATAAAGTATCTCATAACTTTTTCATTCAATAATATTTCAAAGATTGAATCTATTCAAGTCTTATCTTGTGGTCTCATCAGTGGGATGAACTTTTGAAATTGATTATAACTTGAACGGTGGTAGTTCAAGTAGTATATTGGGAATGATATAAGTGTAGTGAAGTATTTGGTAACTTCATCTTTTAAACTTATATCTAATTAATAATTGTCTTATGAATGACAAAGATTTTCAGAAAAACGTTGAGACAAGGTTAGATATATGAGATCACCTTGCAACGATATTTTTATACAGTTATACAATGGGACTTTGTGTATATTATGCATGGAAGAGGACTTCCATTACTTTGAAAAGTATATATGTATATATACTGAATATTTTGCGACTTCATCGCATTAAGATATCAAACTTGGTTCATTTCTCTTGACCAAGATTTTCATGAGTATTATGAGTAGACTCATATACTATTAATCATTATACATATTATTTTGGTGGGCTTGCTGTTCACCCTTGCTTTCTTCTTTCATCACACAACATCAGATAGATAAGATGAACAGGACCAAGCTCCCAATTCGCGATCGGATAGGAAGCGTTTCGCAGCTTCCTATAGGCATTGAAGTCACTGTAGCTGAGGTAGGGAACTACCAATAGACTAGGCTTCAACTTTTGATGTATCAGATTTATGTATATTTATGAATTGTAATAATGGCAATGAAATGTAAATTTATTCAGAACCTTTTTAAGGTGTATTGACATATAATTGTGGAATAAAACGACTTGTGATTATTTTTGGATGTTCATCTCTGAGACTATAACGTGTGGTGTGTGTGTTTATTGTGGGGTCACAGTACAGAGTAGTTGAGAAATTATTAAGATTGGGTGTTAATAAGGGAAATGGAACTCGTGACAACCCGGATCCCCGACCCCGGATCTGGGGGTGTTACAGAAATGGTATCAGAGCTAAGCGTTATAAACCTCAGAGATGATGGGACGTTAAGATAATAAGGTAACTAAGATAATAAGAACTCTTGCCAAGTTCATAGTCGGGCTACCTAACGTAGCACTGACAGTTAAAACCCTTATGGGAACCCTTATAAATATCGTGATAGAAGCGTAGTTCGTTATCGTAGATGGTAGCGGGACTCCGAACCCTGAGGTTGAGGAGCAACAGCGCGATGATGTTTATTACTAATTGGAGATCGGATTGTGGATCCGATAGAGTGTCCTAATGCAGGACCGGATGATGTTGATATTGAGAATGTAACGGTTGAGGATGTTGTCCTAGAAGGGATAGTTGCTGAGAAGGATCCCATGGAGGATTCTGACAAGAATGAATAAAGGACCACTGATGAATTGATGACCATGGTTAGGTCGACTACCAGAGGTAGGATTGGTCGGTCACTACCAGAGGTTCGTTCAAGTTTGTAAAGATAGTAGCCCCTTTAACGCGGCTTACTCATAAGACTGAGAAGTTCGAATAGGCAGAGAAATGCGAGAGCAGCTTTTAAGAACTGAAGCAAAGGTTGGTGACGGCCCCTATGTTGGCGTTACCGGAGGGAAAAAGGAGATTTTGTGATTTGTAAGTGACACTTCGCATAAGGAATTAGGGTGCTTCTTATATAGCACAGCAAGATAATCGCGTATGCGTCAAGACAATTAAGGGAATTTAAAATTCGATATCCCCACCCATGAGCTTGGGCTTGTGGCAATAGTTTTGCCCTAAAGATTGGAGGCACTACTTGTATGGAGAGAAGTGCGAGATTTACCTAAGCCATAAGTACTCTAGTACATTTTCACGTAGAAAGAGCTCAACATATGCCAGAGGAGGCAGTTAGAGCTAATCAAGAATAATGATTGGGAGATTCTTTATCATTCGGGGAAAGCCAATATGGTGGCTGATGCCCTTAGTAAAAAGGAGAGACTCAAGATGATAATGTCTTTTGGAGAGTTTATAAGAGATTTTGAGAAAATGGAAATAGAAGTGAAGGTAACCGGAACCGGTACCGAAAAGCTGTTTGAGATTGCAATACAGCCCGAATTATTGGAAAAGATCATATTGTGCCAGAAAAAGTTATGAATGAAGGCAGGGAGCCAACAATTAGATAAAAGATTAATATCGAGAAAGATGATAAGGGAATAATGAGGTATTCCTATAGAATTTGGGTTCCAAATGTTTAAGAGCTTAAAGATGAAATCTTAGATGAAAGCTAGTTTGAGGAATAAGAGTTAGAGCAAACCCTGAATGTGATAGTCAGGGAGGACGCCATCAAGATAGAAGGAACCCATAACATAATGAAGTGGAAAATGAGGATTTTAACGTACAAGATAACCCCAAGTATGGGAGAAGGATGAAACATTCCATACTAAGGAAACGGAAAGTCGAGTAAGGAAAGGAGACCCGAGACGGTACTCCAATATGGCAATTCATGGACCTGTCTAAAGAGAACTTAGACTATTATCCCCAACCACCACCCTGAGGGGACAATGCGGGAGGAAATTCTTTCATGACCTTTAAAGTGTTAAGCTCTCAGAGTTCCAAGGAACAAGTTGACCTAGTCGAGGCAAGAGCCCGGCTAAAGGAAATATAGGAATCATTTGAGATTCTAAATGATTGACGAACCACAAAGGACTGTTTTTGTCACTTACCCTCCTAAGAGAGAGGCCACCCGCTGGTGAAAGACCAAGAAAGGCACGGAGCCAGAGGTTATGATAAACTGATTAAAGTTCAGCCAATTGTTTTTGGGAAAGTAATTCCCAAGGTTATAGAGAGAGTGTAAAAGCTTTAGAGCCAGAACAAAGGCATACGAGTATGATGAATGGTGAATTTAAGTTGTAAAAGTTGTCAAGATTCGTTCTGAGGACACGAATCCAGAATGACGGGATGTTTGAAATCAATGCTTATGTTGTGTTGGTTCATGAAATAACGATAAGAGAAAGGAATATAAAGGCAAGAGAGTTTGAGGAATGATAAGGGAGTTGGGCATGAGGAAACCCTAAAGACTCGTAGGAATAGAAATAGAAGAGTATGTAATCGTCAGGATGAGGGTGATTCACCATGAGTTAAAATTGATGGTTGAAGGCATAAGAGATGCATATATTTTATCCCCTTTAAGTTGGGAGGATTCGAGGAAACATTGAGATAGTTCGAAGGATAAACAATGAGACGCGGATAGACTGAGGAGACAAGGAAGTAAGAAACTAGGAAAATAGGATGAAGGAAGTGACCTTCAAGAATGAGAAATGTAAGACCGGTGGCATGATACCCAGAAAGGGAGATGCCAGGTATGAAAGATATCCCAACATTGAGGTGACTGTTGAGATAAACAACAAAAGTAAATAAGGATTTATTAAGAAGAAGTTCACGTTGAACACGACCAATATCTTCCAGATCATCCATGTGATCATTACCAAATCAGGAAAGAAAAGCGGATAACCATTTTTATCTTTTGGAGGCCATGTGGATTGACCTTAACTTGAATAAGGATGCTATTGTGAAATTCGGTATAGACTATCGAGGTGGAAATGATTGAATAAGATACCCTTATCAGGGATATATGACTTTATTTATCCATGGAAGGATGCTTGTACCTTTTTAAAGGTGGAATTAAGGATAGAACATCGGTAACTTAAAACGAATCCTAGGAGAATGCATAAAGGTTGGCATTTCACCCTTAATAGGGATAGTATGAGTTTTGACAGTATGAATTGGAAAGGATTAAGGTAATAATAACCTTTAAGGATCAGTGGAGAAATTTTTCAGAAGTATATAGACAATGGTTCTAGTATCAGTAAATGGTATTTTGATATGCCCTGTATATAGGGAATACAGGAGGAACGATTGAAGGATAACCTTAAAGGTTTTACAAGGAGAAAGGAAATATTCGAAATTCTCAAGAATAAAAATGTTGATAAAGGAAATATGACATAATTATAATGATGCCAAGTGGGGCACGTGTTAAACCACGAGAAAGTATGGATCGAACCAGTAAAGGTCGAAATTATTCAGGGCAATTAAGACTTAAGATAAAAGATGTGTAAGTCATATGTCATAGACCTATTTGTATATTCGAGGATTCAACTCAACTCAAATAAGAATGTAATAAGTAAATAGTGGATTGACCGTCAGAGAGATCTCGCAAAGTAATATCTGTCAAAGGATTCAGAGACAAGGTTCATCTACAGACTTGAGGAATTAATTCACTGGAAGAAGTTCAAGAAATTGATCATGCCTCAGTGATATAAGTCAAGATTGTGGATTTAATCAAGTGACAGAGATCTCGTCAGGGTATCATTAAATTACAAGGATTTAATCTGAAGAAAATCAAAGTGTCAGAGTAAAGACATGAAGAAACGTCACGGAAGTTAGTCACTCATGAACCAGACAGTACATCGAGTGTCAACGTTGAAGTGGTGGAATTTGATTCATAATTTTCAGTGATTTTCAGAAGATTTGCAGAAGAATGGTTGCTGCTCAAGACTAGAATTAATTCTCTATTAATTAATTGAGTCATCTAATTTAATTAAGAAAATAAATTATATCTGCGAAGAATAATTTATTTATTAATTGAATTAATTGATTAATTAATTCTGATTTAATTCTAGGAATTTTAGGAATTTTCAGAAGTTTAATTGGATTAAATTCAAGCATTAAATCAGCAAGACAATTGAAAATGAACTAGCATGACAATCAGGATTGTCATACCGATTGTCATGCTAGGCCATTTTCCATTGTCATACCGAAAGTTACTCTAGGAGGATGATTGTCTTGCTAGTTCATTCTGATTGTCTTGCTAGTTCATTCAGATTGTCTTGCTAGTTCATTCAAATTGTCCTACCGAAAGTCTTGCAAGCTTAAAGGATTGTCATTCCAATTCAATTGAATCAGCTGATTGATTAAATAGAAGCAGAGAAGCAGCATATCATTTTTAATCTCAATCAAAATACAAGAACAAAAGTGCAGCCGCCTCTGAAACATATTATTCTTCATCTGCTTTATTCAAGATCATAATTTCTAGATTGTAATGTTAAATCTAATCCACTAGAAATCTTTATCTTGTTCTTGTGTATCAATCTAGCGGATTAAAATCCCTAGAACTTAATCTCAAATCGCGTTTAGCATTTGATTCTAATTATTGCAAAAAATAGAAAAAGTTCATGTCAAATTTATTCTAGATTTGTGATAATTGATTTGAGATTAATACCTTGTAATCGATACAGTTGTTGTAACACATTTCAAGTTTAATAATATTTTTATTTAACTTGAATTTTGTTTCACATTTTTTTATTCCGCATTTTATTCGATTATTTGGTAACGTTTGTATTCAACCCCCCTTCTACAAACACATTGGGACCTAACAATTGGTATCAGAGCCTTCTGATTAACGAACAAATCAAGATCCTAGACTTTTGTGATTTTTCAAATCCTTGAATTTTTATTTATTCAAAAATTCATAATGACTTCACATAAAGTTGGAACCGTTAAAATTCCACAATTTGATAAAGAGAATTATATCATGTGGAAGAAGAAGATGCTATTATTTTTACAAGTTGCAAATCCCAAATATTCAAACTTGTTAAAGAAGGGTATAAAAACTCCGATGGTTATTGAACCGGAGGTAATAATAGATGGTGTGGTGACTACTGAAGCTAGAACCTATCCAAAAGAGCCTGAAGATTTTACTCCTGCTGAGAAGGAAGAAGCCTCCTTGGATGCCAGCCTTCAATTAATATTAATTGATTCCCTTGATCCCTTGATGAACAGACATGTGATGAACTGTAAAAATTCCAAACACATGTGGGAAACTATTGAGGTGATTAATGAAGGCACAGAGGAAGTTAGGGAAAACAAGTTGGAGATCCTAACCTCTGAATATGAACATTTCAAATCAAATCCAGGAGAAGGAATTACTGAAGTGTTTGAGAGGTACAATGCGTTGATCAACAACCTGAACATCAATGGAAAGTATTATTCAATCAGGGAGGTCAACAAAAAGTTCCTTTTAACACTGCCAGCTCATCTTGAACATAGAATCACTGCCATTAGAGAAGCTAGAGATCTGAGTGAGATTTCTTTGGACAGGCTCTATGGAGTGTTAAAAACCTATGAGTTGGAGCAGATTCAACAGAAGGAAGTCTACGAGAAGGATAGAATGGTCAGCACATCTACTGCACTTGTAGCTGAAGGTCAACAACAACAGCAATCTCAATAATTGGAGAGAATGGTACAGTATTCCAAGGCTGAGGAAAATATGTTAGTAGCAGAATATGATCCTCCTACTACAAATCAATCAAGTGATGATTTTTATTCCTTGGAAGAGCTGGAGCAATTGGAAGACGAGTCAATGGCCCAAATTGTCAAGAGATTCTCCCATGTCAGATTCAAGAGGAATCCCAAGCTGAAGTACAAGTCCAACTACAACAAATTCCAGAAAGGTGGATCTTCATCCTCTAACACCAGCAGTGGTGGATACCAAACAGGGATGGTTGATCGGGGCACCATCAGATGCTATAACTGCAATGAGTTGGGACACTTTGCCACAGAATGTAGAAAGCCAAAGCAAGTAAGAAAGAACTCTGAAAGGGCTTATCTGGCAAAGGGAAGAAGCTGGGATGATACTGACAGTGAAGATGAAGATGAAGGAAATCTTGCTCTTATGGCTATTGATGGAAAAGCTTCATCGTCAAGAATAGAGGTAAAACTTTCTGATGCTGAAATGGTTTATCATCTAAGAGGTAACTTAGATTGTGCACGTCGTGATAATGAACTGTTAAGTTTACAGATCACAGACCTTGAGAAAGAGGTCAATGAATTAAGACTTGTGCACATTAATCAAGACAAATTAAAAGAACAGGTATCTTTTCTAGAGAATAGAGTTGACTGTTATAGAAAACTCGAAACTATTCTCAAAGACAAGATCACCGGTCTTGAGACTAAGGTTAGAGCCTACTTCAATTCTTGTTCGAAGGCTAAAGAGTTCTACAGTAAGCAAGCTGTTAATCAAACATCTGGAATAGGTTATGATTACAATGCTGCTATTGGAGAATTAGGCATAAACTCCCCTCCTCATGTATGTGCTAAAGGGAGGGAAGTACCACATGTGCTTAAGGGTGTTGATGAACCCCTCTATAAAGCATCAATTGCTGAACCATTTGATGCGACCTCTTCTGTTATTCAAGAAGAAATACGTGCTGAGGATCATGCTTATGAGAAGATTGTTTCCAAGTCAAGTGAGTCGAAAGTTACAGTCAAAGTTGTGAAAGCAACTGAGACTAACTCAGACACACATGAGTTGGATAACAATAATGCCATGTCTACCATGCATAAATTACCTGCTATTAATCACTCTCATAAAGCATATGGTGTTGCTAATTGTATGTCTTGTGCTTTTAATATGATGTATGCTTATTTTAATGGTAAGCATGTGTCTAATGATAAGACTACTCCTCGTCAGCATGTGAATAACAAGAAGCATGATAGGTCTAAGACTGCTAGTCCTTCTAAGGCTAGAAAGGAGACATTTGTGCCTAAGCTTAAACAGAAATTTGTTAAGGCTATTTACAAGGTCAAATGTTCAGTCATTGAGGATGTTGAGATCGTTAAAATTAAAAATGTTGTTTTGTCTGACAAAGGTCAGTTCTACAAGTATGCCGGGCCCAACCAAGTTTGGGTTCCGAAGAAGGTCTAATCCATTTGAAGTGCAGGGCAGTATACAGGTGTAACCGGTAGTGTGGATTCTTGACAAGTGGATCATCAAGACATATGACCGGAGATAGAGCTCTGCTATCAAATGAGGATTGAGAAAGCTGGCCCCATGGTTACCTTTGGAGATAACAGCAAAGGTTTATCTGAGGGATATGGCTGTTTGCAAGCTGGGAATGTTATCATTGTAATTTTGTATATTGTGCTAGGTTATTATCAGGAAGCAGTATCTAACATATAGCACCAGTGATGAGACTTGAGAATATTACGACATATCAGACACCTGCTGCACATTACACTTGGAATTGTACTCTAGTAAGATGTGTACAAGTGTACTCCTGATTGGTGAGTCAAAAGAGGAAGTCAATGCACCACAGTTCATGGACTTTGCATTTGCAGATCTATTGGACTATGCAATCTCTTCTTCACAATCTCACTTCAGGTTGGTATGAACTAGTATACTGCTCAAGCAATCGTCAAGGACATGGTATGGCACTCTAACAGAAGTTATAATTTTATATGAACTAGTAGAGTCGTCATATTTATAACTATCTTATCACTAAGCACAATCATAATGTTTTATATGTGCAGTGGTATATTGATTATGCAACATAACAATTAGTATCTAAAGTACTTGACAAGTATCGGTCAATGATATCTTGTTAACATTATGTTGCAGATATTTGTAAGCTTTTGACATGAATGAGAATTACTTAGACTTTACCTAAGTGATCAATGTTTTATCAAAAACTCATTCATATTGAAAAACAAAATCAAACTTCTTTCTACATTAGTGATTTCTTATGTCATGTAAAATCTTTTAAAATCACTATTGTAAATCATTTTCTCTCTATTACCATATGTTCTGTGTTACAGGTTCAGTCTCCAATGACTTTCTTTCATTGACAGTCATGAGGTTGAAAACCCACAACGTCTATCCCAGACTGTAAAGACAAACACAAAAACAGAACCAACCAACACTCTCTTACCACTAAATGTAGTATGAATGAGCGTGAGGGAGATAGTGCCTTAGTGCACCACATAAGGAAGGTTCTGTAGTCAACCCAGTAGCTCTGTCTCATACATAGATGAGTAGTATTTAAACCGAGACAACTGCTAGCCCCCATACATCTTCTCAAAAAGATGTAATGGCTGAAAAGGTACAAAAACAGTTACTAGATTCATTCTCTCAACAGGGTGCGTCTATTGAATTTTGCCTGTCGGCCAAGGTATCCGATGTAGTGTCACCACTTCAAACATAATCAATTCCTGATGCACAAGGAGAGGTTACACACACAAAGGATGAGTTGACGGAAACAAGAGTTTCGACCATTTTAAGGTCAGATTTGATTGTTCAAGGTTCGTTAGTGGACCAATTGCCTTTACAGGTGTTAGGAGAGGATACTGATCCAAAAGCCATATGTCAGTGGTCAGTGTCTACCTCCCCAGGCTTAAATCCCCTGGATGCATCTGCGGATAGTGGATCTGACATAGGTGCAGATCGGCAACTTGTTGACAATGATTCAGATATTACCTGATGAGTCACAAGGAAATGTCTTCACAGACATTAGAAGGGAACTTTGATCTTTATGCTAAAATCGTTGGATCATTGTTTACCTTCCCAGAATTCAAATCTGGAACCCTAAAAGGGAAACTAGCAACTTGTAGATTATGACTCAGATTTATCTGACGAGTTTAACAAGGATGGGGATTTGTGAACTCCCATTGCACCACCTGTGACCTCCTTAAAGGATGGCTAAGGTGATTTTCCTTGCAGGTACAGCTGGATTATGGAGCTATGAGAGAAGAGTGATACACTTGTGAGATTGAGTGTAAACACGAGTGGAGAGAAGAGTGAAACACATGTGAGGTACACTAAAACACAATCACACACTCACAGTGAGGAAGAAAAAGAAACTACTTGTTATTTCTTTTCCAACCAAGTGAAATATGAGAACTCCTTCAGACGACGGCATACATTCCTTCTTTAAGGGGGAGATAAAAGCTTAAGTAATAGTTTGGAGGATTCCTCAACTAAGGGGGAGAAATAGCAGGGAGGAAGAAAAAGATCCTAAAAATGTACACTACACCACACCATTGTTGTTTTTAACTACGGCCTATTGTACGGGAGAGGTGGTAAACACAAGGTGATTTTCTGATAAGGGAAGAAGCTGTTAGAGGAGAACCATTGGTTTTTATCTGCGGATCCTATTGTACGGGAGAGGTGGTAAAACGAAGGTGATCTTCTTTAATCAGTTGATTCTCATAGGGGGAGAAGCAAGAGATATGGGCTTCTCAACAGGAAATGTGGTTGTACAAATGAAGATGAAACTACTTGAAGATATGTTCAGTCTAGAGGAACATCTACTTGGAATCTGGAAAATGTTAAATCTCATCCAGAAATTTTCTGCTATTTACTTTGCATGTATGTTTATATCTTTTTCTTATTTGTTAGTTGAGTTATCCTCTAGGTATTTGTGTGTTATTGTCTAACAAACAAATAGGGGGAGATTGTAAGTCATATGTCATAGACCTATTTGTATATTCGAGGATTCAACTCAACTCAAATAAGAATGTAATAAGTAAATAGTGGATTGACCGTCAGAGAGATCTCGCA
Organism: Apium graveolens; assembly: GCF_009905375.1. Taxonomy (NCBI): domain Eukaryota; kingdom Viridiplantae; phylum Streptophyta; class Magnoliopsida; order Apiales; family Apiaceae; genus Apium; species Apium graveolens. Next base: position 45,635,211 of record NC_133648.1, read on the forward strand.
AAGTAATATCTGTCAAAGGATTCAGAGACAAGGTTCATCTACAGACTTGAGGAATTAATTCACTGGAAGAAGTTCAAGAAATTGATCATGCCTCAGTGATATAAGTCAAGATTGTGGATTTAATCAAGTGACAGAGATCTCGTCAGGGTATCATTAAATTACAAGGATTTAATCTGAAGAAAATCAAAGTGTCAGAGTCAAGACATGAAGAAACGTCACGGAAGTTAGTCACTCATGAACCAGACAGTACATCGAGTGTCAACGTTGAAGTGGTGGAATTTGATTCATAATTTTCAGTGATTTTCAGAAGATTTGCAGAAGAATGGTTGCTGCTCAAGACTAGAATTAATTCTCTATTAATTAATTGAGTCATCTAATTTAATTAAGAAAATAAATTATATCTGCGAAGAATAATTTATTTATTAATTGAATTAATTGATTAATTAATTCTGATTTAATTCTAGGAATTTTAGGAATTTTCAGAAGTTTAATTGGATTAAATTCAAGCATTAAATCAGCAAGACAATTGAAAATGAACTAGCATGACAATCAGGATTGTCATACCGATTGTCATGCTAGGCCATTTTCCATTGTCATACCGAAAGTTACTCTAGGAGGATGATTGTCTTGCTAGTTCATTCTGATTGTCTTGCTAGTTCATTCAGATTGTCTTGCTAGTTCATTCAAATTGTCCTACCGAAAGTCTTGCAAGCTTAAAGGATTGTCATTCCAATTCAATTGAATCAGCTGATTGATTAAATAGAAGCAGAGAAGCAGCATATCATTTTTAATCTCAATCAAAATACAAGAACAAAAGTGCAGCCGCCTCTGAAACATATTATTCTTCATCTGCTTTATTCAAGATCATAATTTCTAGATTGTAATGTTAAATCTAATCCACTAGAAATCTTTATCTTGTTCTTGTGTATCAATCTAGCGGATTAAAATCCCTAGAACTTAATCTCAAATCGCGTTTAGCATTTGATTCTAATTATTGCAAAAAATAGAAAAAGTTCATGTCAAATTTATTCTAGATTTGTGATAATTGATTTGAGATTAATACCTTGTAATCGATACAGTTGTTGTAACACATTTCAAGTTTAATAATATTTTTATTTAACTTGAATTTTGTTTCACATTTTTTTATTCCGCATTTTATTCGATTATTTGGTAACGTTTGTATTCAACCCCCCTTCTACAAACATGTTAGGTCCCAATTTGTTTGTAGAAGGGGGGGTTGAATGCAAACAATACCGTTTCGTCAAAATAAAATGCGGAATAAAATTGTGAAACAAAATTCAAGTTAAATAAAACTTTTATTAAACTTGAAAGGTGTTACAACTACGGTATCGGTTACAAGGGATTAATCTCAAATCAATTATTACAAATTTAGAATAAATTCGACATGAACTTTTTCTATTTTTGTAATTAAAAGATCAAATGCTAAAAGCGATTTGAGATTAAGTTCTAGGGATTTTAATCCGCTAGATTGATATACAAGAACAAGATAAGTAATTCTAGTGGTTTGGATTTAACATTAACAAGCTAGAATATTTGATCTTGAATAAGCAGATGGAAGATGAAATATTTTTCTTTTGTTCTCTGCTTTTTTTCTTGTTCTGTATGTTGCTGCTCTGTTTTTTTTTGCTGAATTATTTGATAGTGTCTTCTGCTTTGTTTTTAAACAATCACAGCCGAAGTTGTTGAGAACTGGTGTGACAATCTATTTGAGCTTGAAAGACTTTCGGTGAGACAATCTATTAGAGCTAGGAAGACAATTAAAATGAACTAGCAAGACTTTCGGTATGACTATTGATTGTCATACCGATTGTCATATTAGTTCAAATGAAATTGTTTTTCTGAATACATAATTGATTTTAATCTAATTGAAAATTCTATCAATACAATCAACTGAATTAGCAAGACATTCGGTATGACTATCAATTGTCATACCGATTGTCATACTAGTTCAATCAGTTGTCTTTTTAGAATTATCACAGATTTTAATCAATTAATATTCTGAAAATCCTTATTATTAATTCTAAATTAATAAATCAATTTAATTCAATTAATCAATAAATTAATCCTTGCAGATTTAATTTATTCTCTTAATTAAATTATATGACTTAATTAATTAATAGAGAATTAATACTATCTCTGAGCAGCATCCATTCTTCAGACAATCTTCGAGACTTATGAATCAATTCCGTCACTTCAATGCTGACACTCGATGTACTGTCTGGTTCATGAGTGACTAACTTTCGTGACGTTTCTTCATGTCTTGACTTTGTTGTTCTGATTGAATCCTTGTAATAAATGATACCTTGACGAGATCTCTGTCACTTGATTAAATCCACGATCTTGATTTATATCACTGAGGCATGATCAACTTCTTGAACTTCTTCCAGTGAATCTTCAAGTCTGCAGATGAACAATGTTTCTTTATTCTTTGACAGATGTTACTTTGTGAGATCTCTCTGATGCTTGATCCACTATTTACTTATTACATTCTTATTTGAGTTGAGTCAAATACTCGAATGAACGAGTAGGCTATGACATATGCCTTTCAATCTCCCCCTATTTGCTTGTTAGACAATAACAACAAATACCTAGAGGATAACTCAACTAACAAATAAGAAAAAGATATAAACAGTAATGTAAAGTAAATAGCAGAAAAGTTCTGGATTATATTTAACATTTTCCAGATTCCAAATGAAATTTACAAGTGAATACAAGATAGATGTTCCTCTAGCCTGAACATATAACTACATTAGACTATCTTGATTCATAACGCTCTAATCATATTACATTGAGTTTTGAGCTAATTGACTTTAGTTGTCTTCTCTTCTTACTTCACCTTCTTCTAAATCTTGAAGCAATTCCTTGTCAAAAACACGATCCTTTTCTGAAGTGAAGCTTGCAGGTCTGACTGGTTGAACTCCAACTGTCTTCAACTTATTCTTGAGTTGATTGTACCTTTTAACATTCTTCTCACAATAAGCTTGAATCAAGTCAGCAGCTTGAGTCTTCAACATGGATGAATATCCAGCAGTTCTCAAATGATGTTCCATCCAGACCAGATGCTTAGCTGAGTAGTCTTTAAGAGATTGTACATCTAGTTGACAGATTTGAAGACAATCAGACTTAAAGAATCTCACTTGATGAGGATTGTTGACCACTTGAGGACTAGCCCTGCTGACAAACTCTTTAAGCCTTTCCCGAAGAACTTCATTCAACTCTGAGCTTCTTTTCACTTTGTTTAAAAGAACCCAAATCTCTGACAACGAACGATTCTCAAATAGATGAAGTGACACCTTGAATGATCCTTCACTCTGACAATATACAAAAATGCTCATCTCATTTAGGGATCTATCAAAAGCAGCTGTGATCCTTGAGACTTCAGTCTTTATAGCATTCATGTACATGTCATTGTTAGGATTTGAGATTTCCAGCTTGTCAAGAAGATGTAAGAACTGCCTATCATTGTTAGTGCATAGCTGAGGCATATCGAGTACTCTCCTAGCTTCATCCCACTTTCCACCAATCTTCAGTCTGACATCTCTTCTCCTTTCTTGAGCTTTAATGTCATGAAGACGTTGCTTTTGAAGAGTTTCTGTTCTTTGAATGTCTTTTCTCCTGTCAATGATCTGTGAGACCTTCTTAAGTTCAGCTTCTTTTCTTTGCATCTCTGACTGCTCTTTCTGAAATTCTTTCTCAAACCTAGGATCCACTGTATCTTCTTCTTCCCAATCTTCAAAATCACTTTCTTCTTCAGCTTCAAATAACCCATCTTTATCTTCCTGAACTGGTTCAGTGGGAATGTCAAAAATATCGAAGTCATCCTGTTCTCCACTGTAGTAGGCATCATCAGCCTTTCCTTTATCTCCAGCAGAAGTATCTTTTTCTTTCCCTTTGGAACTACTTCCTTTCTTCTCCCCCTTAGTTGAGGGATCCTCTGCTGACTTTCCTTTGAACCCTCCACCACTTCCAGAGCCTGATCCTCCACCAGACGGTCCTTCAAAATAAGCTCTTTGTTCTTCATTAGGGCAATGAGAATTCTTGATCATGTAATATAAGTGCTTCATGCCTTCATTTAGATGTTCCATGCCCTTCTCTATCTTTAGAAATCTTGAGTTGTCCAGTGAATGATTCATCTCAACGAGGTCTTCAAGAGAAGTCATTCTTGTATGTAGGGAGCAGAAGTTGGATATGTCATCAGCTGATAAGTTTGGAGTGTCCTGAATAGAATTGAGCTTTGGTATTACAGTAGTCTTTAAATCTGAGATGTCATTCCTTATGATTGCAAGCTGATTGTCGACAGAGGTGGAAGAAGAAGACCGTTCAACCACTTGTGCTTTGAATGCTTGAGCTTCAGCTTGACTTTTAGCAAGTTCTTCTTTCAGGGCAGCAATCTGAGCTAACAGGTTGACAGTATCAGTGTCTGTGTGTGCTCTCACCTGAAGTTCACTCGTATTTGGTTCACTCATCTCACGTGCATGTGTTTCTCTCAATATGATTGCTCGTGAGGAGTCTTCCAATTGCTGTTCTTGTGTACCTGCATTAAAAATCACCCTAGCCTCTTCAAGAGAGGTCAGTGGTGGTGCAATGGGAATTCGCGAGTCCCGATCCTCAGTCAATGTTATCAAATCTTTTGGAATAGATGTCTGAATTGCTTCAGGGATAGATTGACCGAGTTGCCCTCCACTTTCTCCAGATAAATCTGCGAGTGGAGAATCCCATAAGGGAGCCAGAGGTGTTTGATCTGGGAGGGGAGAAAATGACTCTATTAAAGATGGCGGAGAGTCAGATTTTCCCTCTGAAGCATGTGACTGCTCTTCTGCCGTAACTATGGCAGGCACTGTAACCGACTCGACGTGCACTCCTCGCTGGATGTCCTGAGTATTATCTGGGGAAGTGTATGGTTCCATTGTGAGTAATGGAATTGTGCTTGACTCAGTACAAGATGCCATGGCCCGATGGCGAATTTCAATAGATGCATCCTGTTGAGAGAATGCCTCTAGTAACTGTTCATTGGCCATTTCAAAGTCCATGTCCTGTTGGGAGGACAAGGATGGGCTTTCAGATGCCTCAGAATAGGTTTTTCTTTTCTTAGGAGGAGGCAGAGCTGAGGGTTCACTCATATTTAACATTGCACTACTTCCGAGTAATCTTCTGGGTAACATTTTAGACAGTGGGGGAGAGGGTGAGATAGAATGAGACTCTGTGTTTGGCTCTATGACCTGGGATTGAAGCTGTGGTTCTACAACTTCATGGTCAGCCCTATCAACCACTGAGGGTCTGTTAACAGAAGTAGGAAGAGAGTGAGAGTGAGGAGTTACTACCTGTAATGGAAGAGCCTGGGTGGCTTGTACCACTGGAGGTTGAGGTTGCTGTTCATGGCCGGGAAGATTAAAAATAGGCAAGGGAATATAATTGGCCATGAAAGCAGATACAAGTACTGGTACTTGCATAAATTTGAAGGTTGTCTCTTGGCGAGTGTAAATCTTTTTGCTAACTGGTGGGGGTTCAGTTACAGCAGAGTTAGCAAAAAGTGATTTGTGTTCAGGGGTGAGTAGATGATCTGCTATAAGCATAAGAAAACGAGCATAGTAACATGATACCCTACGATTTGTAGAATGATCACGTAAAGCAGAAGTTAGACGTCTCAAGAGAATGGGAAAAAGTAGTTTGCCAAAATTGATCCTTTGATTGAAAACAACCGCAAGACCAATATACTGCAGGGTGGAAGTAATGTTGTGAAAATTAGATTTTGTGCAGTTGGCAAACACTTTGGAAAGTGTATCGAAGAATATATCCCATTCAGACACCAAATTTGATTTAGAAAGTTTGGTTAAATTGATCACCCCCTGATAGTGAATGGCATTGAAAAAATTTGTGATATCATTTTCAGAGGGTAAATTACAGAAATTGTCTAGTGGAAAATTTAAAGCACGATTAACGACTGTTTCATCAACTACATACTGTGTGTTTGCGATGGTGAATGAAAAAGATTTTGAATCATCGGCCACAGTAGAAGTTGTGCAAATCAGTCTAAGTAGATCGACGTTTAAAATTACATTTGATTTAATAGCAGAGCTAACAATCGAATGATCATTTAAAAATCTAATCCAAGGCTTAAATTTTTCAACATCATATTTTTCCGGATTAAAATAACCAACTTGATTATGCGCGACAATTTGGAAATTGAGAGCCATTTAAAATAATAATAAGACACACGTTTTTCAGAATTTTAAGAATAATATTAAGAAAATTCGAATTAATTAAATTAATTTAATAATTCGAATTAAATTAATTATAATCGAAAAATTTAGACCGAAATGTATCTCGTTAAAATTCTTAACTCACAAGCACAATTTTGATAAACCAAAAGACACAAATCTGAAATTAAAATTAAAATGGAATTTGAAGGGGCAAACTTATTTTAATTTGATTTTTGCGTTTTTTATAATAACTTTTATTTTTAAGAAAATTTCAGCAGCACTTCTTTATGTATATACTTGTATGTATATATCACAAAGTGATGATTAAGAGTGCTGAGTAAAAACTCGAGCAAAGAAATAATTGGATTGATGGTTTTGTTCTTGTTCGAGGAGAGAGAAGAGAGTAAAAGAGAGTAAAAAACTGTTCAAATTTTTGAGAAATGAACTGCTATGTGTAAAGTGATTTAACACAACACAGCAATAGTCTTATATAACAGCTGGTATGACAATCCGGGATTGTCATACCGATTGTCATACCAGGCAAAAGAAAGAAATGAAACAAATAAAATAAGTATTAAAAATATAACTGGTATGACAATCTGATAGTCATACCGATTGTCATACCAGTACAAAATAAAACAATTGCAAGACAATTTCAATTGTCTTGCCGATTGTCTTTCTAGAATAAGATAAAATAAGCATAACAGATTTATATTTTCATGTTTACTGAAATGATTTTCAGCAAGACAATTTTAATTGTCTTGCCGATTGTCTTTGCAGTAGAAAAACAAAATGAATATGCAAGTAACAGACTACTATTAATGTACTGAAACTTTATTACAAAATAGTAAAACTGAAATAAATACTTAAAATTTTTACAGAAAATAAAGACAATATTTCAGAATTAATTATTTTTATTCCAAAAATAGATTTCTGTTGAATTTTAGCAAATAAAATTCATAGAAAAATATTTTTAGAGGAAATAAAATATTCTGAGATATTTTAAATTAACAAGTAGAGTAAATAACATAGATAAGATAATATATATTACATAGAAATAAGCAAGAAATATGATAAAATGATAAAATAAATTTGCAAATGAAATTTTTTTTTTTTTTTTTATGAAAAATTCATTTGTAAATTCATTCAAGAACAGATTCCAGATATTAATTAAATTAATCACTAAAACTATTTAACATGCCCAAGTTACCAACTAATCTGGTAAATGTGGATTCGTCAAGTGGTTTAGTGAAAATATCTGCTATTTGTTCTTCTGTTGGAACAAAAAATAGTTCAACAGTACCATTCATGACGTGCTCTCTAATAAAATGATACCTGATGTCAATGTGCTTTGTCCTCGAGTGCTGCACAGGGTTGTTGGTGATGGCTATTGCACTTGTATTGTCACATAAAATAGGAATCTTGTTCAATACAGAGCCATAGTCTCGTAGTTGGTTCCTAATCCACAAGATCTGAGCACAGCAGCTTCCAGCAGCAATATATTCAGCCTCGGCCGTTGAGTTGGAAACTGTTTGCTGTTTCTTGCTGTACCATGAGACTAGCCTGCTTCCTAAGAATTGACAACTTCCTGAGGTGCTTTTCCTATCAACAACACTTCCTGCATAATCTGAATCTGTATATCTGACAAGGTTAAAACCAGATTCTTTAGGGTACCAAATACCTAGATTTGGTGTTCCCTTAAGATATCTTAAGATTCGTTTAACAGCAACGAGATGAATATCTCTAGGATCCGCTTGGAACCTTGCACATAAACATGTAGCATACATAATATCTGGTCTACTTGCAGTAAGATAGAGTAACGAGCCAATCATACCTCTGTAGCTTGTGACATCTACCTTAATGGAGTTTTCACATGGTCCAAGCTTGACAGCTGTAGTTGATGGAGTCCTTGCTGATGCAGAATCCTCTAGATTGTACTTTTTGAGGAGTTCCTTGAGATACTTGGATTGACAAATAAATGTTCCATCTAACCTTTGATTTACTTGTAATCCAAGAAAGAACTTCAGCTCTCCCATCATGCTCATTTCAAACTTGCTGTGCATTAACTTAGCAAATCTCTTACAGAGATTATCATTAGTAGACCCAAATATTATATCATCCACATAGACTTGGACTAATATAGTATCATTCTTATGTTTTTTAGAAAAGAGAGTTTTGTCTATGACACCTCTAATAAAGCTATTTTCAATAAGAAATTCAGAGAGAGTGTCATACCATTTTCTTGGTGACTGTTTTAGCCCATAGATAGCCTTGAAAAGAAAGAAGACAAAATCCATATGATCTGGATCTTCAAAACCAGGAGGTTGCTCTACATATACCTCTTCATCCAGCTTTCCATTCAGAAAGGCGCTCTTGACATCCATTTGATAAACTTTAAAGTTTGAAAATGCTGCGAATGCCAGAAATATCCTGATGGCCTCAAGTCTAGCCACTGGAGCATAGGTTTCATCATAATCAATACCTTCAGCTTGAGAATACCCTTTAGCTACCAGTCTTGCCTTGTTTCTTGTAACCACACCATCTTCATCTAGTTTATTCCTGAATACCCACCTTGTACCAACAGCTTTCTTGTGTACAGGCCTAGGTACCAGTTTCCAGACTTGTTGACTTTCAAACTGATTGAGTTCATCTTGCATAGCAATCACCCAATCTGGATCAGTTAGTGCTTCTTCAATTTTCTTAGGTTCCATCTCAGAAAGAAATCCTGAGAACAGACACTCATTTTGAGTAGCACGTCTAGTTCTGACTCCAACATCTGGATCACCAATAATCAACTCAAAAGGGTGAGCTTTATTCCAGACTGTCTGTCTTGGAAGATTTGATCTTGATGATTCGCCTTGAAATTCATTGTGATGTTGTGTCCTACTAGATGATCCTTCAGCATCTCCCCCTGAGTTGTTGCCATGTTGACTTGAAGATTCTCCGTCAGTAGCAGTGGTATCTCCATTGTTTCCAGAGTTTCCATCACTATTACCTTGAGTATTATCAGGATTAACAGGTTCTTCAACAGCAACAACCTCAGGTTCTTGACCATGTTCTGACTCTGAATCTGACATATCATCAAACTTCAGTTTCTCAGAAGGATCTTCAGTTTGGATACTAGGGAGTTTAGTGTCATCAAAAGTAACATTGACACTTTCAGTTACTTTGTGTTGATCAATGATATACACTCTATATGATCTTCTTCCATATGCAACAAAAATACCCTCATATGCCTTTGCCTCGAACTTACCACGACGATCATCTCCATCCTTGAGCACGAAGCATCTGGCACCAAATACATGAAAGTATTTGATAGAAGGTTTCTGTTCATTCAAAATCTCATAAGGAGTTTTCATGTAGTCTTTGTTGATTAGAGTTCGATTCTGAGTATAACATGCAGTATTGACAGCTTCAGCCCAAAAGTACATTGGAAGACCTGATTCATTTAACATCGTTCTTGCAGCTTCAATCAATGTACGATTCTTCCTTTCTACCACTCCATTTTGCTGAGGGGTTCTAGGAGCTGAAAATTGTCTGGTAATCCCTTTGTCTGTACAGAATCCATTTAGAAGTGCATTCTTGAATTCTGTTCCATTATCTGACCTTATTGCTCTAACAGGGACGTTAGAATCTAACTCAATCATCTTGATATGATCAATCACAACTTGTGGTGTTTCATCCTTAGAGTGAAGAAATAAAACCCACGTGTACTTGGAATAGTCATCAACTATCACAAGACAGTAACACTTCTTTGACATAGAAAGGATATTAACTGGACCAAATAAATCCATGTGCAATAATTGCAGAACACCAGTTATGGAAGATGTGTCAGTGCCTTTGTGACTTGCTTTCTTTGACTTTCCTTTCTGGCAAGCCTCACATAGTCCTTCTGGAGAGAATTCCAGCTGAGGCAGACCTCTTACCAATTCTCTTTTGACAAGAGAATTCATTGTCTTGAAATTGAGATGGGAAAGTCTCTTGTGCCATAGCCAACTCTCATTTGACGATGCTTTTGCATAGAAACAATTGACTTCAAGATTGCTTCCAGAGTTCATGTCAGCTACGAACAGATTTCCTTTCCGTATTCCCATTAAGGAGGGTTTTTCACTTTTCTTGTGCAGAATCTGACACTTCAGCTTGTCGAATAAAACATTGTAGCCGTTGTCACAGAACTGACTAATGCTAAGCAGATTGTGTTCAAGTCCTTGCACAAGATATACATTTTCAATGATAACATTTCCAGCTTGCAAACAGCCATATCCCTCCGTTAAACCTTTGCTGTTATCTCCAAAGGTAACCACTGGGCCAGCTTTCTCAACCACATTTGATAGCAGGGCTCTATCTCCGGTCATATGTCTTGACGATCCACTGTCAAGAATCCACACTACCGGTTGTACCTGTTTAATGCCCTGCAATACAAATGGATTAGAACTTCTTCGGAACCCAAGCTTGGCTGGGTCCGGCATACTTGTAAAATTGGCCTTTATCAGGCAAAACAACATTCTTAATTTCACTATTCTCAACATTCTCAATGACTGAACATTTGACCTTTAAAACAGCCTTATCAGATTTATGTTTAGGCTTAGGCACAAATGTCTCCTTTCTAGCTTTAGGAGGACTAGCAGTCTTAGACCTATCATGCTTTCTATTATTCACATGCTGACGAGGAGTAGTCTTATCATTAGAAGCATGCTTACCATTAAAATAAGCAAACAACAGATTAAAAGCACAAGACATACAATCAGGAACACCACATGCTTTATGAGAAGGATTAACAATAGGTAACTTATGCATGGTAGACATGGCATTTGTGCTATCCAACTCATGTATGTCTGAGTTAGTCTCAGTTGCTTTCACAACCTTGACTGGAACTTTTGACACACTTGACTTGGAGACAGTTTTCCCATTAGCATTATCTTCAGCACGGATTTCTTCTTGAATAATAAAAGAGGTCTCATCAAATGGTTCAGCAATTGATTCCTTATAGAGGGGTTCATCAACACCCTTAAGCACATGTGGTACTTCCCTGCCTTTAGCACATACATGAGGAGGGGAGTTTATGCCTAATTTTCCAATAGCAGCATTGTAATCATAACCTATTCCATGTGTTTGATTAACAGCTTGCTTATTGTAAAACTCTTTGGACTTCGAACAAGAATTAAAGTAAGCTTTAACCTTAGCCTCAAGACCGGTGATCTTGTCTTTGAGAATAGTTTCGAGTTGTCTATAACAGTCAACTCTATTCTCTAGAAAAGATACTTGGTCTTTAAGTTTATCTTGATTAATGTGCACAAGTCTTAATTCATTGACCTCTTTCTCAAGGTCTTTGATTTGTTGATTTAACAATTCATTATCACGACGAGCACAATCTAAGTTACCTCTTAGATGATAAACCATTTCAGCATCAGAAAGTTTTACCTCTTTTCTTGACGATGAGGTGCTTGCATCACTAGCCATGAGAGCAAGATTCCCAACTTCTTCGTCTTCACTGTCAGTATCATCCCAACTTCTTCCCTTTGCCAGGTACGCCCTTTCAGATTTACTCTTCTGATTAGAATCATAAGAGTTCTTCCTTGCCTGTTTTGGCTTCCTGCATTCTGTGGCAAAGTGTCCCAACTCATTACAGTTGAAGCAACGAATGGTGCTTCGATCAACCATCCCTGTTTTATACCCACCACTGCTGGTGTTAGAGGATGAAGATCCACCTTTCTGGAATCTGTTGTAGTTGGACTTGTACTTGAACTTGGGATTCCTTTTGAATCTGACATTTGAGAATCTCTTGACAATCAGGGCCATTGACTCATCCTCCAATTGCTCCAGTTCTTCCAAGGAATAAAAATCATCTCCTGATTGATTTGTAGTAGGAGAATCAAATTCTGCCACTATCACATTATCTTCAACCTTGGAGGACTGTACCATTCTATCTGACTGTTAAGATTGTTGTTGATATAGTGGTTGTTGTTGTTGTTCATCAGCTATCAGAGCAGTAGACGTGCTGACCACTCTTCCTTTCCCGTAAACTTCCTTCTGCTGAATCTGCTCCAACTCATAAGTCTTTAACACACCATATAGCCTTTCCAAAGAAATCTCACTCAGATATCTTGCTTCTCTTATGGCAGTGATTCTATGTTCGAGATGAGTTGGCAGTGTTAAAAGGAACTTTTTATTGACCTCCCTGATGGAATAGTATTTACCATTAATGTTCAGGTTGTTGATCAATGCATTGTACCTCTCAAACACTTCAGTGATTCCTTCTCCTGGATTGGATTTAAAGTATTCATACTCAGAGGTTAGGATTTCTAATTTGTTCTCCCTAACTTCCTCTGTGCCTTCATTAATAATCTCAATAGTTTCCCAGATATGTTTAGAATCTTTACAATTCATCACATGTCTGTTCATTAGGGGATTAAGGGAATCTACTAAGATTAATTGAAGGCTAGCATCCAGGGAAGCTTCTTCTATTTCAGCAGGAGAGAAGTCCTCAGGATCCTTCACATAAGTTCTCGCTTTGGTGATCACCACATCATTCTCTATTACCTCTGGTTCAATAACCATAGGAATTTTTGGACCCTTCTTCAACACTTGCAAATATTTGGGATTAGCAACCTGTAAAAATAGTAGCATCTTCTTCTTCCACATCACATAATTTTCTTTATCGAAAAGTGGAATTTTAACGGTTCCAACTTTTTGTGTAGTCATTATGAATTTTTGAGTGAATAAAAATTCAAGAAGTGAAAGAAACACAAAAGTCTAGGATCTTGATTTGTACGTTAATCAGAAGGCTCTGATACCAATTGTTAGGTCCCAATTTGTTTGTAGAAGGGGGGGTTGAATGCAAACAATACCGTTTCGTCAAAATAAAATGCGGAATAAAATTGTGAAACAAAATTCAAGTTAAATAAAACTTTTATTAAACTTGAAAGGTGTTACAACTACGGTATCGGTTACAAGGGATTAATCTCAAATCAATTATTACAAATTTAGAATAAATTCGACATGAACTTTTTCTATTTTTGTAATTAAAAGATCAAATGCTAAAAGCGATTTGAGATTAAGTTCTAGGGATTTTAATCCGCTAGATTGATATACAAGAACAAGATAAGTAATTCTAGTGGTTTGGATTTAACATTAACAAGCTAGAATATTTGATCTTGAATAAGCAGATGGAAGATGAAATATTTTTCTTTTGTTCTCTGCTTTTTTTCTTGTTCTGTATGTTGCTGCTCTGTTTTTTTTTGCTGAATTATTTGATAGTGTCTTCTGCTTTGTTTTTAAACAATCACAGCCGAAGTTGTTGAGAACTGGTGTGACAATCTATTTGAGCTTGAAAGACTTTCGGTGAGACAATCTATTAGAGCTAGGAAGACAATTAAAATGAACTAGCAAGACTTTCGGTATGACTATTGATTGTCATACCGATTGTCATATTAGTTCAAATGAAATTGTTTTTCTGAATACATAATTGATTTTAATCTAATTGAAAATTCTATCAATACAATCAACTGAATTAGCAAGACATTCGGTATGACTATCAATTGTCATACCGATTGTCATACTAGTTCAATCAGTTGTCTTTTTAGAATTATCACAGATTTTAATCAATTAATATTCTGAAAATCCTTATTATTAATTCTAAATTAATAAATCAATTTAATTCAATTAATCAATAAATTAATCCTTGCAGATTTAATTTATTCTCTTAATTAAATTATATGACTTAATTAATTAATAGAGAATTAATACTATCTCTGAGCAGCATCCATTCTTCAGACAATCTTCGAGACTTATGAATCAATTCCGTCACTTCAATGCTGACACTCGATGTACTGTCTGGTTCATGAGTGACTAACTTTCGTGACGTTTCTTCATGTCTTGACTTTGTTGTTCTGATTGAATCCTTGTAATAAATGATACCTTGACGAGATCTCTGTCACTTGATTAAATCCACGATCTTGATTTATATCACTGAGGCATGATCAACTTCTTGAACTTCTTCCAGTGAATCTTCAAGTCTGCAGATGAACAATGTTTCTTTATTCTTTGACAGATGTTACTTTGTGAGATCCCTCTGATGCTTGATCCACTATTTACTTATTACATTCTTATTTGAGTTGAGTTAAATACTCGAATGAACGAGTAGGCTATGACATATGCCTTTCAAAACACATTGGGACCTAACAAGATGTTCTAAGTATGATTGAGAGTCAGTCGTGACAGTGATTAACCTCTAACGACTGAGGCAATAACTTATGGAAAAATGGTGATATTTTTTTTTTACTCATCAGATTTTAAGGAATACATCTTCACAAAAGCAGTGATTGAAATAAGGTAGAAAATTTATTTGGAGGTGGTTAAAATGACATTGACTGTAAGGAAATTTTACTATCAGGAAAGGCCAAAGAGGTGGCCGACACTTTAAAGGTAAGAGGATAATTATAGGCGCTTGTGCCAGAGGAATACAGTGATGATGGTTAAAACTGTGAAGGTTGTATTATGGTTTGGAAGATTGACATTCCTTCTGATGACTGTGCAATACCCAACCGTAATAGTAGTTGGTAAAAGTTTAATTCGTGTAATCGCCATAAACGGGCTATCTATCTTAGGAGGTCCTATCTTGGGATAAGCCAGGACCATATTTCCAAAAGGACTAGACGAACCTTTGAGTTAAGTCTTCTATTTAAGGCATATGATTAAGAATGGTATTAACCTGCTATCGTTGCTTTGATTGAAACTCTTCTGCAATTTTATCTGCTTCACGTCATGAATGTACGTCAGGATCAGGAGTGTTCTTCATGAATCAAGAACGGTGATCATGTTACCTCCTTAGAAGAATTCGATATGATATGAATGGACTCCGTATGGTTAGCTATTAAGATTTCATGGAAAGTGAATGATGACAGTGGGTCAGTGGTGGACCATAGTAAGGCAGCAATGATTCTGCGAGTAGTGAGCTGATTACAACCGTGAGAGTTGTATTGGAATGGGTATTGAGATTGAGTACCAATAATCGGGTCGTGGTAGTGTATAAGTTATCATTGATAGACTAATTAAGTAAAGTATCTACCTAGTGAATAATTATTCTTTCTTATCAATAGAGAGTCGTATTATTATACGAAGAAGGTTGCGGTATAGAAATGGATTCTAGTAACGATGAGGTCTAGAATGAGATCCCAGATTCGATTTTCGATATCGAGGGAGTTTCAAAGGTGATTGTGTATAAGCTCGAAGAAGAGCATGGGTCCATAGAATGATGGACGGAATAGAAATATTTAGGCATGGGAAATACGATGCTATAATACTTGATGCTGATATAAATACGTTTATGTTTTGTTCTCCTATGACAAACCTCTATAATTCAGAGGTAGGTTCCAAGCCAGATATTTTGTGGCAGTATATATATATATATATATTTTTTATATATACAATTCTCTTCAGTTCGTTCTTTTCTCTTCTTTTCATTTCATGTAATCTGAGAAGAACAACCCTTCCAGAAGGGGAGGTATTGCCGAATGACTATCTATCTGTGTGATAGAAGCCTAGTAGGATACCATCTATTGTTTAATTGCTTGTCAAGTACTAAAGGCTGGCCACCTTCTGTACTAACTATGCAATATAACAAGTGTTCATGATCATAGTGATCTCTCAACAAATTCCTTTACTTCTATTTGATTGATCAAATTTTGGAAAATAGAAACAACTGAAAAAGGAGTAATAAAGTAGTGGTAGTATGCGGAATGGAAACACATTCGTGATACTAAGGTTGTCGTGGTCATTAAAAGGTTATAGAACGCTAACGAGCAAAAGTATAACTAGTATAATATTAGGAACGGAAGGTTGTAGCGATTACGAACTAGAAAAGAATGGGTATTAAGAAGCAAAAGCTCTAATGCTAAACGCTATAATGAGAGTCTGTGCAATAGACTTGAAAGAATTTGGAATGATCACTTAACGCGGATTTAGTTATATCACGACAATAGATCATATGTCATTATCGAGGTGTCACCTTATGAGATCCTTGAGGGAAGATAATGTCGATCTCCCTTATGTTAGGATGAAGTTGTAGAGCGCAAGATGCTCGGACCCGCAGTAGTCCAAAGGACCAGGGATATAATAGATCTAATCAGAGGACGGCTGGTAGTAACCCAAGATGGACATAAGAGGTATGCTGATTTGACTCAAAAAAGGACAAAGAGTATGAAATAGGGGGCCTAGTAATGTTATAGGTATCCCCTTGGAAACCCTTGAAAAGGATTGATGAGGTTCGGAAAGAAAGGAAAGCTAAGTCTACAATTTGTTGGACCCTTGGATATATTAAGACGTTTGGGAAGTTAGCATAGGAGCTAGCCTTACCCCCGAACCTGCAACAAGTTCATAACGTATTCCACGTATCAATGTTATGGAAGTGTAATTCGGATGCCAGACAAATAGAGGCATATGAGCGCATAGATATGTAACCCGACGTAACCTATATGGAGCAACCAGGAAGGGTTATAGAGTGAAAAGGGAACAAGTGCTTTGGAGAAGGGTTATCAAACTAGGCAGAGTTTGGTGGTAGGACCACAATATGGGAAAATTTACTTGAGAGTTAGAAAGTGCAATGCTAAGAGAGTATCCATGTTCATTTTCTATCTGATTCCGGGACGGAATCCTTTTAAGGAGGGGAGACTGTAATAACCCCAATTTTTGGAAATTTTTGAAACCCTTATGAATAGTGTTTTTTCTGAATGAGAAAACTTTTCATGCCACACTATGTAGGGGTTCTGTTATGGATATTCTGAGATTTTATTAGTACTCTATATGGTATATAAGTGTATGTAAAGATCGTCAGAATCCAATTCCGAACACTTTGATTTTTCCCGGAAATCCATTAGATACGGAGAGAATTGAGTATAAGGTAACAGGATAAAAAGGATTTAAATTAAAGGATTATAAGAGAGGATCATAAAAGGAATACAATGTATTGAGAAATGTTAAGGGAACCTAAGTAATAAGATCCCGGGTATGATCCTTCAAACGATAAATGAAAACGAAAGTTAAGCGAACCGTATAACAGATCAGCGGTCATTAGGCAAACAATTAGGAAGTTAAGCAAAGGGATTAGAGGAAGTGATGTCACCCAACCAATGAGAAGAGGACAAGGAAGGGAGGATGACATAGCAAAGTGATGCAAGCATGACATAGAAGGGAAGGAAATGTGGTGGATTGTTAACCACACAAAATCAAGGGTAAATGGGTAATTGGCCTAAAACAAAACAAAAATCTAGCAACCAAGCAAAACAAATCACAAAACACAAAAAAAATCTCTCTTCTTCTCCTTGAAGCTCTCGGGTGCTTTTCTTAGAAAATAGAAGTCCAAGCTCCTCCACTTACTATTTAGCAAGGTAATTATCTAAGCTTCCCCATGGATAGTTACATACTTCCTATAAGTTTAAGCTTCTAATTCCAAGCCAATCTTTTTCTATAAATCATGAAAGAAGATGGTGAATAGTGTTTTCAAGAACTAAAATTTGTGTTCTTGAAGTTTTGTTTAGATTAAGCTTGGATAAGGACTTTAAGGGTGATTCCAAGCCATTCTCTTGATTCTCCACTCTCCAAGGAAGGTATAAACTACAAACCCTAGCTTTAGTTTTGAGTAATTAGGATTGAATGTGTTTGATATAGCATATGTGAGGCATGATGCTTGATTGGTTGAAGTTTGGTTGAGTTTGTAGAGATTAGTTGGTTTTGTTGTATTGTTGGAGTTGTAAATCTTGGTAATTAGTTAAAGAACCTAAGTAAAGCTTTTAGTTCATGTGAGGAATAAGTATAAATGGTTAATATGGATTTTTTGGGGTTGTTATGATGTGATAAGGATGGATATTGGTTGTATGATTGATTTGGGGTTGATTTGTGGTTGGTATCGAGTGGTTTAAATTTGGGAAATCGCGTAAACATAGCCGTCGTAATGTCCGATTTACCGTAGACTGTTTTTGTTCTTAACATCAGAACCCTTGAACTCACTGCTAGGTTTTGACCATTGTCATGTTTAGATAGTTCATGTTACGAGCTTCGTTTTGATATGTGGTTCGTTTGATTCCGATGAACGGTTTAGGAGAAACGACCGTTTCAAGTAACGGCGTTTTGCGAACGAAACTTTTTCCCCTCGCCTTACTTTGAAATGTAGGTTAAAGACCGAAAAGGGTTAATTAATGTATGAAACATTTATGGTAAGTGTGTTAGGCAGTTGGTAAGACACTCGCGAAGGAATCGCTTTAAAACTCGTAAAGGTTAAATTATTAAAAATGGTGGAGCCGAGGGTACCCGAGTGGCTTAAGCGAATCAGTGAGCGCAAAACAAGCGTTAGAGTCTAAGTTAGTTAAAGTATAGATTTACAAGTGACTTTGGTTTAATTCCAACTTACTTGTTGTTTATAGGTTACCAGACTCATCCCGAGCCATTCGTAACCCCAGTCGCTCAGGCAAGTATTCTATCCGTTATACTGTTGTTGTGATGTATACACTTGTATATGCATTATCTTGCGATAGATGCATGTTGGTTATTTAGCAAATTCTTGCGATATATTGTAGCATGTGATATGGTATATATGCATGCCTGTTTCATATTCTTGAAATATATATCTGTTGGTTCAGTTGATAATACCTATGCTAGAGGATAGCGGTAACTTGCATATACCCTTAGTATAGGGACCCAAAAGGTGAAAATATTTTCTAAAACCGGGAGTCGAGGATCCCGAGTAATCTTGTATATATGGATATGGATGTATATATATATATATATATTTATATATATATATGGTTATAGTTTTCCAAACTATTAATCGAATAAGGTTTATTCGATAACTTTAAACTTTATATTATTTATTGAATATTATTTGAATATTCATTCGAGGGCTTATGACTCCTTTTATATTATTTATTGAATATTATTTGAATATTCATTCGAGGGCTTATGACTCTTTTATATTATTTATTGAATATTATTTGAATATTCATTTGAGGATGTATGACTCCTTTATTTTATTTAATGAATATTATTTATAATATTCATTCGAGGTATTATGACTCAGCTTATTTTATTTATTGAATATTATTTGAATATTCATTTGAGGATCTATGACTCCGATTATTTGCTGAAATATATTCTTTATTTTATTAAAGAATAAGGTGTTAATAATCAAACTTATTTTCGATTATTCAAATAAAGATAATACTTTCATATAAGTATATCTTTGGTTATTTAATACTCGTTTCAAGTATAAGTTTTAATACTTCTACTTCAATTATTTTTATAAAGATTATTCTTTATGGGAATATTAATTAAATAATAATATTCGGTCATTTTCTAAATATTCTGGGGACTGATTTACTTCATTAAATCAGCTTTACTCCAAACACTCTTTAAAGTGTTTTCGAGTCTTCAAAATGATTTTTAAAAGCCAGAGCGGATCCCAAAACTCTTTTTTTTATATTTAAGATCTTCCTTTTAAGGGGATTTAAATACTCGCTCAAAACCTGGGGAATCCGGCTCTGTGGTGTATTTTATATTCGCAACGAGGTTGCTGTTTTGAGAAAACAATTTGATTACTTGCCCAATGTTCGGGAAGTAAGTCCATTTGATTGAGTCGGCATAAGCGACAGGCCGGGGTACGGTCTATTATTGTGTAAGTGGCTGGGTGGCAGTCCATCAACGCGTGAGGGGCCGGGGTACGGTCGAGCGCGAGGTCCTAATGCGGCCAGGGTGATGACCGGTGAGGAATTCATCCATCTACAGTAGAAAAGGTTACTTATTGGTATCTTTGCCTGATCAGCGAGATATCGGGTTTATGCCAAAATTCTTTTCCTTTCCAAAATTCATTGGATGTTTCAAACTCTGTTCATACTTTGCATAACAGAGGTTCCAGGAAATGTTTAAAGGGATATATATATGTGGATATATATATATATATCGGGGCTAAATAAAGTATCTCATAACTTTTTCATTCAATAATATTTCAAAGATTGAATCTATTCAAGTCTTATCTTGTGGTCTCATCAGTGGGATGAACTTTTGAAATTGATTATAACTTGAACGGTGGTAGTTCAAGTAGTATATTGGGAATGATATAAGTGTAGTGAAGTATTTGGTAACTTCATCTTTTAAACTTATATCTAATTAATAATTGTCTTATGAATGACAAAGATTTTCAGAAAAACGTTGAGACAAGGTTAGATATATGAGATCACCTTGCAACGATATTTTTATACAGTTATACAATGGGACTTTGTGTATATTATGCATGGAAGAGGACTTCCATTACTTTGAAAAGTATATATGTATATATACTGAATATTTTACGACTTCATCGCATTAAGATATCAAACTTGGTTCATTTCTCTTGACCAAGATTTTCATGAGTATTATGAGTAGACTCATATACTATTAATCATTATACATATTATTTTGGTGGGCTTGCTGCTCACCCTTGCTTTCTTCTTTCATCACACAACATCAGATAGATAAGATGAACAGGACCAAGCTCCCAATTCGCGATCGGATAGGAAGCGTTTCGCAGCTTCCTATAGGCATTGAAGTCACTGTAGCTGAGGTAGGGAACTACCAATAGACTAGGCTTCAACTTTTGATGTATCAGATTTATGTATATTTATGAATTGTAATAATGGCAATGAAATGTAAATTTATTCAGAACCTTTTTAAGGTGTATTGACATATAATTGTGGAATAAAACGACTTGTGATTATTTTTGGATGTTCATCTCTGAGACTATAACGTGTGGTGTGTGTGTTTATTGTGGGGTCACAGTACAGAGTAGTTGAGAAATTATTAAGATTGGGTGTTAATAAGGGAAATGGAACTCGTGACAACCCGGATCCCCGACCCCGGATCTGGGGGTGTTACAATCCCTCTCACTTCTTCTCACTCATCTAGATAGAGATTTAGATCAGAGAATTCCTTGATGTCACATAAGTACATGTAATCTCCCTTATTGACTTTAGATTGAGATTTGACTAGAGATTTGGATTTGAGAGGTGACAACTTCACTTTCTTGACTGCTCTTAACTTTGTTCTTTTGGCTTGCTAAGGATTGGCATATTGAAGTCATGAATTGGTAGGCTCTCCCAGTCTATTGGTTCATCCTTAGGCACAATGGGTTCACCATGAATGTTCCTGTAAGGATCCACCACCTTGATGTCTTCAAATACCACAAAGGGTTTTGATGCTTGAGTTGTAGTTGAAGTGGATTCCTTAGAAAACCGATCCTCCAATTCCCTATCAACAAAATCCAGTTTCCTTTTGGTTCTTTTGGCCAATTCCTTGTATCTTGGAGATTTTTTCTGTTCTGATTGAACTTGCTTTTGTGGATCTTGAGATTCAGTGATTCCAGATGGCTGAGAAGGAATCTGTTGTGTTGGTTTCACAGCTTGTAGCTTGGCCAAGATAGCAGCTTGCTCTTTCTTTTGCTTAGCCTTTTTGGCATCTAGAATAGCTTGCTTCTTTTCCTGCTTCAATTTTACCTTTTCTTCTCTCTTTGCTTGAGCAAATTGAGGATGTCCAGCCACCACACAAATTTCTTTCCCATTCCTGAAAACTTTAGCAATTCTTCTTTTTAAAGCTGAATCAGTTGGATCCTTGTAGAAGGCAATTGACCTTGACAGAAGCTTCTTCTCATTAGGTTTAGGTGTCTCATACACTGTATCCAAAGGGTTCTTTAATGATGATTTTGGATAGTTCACCCTTGGCTTCAGAATAATTTCAGCCTTTGGAGATTTGATGCAGGATGGTTGTCCTCTTTCCAGATAGTTCATGCTCATTTCATTCACAGAGATCTGTTTGACTTCAGAGTGATGAATGGCTGACTTTACTGGCTTCTTTACTAGCCCAAACTTCCTTTGTATGTCCTCATCAATTTTCTCCCAGTTGATTGGCTTCAACTGCTCCTTTTCAGCTTCTCTTAAATTGGCTGCTGCTGCATTGATCAGATCTATACTATTTGTTACTGGTGGCTTGGTGAAAGCAATTATGGGCACAATTACTTTACTGATTTGAATTTGAAGCTTCTCCCCCTTACTTGGTCCTTTCTCTCCCTTTTTGTTATCATCAAGTTGAGTAGAGGAGGAGGTTTGAGCAGCCACCGGTTTCTGAAGTAAATCTGTCTATTGGGCTTGATGAAGATGAATGGTTGTTAGAGATACTTACATAGCTGACATTCTTGTATCCAAATCATCTATCTTTGTTGCAAGATCAGAATTTTTCCTTAGTTTCCTCTTGATATCAAGCATTGTAACTTCTGGAAGCTTAGAATCCATTTTGTCTAAAATGGCCTTCTTCATCTCATCAATATCACCCTTGATGGTGTTAACATCTCTAGCATGTTGGAAGCCCTGAATCTGTTGTAGTTGCAGAGAAGCAAGATGTGCTTGAAGGAGCTTCTTGGTGTTGGCATTTGTAGTGGTTTGAAGAGCAGTATTTGTCTGATTGATTAGTTGAATCAGGATTGTCTTGAAGTAGTGCTTATCACAGTGCTTTGAAAATGCCCATGATGGCATTCCTGATCTTGAACTTGAACCTACTTCTCCCCTATGTCCAATGCCTCTTCTTCACTATCTCCACCTTTATCACCAAAGAAATCTGCTGAACCACCAGTCTCATAATCCACATCACCAACTGTAGAAGGCAAAGCTGTGATGGCATCCTTAGCTCTTAGCATTGACTGAGTGGTATGCACCAAATTGAGCATCCTTTCTGCATTGTCATTGCCCTGTTCAGCTAGAAGTTGATAAGCTGGAACAGGGTGAGTAAATGCCTTAGCATCAAGGGAGGTAGAATCTATAACAGCTTGAGGTTGCTGAGATAGTCCCTCCCTGGCTGCATCCTGGACATTCATTAACTCACTAGTAATGACATCCATCCTTATAGCTCTTGTACCTGTATTTCTCTCTTGTTCTCTCTTTTGTTACATCAGGGTCTCACCCTGGCTCCCCACCCTCACACCCTCACCTTCACCATCTAAGGTGGGACTCCTCTCACTCTCTTTTGCCAATCCTGAAGAAATGAATTGCATAGTTTCACTCTTTTCCTCTCCTTTTTCCTGGGAGCAACCCAGACTCTCACTCATAACACTCTCTTCCCTCAATCCTAAGAGTGACTGGACAACCACTAAGTCTTCTGCACTTGAAATGAATGAAGTTTGAAGTTGTGGAGAGACACTCGACGGATGAGTTATATCCATCGGGTCAGTGATTTTGCTAATCGACGGATAACTGTTGTTAAGCTTATCCGTCGGGATACAGTCACTACTCGACGGATGAGCAATATCCATCGAGAGAGTAGAAATGAATGAACTTGGAAGAAACTATTGTGGACACTGTTTTGATTGATGATATGTTGGGCACAGATGATTCAACAGTTCCTGAAAGAATTGGCAAGTGAGCCAACAAATCATCTAAAAGATGATGCTCACTTGCATTAGATTTTGGCTTCCCCAATAAAGTTAAATAAGGGGAATCAGGAATTGATGTGTTGATCATATCCATATCTAGAGAATTTGTAGGAGAATTTGGTGTTTGAGGTGCTTCTATCACTAGAGACTTTGGTTGTGACTCCACATTTATTGGAGCCACATCAAGCTGAATTTGTGAAGATGCAGTGACTGTGTCTTTAGCACCAGTTTACACAGTGTGTGTACCCTGTGCATCCCCAAGGGTTTTGGATTTCTTCTTTCTGGCATAAAGTTTGGGGTGAGCTAGTGTCCCTTACCCTCTTGACCTATGCTCTTGGTTGAGAGCTTTGTTCAATAGTTACCTCCTTTTGGGAGGATGCAACTAAAAATGAGCTTTTATCCTTTTTAAGCACTACAGTTTGTTGGGAAACTGCAGTGTGGCTAGGCTGGGAACCACTCAACTCTCCATCCTTATCCTTAGGGTTTCTTTTATGTTCACTCTTTCCCTCACCTATCTTGCCCACCTTCATAGTCCCCTCTTTGGTTTTGGTGGATTTTGCAACTGGCATCTTTTGAGAGATACCAGAGGGGGCTTTCTTTGATTTGGATTTTGAAATTTTTGTTGGTTTGGTAGCTTGGGCAGGCAACTGTTGGGTCATTGACTTAGTTGCCATAGCTACACTAGAACTCAAAGAAACTAGTGAGGTTGGAATAATAGTAGGGATAGATGAACTTACCTCACTTACCTGAGGTGCTTCCATTACAGGGAAATAGAAAAGTGGCACTTCTCTGTGATGATTTGCCATGTTCAAATCTGTAATAATCCTTCTCTCTTGAACCCAACAATCTAATTTGTTGTTTGGGTTCGCAAGCACAATTTCCTCAGAGAGGTGGTTAGCTAACATCATGACAAATCTAGCATAATAAACACTTTTACCCCTCTTATTTAACTCTCCTAACTTAAAACCCAACTCAAACAGAACAAGGTCACTAAAATTAAAGTACTTATCTGTAACTAGCATGTAGAGCATGTTAAGCATGGAAATATTAACATAATCAAAATTACTGATTTTACCAGAAAAGACCTTGGTCACTATATCAAACATGAAACTCCATTCCTTCCTAAGACCCAATCTCCTAATGTCACTCAACTTAGATGTAGAAAGAGCATAGTTCATGGAATTAAGCATATTAACTATATCAGTGTCTGTGTGTGGTGAGGTCACATTATTATCAGATATCTTGAAACATGCTTTAATAACATCACTATTAATACAGAATTCCTTACCTTTGATAGTGAGTGTGATGGTTTTATCAGTTGAGTTATATGGAGCAGTGGTCCATATTTCTTCAACAACTTCACAAAAGATGGTGGATGATTCCAGAATGGCATAGCTAAGCTTGCAGTTCTTCACAAAATCCATCATTTTGTGGTAGTCACCAGAATGCTGAATCCCCTTGGTCACTAAGGCTGTGAAGTTATTCTTCTCATAAATGAACCCAGTTTGAGACATAATCTTGACAACAGGCGCCATTGTTAGAGAATAAGAGCTTGCAGAGAGAGAGTAAGTGCTTTGAAAGAGAAAGAAATTGGAGGAGATAATTTGAGAATGATAAAAGAAAAGCAATGGAAATGAAATAAGCTTTTATACTGTCTCAAAAAATAACTGCCAAAAATAATAAAGTAAAATAAAGTAGCCAATAAAAATTGCCTAAAATAGTCGTTTAAAAATAAACTGTAAAAATTCCACCCATTATCCGTCGTGTTATGCTTACAAACTGTAAGTATACTCGATGGATAATGTTCAGGAAATCAACGGCTAAGATTAAGACAATTCGACGGATGAGGATAAACTGTTATCCGTCGAGTCATAAAATATTCCAGAAAAATAATTGATTTTTATTATCAAATTGTATTACGACGGATGATCAAACTCGATGGATAACGATCATCCGTCGAGATTTAAATTTTGACTTAGCCAAAATTTCATTCAAGACTGAAAAATTTATTAAACTTTTGGCTGCATTACAACTTGCAAATTATCTCATAAAGATTTAAGAATAATTGAGCATACCTAACTCACAACCTTGAAAAGGTGGATTCATCCAGTGGTTTGGTAAAAATGTCTGCAAGCTGCTTCTCACTTGGAACAAAATGTAGTTCCACAGTACCATTCATTATATGTTCCTTATGAAGTGGTACTTGATGTCTATGTGCTTTGTCCTTGAATGTTGTACTGGATTTTCAGTGATGGCAATTGTACTTGTGTTATCACAGAAAATAGGAATCCTTTCAACTTGCAAACCATAGTCTAGCAGTTGATTTTTCATCCACAAAATTTATGCACAGCAACTGCCGGCAACAATATATTCAGCTTCAGTTGTTGAAGTAGAAACTGAATTTTGCTTTTTACTGAACCAGGACACAAGCTTGTTTCCTAGAAATTGACAGGTTCCTGTTGTACTTTTTCTATCAATTCTACAACCTGCATAATCTGCATCTGAATAACCAGTTAGATCAAAACCAGAATCTCTAGGGTACCAAATGCCATGTTTTGGTGTTCCCTTGAGATATCTGAAAATTCTCTTAATAGCTACTAAGTGAGATTCTCTAGGATCAGCCTGAAATCTAGCACATAAACATGTAGCAAACATTATACCTGGCCTACTAGCTGTTAAGTACAGAAGTGAGCCAACCATGCCCCTATAACTTGAAATATCCACAGACTTTTCAGTAGTGTTTAATTCAAGCTTAGTTGCAGTGGCCATGGGAGTTTTTGCAGATGTGCAATCCATTCGATCAAACTTCTTTAAAAGATCAAAAATGTATTTAGTTTGACTAATTAATATTCCATCACTAACTTGCTTAACTTGCAAACCAAGAAAGTAAGTTAGTTCTCCCATCATACTCATTTCATACTTACTTTGCATCAATTTGGCAAACTTTTTGCAAAGTTTCTCATCTGTAGAGCCAAAAATAATATCATCTACATAAATTTGAACAAGTATGCTAGAGCCATTAACATTTCTAAAGAATAAAGTTTTATCTACAGTACCTCTTATGAAGTGATTTTCTAAAAGGAACTTTGATAAAGTGTCATACCAGGCTCTAGGTGCTTGCTTTAGTCCATAAAGTGCTTTCAAAAGATAATAGACATTAACTGGAAAATTTGGATCTTCAAAACCAGGAGGTTGACTGACAAATACTTCCTCCTCCAAATCTCCATTCAGAAAGGCACTCTTGACATCCATTTTATAGACCTTGAAATTGGCATGGGCTGCATAGGCTAAGAAGATTCTGATGGCTTCAAGTCTTGCAACAAGAGCAAATATTTCATCAAAATATATTCCTTCTTGTTGACAATAGACCTTAATAACCAATCTAGCTTTGTTCCTGACTACTATGCCATTTTTATCCATCTTGTTTCTGAATACCCATTTGGTGTCTATTGGATTCTTTCCTCTAGGCTTGGGCACCAGCTTCTATACGTTATTCCTCTCAAATTGGTTTAGCTCCTCCTGCATAGCTAAAATTCAATCTGGATCCAACAAAACTTCTTCTACCTTCTTTGGTTCTTCCTTGGAAAGAAAGCTGTTGTATAGACATTCTTCTTGAGTTGCTCTCCTGGTTTGAACTCTAGAAGAAACATCACCAATGATGAGCTCAAAGGGGTGATCCTTTGTCCATTTCCTTTGTTGAGGTAGATTAGCTCTAGATGAAGAGGCCTCATTGTTGTCTTGATGTGTGATTGAGTTTTGATTATTAGAAACTCCCCCTGAGTTTGTGGATCTTTGATTTGAGAAAGGGGAACTTTCTATAGGTGATTTATTCTGATTTCCAGCTTCTTTTGATAACCCGACGGATGGTGAATTTTGAGTTCCGACGGATGAAGCTGGTTGTCTACTGACGGATAACGCAGATTGCCTCCCGACGGATAAAGCATTTTGCAACTCGACAGATGTTGAATTTTGTGCTTCATTTGTAGTGGATTTTTCTGCATCATCCTTTGATACTGTTTCTTGATCACTTTCATCATCACTAACCATCTCCACATTGTCAAATTTGTGGCTTTCATGGTAGTCTCCATCTTGCAGTCCTTCAATCTTTTTATCATCAAACACAACATGTATTGATTCCACAACAATGTTGGTTCTTAGATTGTAGACTCTATATGCTTTACCAACAGCATATCCAACAAAAATTCCCTCATCTGCTTTAGCATCAAACTTTCCATTCTGATCAGTTTAATTTCTCAAGATATAACACTTACAGCCAAAGACATGAAGAAAATTTAGAGTTGGCTTCTTGTTATTGAACAATTGATAGGGAGTCGTGCATTTTGCTTGATTGATCAGAGAAATATTATGAGTATAGCATGCAATATTAACAGCTTCAGCCCAGAAATATGTTGGCAATTTAGATTCTTCAAGCATTGTTCTGGCAGCTTCAATAAGTGATCTGTTCTTCCTTTCCACTACTACATTCTGTTTTGGGGTTCTTGCTGCAGAAAACTCATGCAAAATTCAATTTTCTTCACAAAATGCTCTCATGACAGAATTCTTGAACTCAGTTCCATTGTCACTCCTGATTCTTCTAACTTTGAAATCAGGATGGTTATTGACTTGCCTTATGTGATTGATTATGATTTCACTAGCCTCATCTTTAGACTTTAGGAAATATGTCCAAGAGATTTTTGAGAAATCATCTACAATTACTCGGCAAAATCTTTTCCTTGAGATGGACAACACATTGACTGGTCCAAACAAATCCATGTGTAGCAGTTGCAAAGGATATTCAATTGTTGAATCAAGTTTCTTTCTGAATGATGCTTTAATTTGTTTTCCCTTTTGGCAGGCATCACACAATCTATCCTTATAAAACTCCCCTAGAGGAATGCCTCTAACCAGTTCCTTCTTTACTAGCTCAGTCATGGTCTTGAAGTTTAGATGGGATAGCTTCTTGTGCCATAACCAACTTTCATCCTGACTTGCTTTGCTGAGAAGACAAGTAACAGATTCTGTATTAGATGAGTTGAAGTTAGCTAGGTACACATTTTCTTTTCTCACACCAGTGAGAACCACTTTGTTGTTCCTCTTGTTAGTCACAACACAGGCTTCTGAGTTGAAGGTTACTGAATTGCCTTTATCACAAAGCTGGCTAATACTCAATAGATTATGCTTGAGACCATCCACTAAGGCAACCTCCTCAATGATGACATTGTCTTTTGAAATCAAGTCAGATCCCACAGTATAACCCTTGCTGTCATCTCCAAAAGTAATACTTGGGCCAGCTCTCTCCTTGAACTTTGTGAGCAGGGTAGAATCACCAATCATGTGTTTTGAATAACCACTATCCAAGTACCATAGATTCTTTCTGATTCCCTGCACACATCAAAATCAAATCAAGTTGATTTTGGTACCCAAGTTTCCTTGGGTCCTGACTTGTTAGCTTTCTTTTTCTGTTTCTTAGGCTTTATCTCATTTGACTTGGGGATATCAGATTCATCCTTAGTCATTTGAGTTGGGCCTTTGAACCCATTCATCATAACAGAATTATCATGCATACTTTGATTAACAGGGAATGGCATGCTGCTAGTGAACATGTTATTCCAGTAAGGCATGCTATATGGCATTTGTGGCATACTAAATGCAGCATAATAGGGATTAGGTGCAAATGGCATATTAACAAACTGTGCATTCATATTCTGTGTAGACATAGCATTCATAGGCATAGGAGGCATGGCATTCATGTTGGGAAAGTGAGGTGGCACAGATATAGAAGTAGGCATGGCAATTAACAGAGAAATGATTTACACTACCACACTTGACACAGATTTTTCTTGGAGTATATTTATCAGGTGTATAGTTATTGTGTTTCTTAATCCCTACTTTACCATTTCTATTATTCTTCTTTTTAGCCTCTGTTTTAACCTCAATCTCTTCAAGTCTGTCACTCAATTGTTTGACAGTCATATGACCAACATTAGCCTTTTTCCCTTTCTTAACTTGACTCGATTCTCCTGTAACAAAATTCTTGGAAACTGATCCATACTTTTCATTTAACTTAAAAAGTTTGGCTTTACTGATAGGCTTGCTCACAGTCGACGGATGAGGATTTACATCACTCGACGGATAACCCAATTTGTTATCCGACGGATGACCCTCATCATCCGTCGAGTCTACATCTGTTAGCACTCCTTCCACCAAATTTGGATCTAGCTTCTCCTTGTTCTTCTTCCAGGATGCATCACAAAAGGACTCGATCCCTTGAACTTTGGTGATTTGAGCATGAACATCTCTAGATGTTTTCCATGCCTTAATCACCTCTTGTTCACGTTCAAGCTGCTTCTTCAAAATTTTTTCTTTCTTCAAGGACTCAGTTAATTCCTCCTTGGCAATCTTACACTCAATTCTTAATTTTTCAAAATCAATAAACTGAGACTCTAGCACATTATTCCTCTCACTTAAAAACAGATTGTTTTCTTTAATTTTAGCATTTTCTTTAGTAAGGGACTTAAGTGTAACACACAAATGATATGACTCTGTAGACATGTCATTTATAGCATCATTACACTCAGCTTTAGATAAATGTGCAAGGTTTGTAGTAATTACCTGATTACTTGAAGAACTTGTCTCTGTTTCATCAAACTTGGCCATTAGGGCTAGATTGACATAGCTGACATATTCATCTTCATCCAGACCATCTGCAGCCCAGTCATTTTCTTGTGTAATGAAAGCCCTTTCCTTTTGTTTGAGAAACTCAAAGTATTTCTGTTTATAATCCACAAGCTCAAACTTCTTTTTGTTGGAATCTGACTTTCTACACTCACTGGCAAAATGCCCTGCCAAGCCACATTTGAAACATTTAAATTTTAGTTTATCCACCATGTTTCTATTTGGCTTGGTTGCTCCAAAGTTCTTCTTGAACTTGAGCTTGGAAAATCTTCTGGAAAGAAATGCTAGATGTTCATTAATATCTTCCATGTCATCTTGACTCAAAGAAACTTCATTTTCTGCTACCAGCCCCTTGCCCTTATTTTCACAGACCTTTGAAGTTGATTCAACAGCTTCCATCTTCATCTCCTTCTCTTTTTCTAACTCAGCAACTAGTGCAATGGATCCTCCTTTCTTCTTTCCTCTCTCCATCCTCTCATCTTGCTCTATTTCAAGCTCATAAGTCTTCAGGATGCCATACAGTCTCTCCAAAGTAAACTCCTTATAATCTTGAGAGTTTTTTAATGAGACTGTCATTGGTTTCCATTCCTTTGGAAGAGATCTAAGGAATTTCAGATTGGAGTCTTTTGTCTGATAGACCCTTCCATGCAGCTTCAGAGCATTTAGTAGTTTTTGAAACCTACTAAAGATGTCAGTGAGAGACTCACTTTCTTCACTATGAAAATGCTCATATTGCTGAATCAGTAGCTGCATCTTGTTTTCTCTAACTTGCTCAGTTCCATCACAGATAATCTGTATAGTGTCCCAAACATCCTTGGCAGTTTTGCAATTGATGATGTTGTCAAACATATCATCATCAACTCCATTAAACAGGATATTCATGGCCTTATTATTATTCCTGACTTGTTCAATATCAGGATCAGACCATTCATGCCTTGGCTTGGGGACAGATGGCTCATTTCCAGTTGTAGCTCTCATTGGTACATGAGGACCTCTTTCTATGCAATCTACATAGGCCTCATTTTGAGAAAGTAAATGAAGATGCATCCTTACCTTCCAGTGATGGTAATTATCTTTATCCAGAAAAGGAATCTTGACTCCAACATCCTTCTTGTTCATCTTGCTATTTTGTTGATCTTTACACTCTTTGTTTATCAAGAGTTTGCTCTGATACCAATTGTTAGTCCCTTAACAATGCAACAAGAATTACAAAAGGGGGGTTGAATGAAATTCTTGAAACTTTTTCATAAATAAAATTGTTCTAACTTAAATATATATATATATCAGTGTGAATTGATTTGCAGAGTGCGGAATAATAACTTGAAATGAATCAAAACACAAGTAATTAAATACTTAAGTCTTTAAAAACTTTCTGGTGGATTTGAATGTATCCACCAGAGATATATAATATATATCGAGAGAACTCTGTGTAGCAAAAAGCTCACAGCTGCTTACAATTGTTTCTCTCTTGGTTGCTTAGTTAGTTATTCTATTTGCTGCTTCTTGGTTTATATATCACCAAGATTACAAAGTAATAAGATAAGATAATAAAACAAAAACTATCAAGTCTAATACTATGATGCTTCATTACTCTATTCCAGCATCTTTGAGTATCTTCATAATAGCATGGAAATGGCAATGCTTCTTTGTTCTTTAAAACCCGGTTGAATAGGCTTCCACATTCCATTTGCATACACTCGACGCATCTGAATGTGTTATCACTGTCAACAGATGTTTGAATTCTTTATCCATCGGGTTCCTGATCATCCGTCGAGTTCATGATCATCCGTCGGGTTGTCTTGTTGATCATCCGTCGAATGATATTGTTGTTCATCCGTCGGGTAGCAATCTGGCACTTGACTTCATTTCATTTATGCAGGATTACAAAACATCATCTATGTACAATTAATCAACCTATTCTGCATATCTAGCTAAAGTCAACATGACTTGAGTACTAGTTACAGAATCTAAACAATGTGTATGCAGAAATATGCTACAAACTTATTGTTACATAAGTTACTCACTCGATGGATAATAAATCATCATCCGTTGGGACTATAATGAGTCATTCGTCGGGACTATAATGAGTTATCCATCGTGTTAGATATATTTGATAATGTCATGGCTAATATAATTTATGTTTAGATTTCAGATCTTACTTAACAGGACAAATCAGTACTTAACCGTTGATCAGTACTTATACTGGAAGTCAGGACTTAAGGATATCAGTACTTATATTATCAGGAGATAATCATCAGAAGTTAGATATCAGAACTTAAGTGCTGAAGGACGATCAGATAAGGACAGTAGTTGATTAAAGGAAAGAAGATCAAGATAAACATAAGAAGAGATATGCATGAAGAAGGAGTTCCGTGAAGAATGGAATACTTAGAAGAAACGATATCTGATTGATATATTTTAGGAAGCAGAATTATATTCCATATCAATTAGCGATTATCTTGTAACTGTGTAGTATATAAACACAGACATAGGGTTTACACTATAAGTGTTATCATATTCGAGAAGATTATTCATTGTAACCCTAGTAGCTCTCGTGATATTTGTTCATCACTGAGAGGTAACAGTTCCATACTGTAACAGAGTTTATTGTTTCAATAAAGTTTGTTTTCTGTTACTTAAGATATTAAAGTTCGATTTGATTGTATTATACACTGTATTCACCCCCTCTACAGTGTGTGTGACCTAACAAGTGGTATCAGAGCCTATCTGTTAACACACATACAGTTCCCATACTGAGACAATCATGTCTGACACAGAAACTCCAACTAAGCCTACCAAAACTGAGGAACCACCAAAGACACAAATTCAGAGTCGGTATGAGACCATCAGAGTTCCCATACTGAGACCATCTGAATATCCCATATGGAAGGTAAGTGTAATATCCCATATTTTCAGATATTATTTTTATAATTATTTGGAATTGTTTATGTGATTTTATGTGAATTTTGGTGAATTATCTGATAAGTGGAATTGATGTTTGGATGTTTATATGTGACATTATTTGAATATTTGAATTTTTATATGTCCAGAATAAAATATAGATAATTGTGATATTTTCTGGTAATTTTTGGACTGTTAGATGATTTTATATTAATTTATGAATTATTAATTATTTTCTGAATAATTACCAAAATTATTTTATAAAGCCGGGAATCGTCCGAATTCAACCGTTTTTGCGTTTTTACAACCCGAAACTTTTCTGAAAACTCCTTCCTAACCTAATCTGGTAATTCCGGACATTTTCCGTGTTTTGACTTTTTCAATCCGGATTACGGTTTAACCCGTGCGCGGCCCGGCGCAATATTTTCGATACGATAGTTATTTCGGTAATCAATAAAACCCGTATTTTCGAGAGACGGGATATTTTTATATTATTCCCGTATATAATGTTTTATAAAAAGCTCGGTTTTGATAATTATCCAATTTTGGTATTGAATCGGATCGTTATTGCAGTTACTTAGCGGCTAAGCAACTAATTTAATGATCCAAAACGATCCAAAACGATCCAGAACGATCCAATATTCCATAAATATAAATAGCCTATTTCTTATTTCGTTTATTCCGTTTATTCATTTGCAACCAGTTAAAATACCGTAAATACAGAGAAAAACCCGAGAAAACCGATACGTTCCCGAGAATCAAACACACGAACGAAGGCGTTATCGAACTCCGATTCGGGCGTGCAGCATATCAAAACGAAGCTCTCGGAATCCTCTATCTGAATCAATCATCAGTTTCCTTCCAGAAATCACAGTAGTTTTCTTATTTAATTATTTATATTCGAATTATTTGATAATTAAATTATGAATTTTTGTTCTTGATGTTGTTGATGTGATTTGATGATTCCATGTTGTAGAGCATGTTTTTCTGGTCAATTTGGTATATTATATGTCAAAAATAGAGTTCAATATCATATAGAAATTAAGGTTTGATTTTCTGAAAATTTCTTGAATATGTGTTCTTGGTGTTCTTGAGAAATTCTGAAAATCAAAGTCAATTTTGAAGGTGTTATTGAACACCAAATCACAAGTATTTGTAACCGTTGTGAAGCCCTTGATCTGTTCTACCTATTTCAACTATCAAATCGTTTAAACGACTGGTAAATTTCAAATTTGTATTTTAGGGTTCTAGACCCGAATTGGGTTCTTGATTTTCAGGAGTTTTTGGTTGTTTTTGATGTTAGGATTAGCTTTAACATGTTATTTAGAGTCGATTCACACTATTTTTATGTTCGTTCTATTGCCGGAATGATTAGGTCGAGTTAAAGGTTTTGTTAGTTTATATTTTTCAATATTTTGGTTTATACGTTAATTGGTTGTTGATTGTGATGATATAATTAGATTGTACGTGTTTCTGGCATCGTTTTGTGATATAGAACGTCGAGTTTGGTTGGGGATTTGCCCGATTTCGAGTTTTGACCGGAGTGTTCATCGGATTCTTGGTGGTTTGATCGGAAATCGTAGTTGATGATATGTTGATGCTGTTGTTGATATAATCGAATTGTGGAGTGAATTTGGTACATAAAGCAATAAAACCCCGCTTAAAATCGTGTTGTTTTGGCTACCTTAAAGCTTGCCGGATGGTCGCCGGATTCCGATCAAGTCGCCGTAGAAGGTGACCGGAATCTGGGCACCATTGTTGTGTTCTTGGCAAGCATTCAAGCTAAGAACGCGTTTGATCTTCTGAAACCCCAACTCCCATTTTCAATTATGTTTCCCAGAATTTTGTTTTAAAAATAAATCAAAATTCAGTTTTTAGTTTTAAAAATTATTTTCTTTTATTCTAAATATCATTATTTTAATTCTAAAAATTTATTTTAATTTAAAAATAAATCCAAATTATTTATTAATTGACTAATTAAATAATTAATTATCAACTTGAATTAATTAATTAAATAATTTGGATTTATTTTTAAATTAAAATAAATTTTTAGAATTAAAATAATGATATTTAGAATAAAAGAAAATAATTTTTAAAACTAAAAACTGAATTTTGATTTATTTTTAAAACAAAATTCTGGGAAACATAATTGAAAATGGGAGTTGGGGTTTCAGAAGATCAAACGCGTTCTTGGCTTGAATGCTTGCCAAGAACACAACAATGGTGCCCAGATTCCGGTCACCTTCTACGGCGACTTGATCGGAATCCGGCGACCATCCGGCAAGCTTTAAGGTAGCCAAAACAACACGATTTTAAGCGGGTTTTTATTGCTTTATGTACCAAATTCACTCCACAATTCGATTATATCAACAACAGCATCAACATATCATCAACTACGATTTCCGATCAAACCACCAAGAATCCGATGAACACTCCGGTCAAAACTCGAAATCGGGCAAATCCCCAACCAAACTCGACGTTCTATATCATAAAACGATGCC
Organism: Apium graveolens; assembly: GCF_009905375.1. Lineage (NCBI taxonomy): Eukaryota > Viridiplantae > Streptophyta > Magnoliopsida > Apiales > Apiaceae > Apium > Apium graveolens. The sequence continues at coordinate 45,670,949 of NC_133648.1, forward strand.
AGAAACACGTACAATCTAATTATATCATCACAATCAACAACCAATTAACGTATAAACCAAAATATTGAAAAATACAAACTAACAAAACCTTTAACTCGACCTAATCATTCCGGCAATAGAACGAACATAAAAATAGTGTGAATCGACTCTAAATAACATGTTAAAGCTAATCCTAACATCAAAAACAACCAAAAACTCCTGAAAATCAAGAACCCAATTCGGGTCTAGAACCCTAAAATACAAATTTGAAATTTACCAGTCGTTTAAACGATTTGATAGTTGAAATAGGTAGAACAGATCAAGGGCTTCACAATGGTTACAAATACTTGTGATTTGGTGTTCAATAACACCTTCAAAATTGACTTTGATTTTCAGAATTTCTCAAGAACACCAAGAACACATATTCAAGAAATTTTCAGAAAATCAAACCTTAATTTCTATATGATATTGAACTCTATTTTTGACATATAATATACCAAATTGACCAGAAAAACATGCTCTACAACATGGAATCATCAAATCACATCAACAACATCAAGAACAAAAATTCGTAATTTAATTATCAAATAATTCGAATATAAATAATTAAATAAGAAAATTACTGTGATTTCTGGAAGGAAACTGATGATTGATTCAGATAGAGGATTCCGAGAGCTTCGTTTTGATATGCTGCACGCCCGAATCGGAGTTCGATAACGCCTTCGTTCGTGTGTTTGATTCTCGGGAACGTATCGGTTTTCTCGGGTTTTTCTCTGTATTTACGGTGTTTTAACTGGTTGCAAATGAATAAACGGAATAAACGAAATAATAAATAGGCTATTTATATTTATGGAATATTGGATCGTTCTGGATCGTTTTGGATCGTTTTGGATCATTAAATTAGTTGCTTAGCCGCTAAGTAACTGCAATAACGATCCGATTCAATACCAAAATTGGATAATTATCAAAACCGAGCTTTTTATAAAACATTATATACGGGAATAATATAAAAATATCCCGTCTCTCGAAAATACGGGTTTTATTGATTACCGAAATAACTATCGTATCGAAAATATTGCGCCGGGCCGCGCACGGGTTAAACCGTAATCCGGATTGAAAAAGTCAAAACACGGAAAATGTCCGGAATTACCAGATTCGGTTAGGAAGGAGTTTTCGGAAAAGTTTCGGGTTGTAAAAACGCAAAAACGGTTGAATTCGGACGATTCCCGGCTTTATAAAATAATTTTGGTAATTATTCAGAAAATAATTAATAATTCATAAATTAATATAAAATCATCTAACAGTCCAAAAATTACCAGAAAATATCACAATTATCTATATTTTATTCTGGACATATAAAAATTCAAATATTCAAATAATGTCACATATAAACATCCAAACATCAATTCCACTTATCAGATAATTCACCAAAATTCACATAAAATCACATAAACAATTCCAAATAATTATAAAAATAATATCTGAAAATATGGGATATTACAGTAAGGATGACCATGTTCCTGGAAGCAACAGATCCAGAATACCTTGATAGAATCAAGGAAGGGCCTCACAAACCAACCAAGCTTGCTGTTGCAGTTGCAGGTGAAGTAGCAAAGACTGTACCAAAGGAAAAGAGTGATTATACTGCTGAAGATATAACATCAATTGCTAAGGATGCTAAGGTACGACACTTACTGCATAGTGCCATTGATAATGTAATGTCAAACAGGGTAATCAACTGCAAGACTGCTAAGGAGATATGGGATGCTCTGGAAACAAGGTGTCAGGGAACTGACACAATTAAGAAGAACAGGAAGACAATACTCACTCAAGAGTATGAACACTTTGACTCAAAGACTAATGATTCATTGAATGATTTATATGATAGATTTGTCAAACTTTTGAATGATTTGTCATTGGTTGATAAAGAGTATGATCTTGAAGATTCAAACCTTAAATTCCTGTTAGCTCTTCCTGAATGCTGGGATTTGAAGGCAACAATAATAAGAGACAACTACAATCTTGATGAAACAACTCTTGATGAAATCTATGGAATGCTCAAGACTCATGAACTTGAGATGGAACAAAGAAGCAAGAGGAAAGGAGGAAAGTCAAGGACAGTTGCTCTTAAGGCTGAAGAAGAATCCTCCAAAGCAGCTTCCTCAAGGAAAGACAAGGGTAAAGCTCTTGTTATAAAGTCTGATACTGAGTCATCAAGTTCTGAAAGTGATGATGACTCAGATTCTGAAAGCTTGCCTGAGACTGATGCTGATGAGGAGATGATGAAGCTGTGTGCTCTTATGGTGAAAGGAATCACAAAGATTGCATACAGGAAGTTCAGGAAGGGAAAGAAGTTTTCCAGGAAAGGCATAAGTTCTGATAAGAAGAATTTCAGAAGATCTGAAGGCAGTGGAGGAAAGTCTGACAGAGGAGATTATACCAATGTTAAATGCTATAACCGTGATGAGAAAGGCCACATATCTCCTGATTGCAAAAAGGTAAAGGGTGACAAAGGCAAGGCTCTTGTCACAAAGTAGAAAAGCTGGACAGACACCTCAGACTCTGAAAGTGAGGAGAACTATGCATTAATGGCAAATGCTGATAAAGAAAGTGCTGAGAGCAGTTCTGAAGCTGCTGAAACAAAGGTACCTCAGACTACTTATGCTTTTCATACTGATGATATTAATGAGTTGAGAAGATATCTTAAAACCATATTTGTTAGTTATAGAGATCAAACTTTAACATGTAAAAGATTAACTTCTGAAAATCTTGCTTTTAAGAAAAGAAATGATTTCTTAGAAAAAGAGTTAGTCATGTTTCATCAAACTCAGAAGGATAGAGATGATGCTTTCTATGTTAGGGATGAAGTGCTAAAAATGAATGAATCTCTAAAAATTGAGTTAGAAAAGGAAAGAGAGATTATCAGAACTTGGACTAATTCTGGCAAAACAACTCAAAATTTGCTAAGTAGTGGAAACTGGAAAGAGGGCTTAGGTTATGGAGAGGATAAGAATGATAAAGGAACTGAAGAAATTAAGCCTGTTGTTAAGCAAAAGCCAAAGTTAAAACCTGTTAAGTTTGTAACTGTAAAGTCTGAAAATGAGAAATCAGAAGTTAAAGAGGAATTAACTTCTGACAAACTAAAACAGGAAAAGACAGCTGAAGTAAACATAGGCTTAATGACAAAGAAGCAGCTTAAGCATAAGCTGAAAGATGTTAAGAATGCAAACAAGGTAAAATCACCTAGGAAAAATAGGAATGGAAAGGAAGGTGTGAATAAAAGCAATAATTATAAACCTGTTCCTGATGCTCCTAGGAAAACATGTCATAACTGTGGAAGTTCTAATCATCTGTCTTCTTTTTGCAGGAAGAATAAGAATATTAACTCCTTACCTTCAAAATTAGGAGTTAAGAGTCAGTCTGTTAGATACAAACCACAAAATCCTTGTTTTCATTGTGGTAGTTTATGGCATTCCATTTATACTTGTAAGGAATATCATAGTTTGTACTATGATTATTATCAAATAAAACCTTCTTTGAAGAAAGTTTCCATTGTTCCTTCTAGTGTAAATTCTGATTCAAAGTCTGATAATGTAAGTTCTGAAAAGAAAAATGTTAACATAAACTCTGATGCTAAATCCGCTGCAAATGTTAACAAACTTAATAAGACCAAAGGATCCAAGCAAGTCTGGGTCCTTAAAACTAATAATTAGTGGTCTTTGTGATTGCAGGGCAACAGGAAAAATATTCTAGTTCTGGACAGTGGATGTTCAGGACATATGACTGGAAATAAGGCCCTGCTATCAGACTTTATGGAGAAAGCTGGCCCAAGTGTTTCCTATGGAGATGGCAGCAGGAATGGCACGTCACGGCCATTCCTGAGGAGATATGGGACTCTGTCCCACAGGAGGTACTGACCCACCTCCTGTTCTTCTATATGGATTACCATCGCCATCTGGAGTGATTGGAGGAGGAAAGGCTGGAAGCTCTCCACCAGCAAGAGCGAATCATCTGACTCGCCATTCTGTTTGTCGAGAGTAGGAAGAAGAAATCATTTAATCTCGTCTTCTTCCTGTTTTTCTTCATCATCAGCTTTGTCAGGCTTCTTAGCTAGGACTAAGGTTGTTGATGTTAGGTTTAGCAGCTTAGGGAAATCTTGTATAAATTCTGATGTAATCTCAATTTCATGAATGTATTCACTTGATATATTAATGAAATTTGTTTTTGTTTCAAGATTTTGTCTCTAAGATATTTTGTAATGCATTGATAAATCCTGATTGATATTCTGATGACCATATAAATTCTGTTTAAATTTAAGTTCTGACTTTCCTTTATCAGTACTTATTCATATAATTTATCTTGGTCATTTTCACTTGACTTATTTTCAGAATATTAATGTTGCAGTGAAAAATAATTCCATAAGTGGGAACGACTTCAATTTTGAATTAAAACTGTTTCACCTTAATTAATGGCATATCTGGGTAAGTGGAATGTTTTTTTCCTTGAAAACAGGCAAGTGGGTAAGTAATAATTACTGTTTTCTCGAGCCCAGTAACTATCCGTTATTACTGCATGTCTGACAGGTGTCCAACGGTAACATTTTTTTTCAGAGTATAAGTTCGACAGAGAGAGGATTTCTTTAATCTTTTATTTCCTTCATATTTTTTTTCTCTCTACTTGCTTTTACTCTCACTTTCTCTCATCTTCTCACGTTGGTTTTTCATACAGACATTTATCAAACACCTAACAGGCACTTTTTCATCTAAATTTTTCACATGGCACCTAAGGATTTAATTATTGATGGAGCTAAGTTTGTTCCAAACAACTATGCTGCAATTCTTGATCATGCTGAAGCTCCATCTGAATTGCATTTTGTGCAAGATCTTCTTGCACACAGTGAGATTGGGTATGCATTAACCCAGCCTTCAGTCTTTCTGAGCCAACAAGTTCTGACGTTTTGGCGGACTGGGCACTTTGATGATGGTGGTAAACATGGCACTCCCAGTATTGTTTTCGAAGTGGGTGATTCATCTTATGCAGTTACTCCTGGTACAATACGCAGGGCTCTACATCTCCCAGAAGAGTGTACTTTTTCAATTCCAGAGGAATTAGCTCTTCAGGAGTTAATGGCTAATTTGGGATATGAAAAGAGTTTGGCAAAACTTGGGCAGTTGAAACGGGCTCATATCTGAAGAGAATGGAGCTTCTTCTTCGACTGCATCACCAAAGCTTTTGGGAACAAATGTTAGAATTTTGATGCTATCCCAATTCTGAGTCAGCACATCGGGTATGCTATTATCAATCAAACTCATTTTGATTTTGCAACTGGTATAATTGGTTTTATTGGGGATAGGATGACAGAGGATAGGAATGTTGTCTATTTTACTAGATTCTGTCAACTTATTTATACTTTTTGTACTGATGAACCTCAATTAGTCAGTTCCTCAACCACACCTTTTAAAGTTGCAAAACGCTACTTTAATGACCTGGTAAATGCTGACACTAAGAAATCAGTGGTTAGACCATTACAGATTCCTCAGTCTGTAAAACAGATCCTAGTAAATGCTGATCCTGATACTTATAGATCTGTTTACTCTGATGTCCAACCAACAACAAACACCCAAAAACCATCATCCTCAGCACCTACCACTCATTCTACTCAACCTACCCTCAGGACATATCTCAAATCCTATCTCTCCACTTCACAGACTGTTCAACCCTCATCCTCAGCACCTACTGTCAAGCCTTCATCCTCCAAGCCAAAGAGGACAAAGACTGTTCCTCAAACACCTCAAAAGAGAAGGATGATTGCCTTGAGAGATGAATCTGATACTGAGGAACAGGTTCCTTCTTCAGAACCTGTTGTAAGTGAAGCTGAGAAAGAGACTTCTCAGAGGGATTCTGGAATTGGGGGAGCTAGGCTTCTCAAGAGGCTTAGAAGAATGACAGTTCCTGACACTCCAAAGGAATTCAAATCAACAAAGAGATACAAGAAACAGAGGGCACACAGGCCAGTTTTAGATGATGAAGAGGAAGCAGCTAAGGAAGGGGATCAGGAATCTCTGATCTCACAAGACAAGGAATTTGCTCCAGTCACTTCTTCTCCATCAAATCCATCTCAGGAAGCTGTTTCTGAAAAGGCTAACACACCATCTGTGTCTCCTGTTGATCCAGGCACAAGTGCTGATACTGATGTTCAAAACTTGGTTGTGCCTGAAGTAATTCTCTTAGAAGCTCCACCTGCAACTAATCCTTCAACAACACCTGTTACTGATGCTGTTCAAACTCCAGAGTTATCAACAACACCTTCTCTGCATCATGATGCTGATGATCAGACTTTAGGTGAGCATCAGGATTTGGCTGTTGATCAGAACTTAGAACCAGATCAGCAATTAGAGGATGCTGAAACCTCCATTGCTACTCACACTGTTATCTTATCAGAAGATACTGATTCTTTAAGTTCTGATGCTGCAAATGCTGGAGATACTGGTGATGCTGCTCCAACTGCAGATGCTGATGCAGCAGGTCCTTCAGGACATGCTCCTCAACAGACTATTCTAAAGTCTAAACTGGTTAAGAAGTTTGTTACCGGAGAAGCACCAGTACCTTGGAGTGAAACTCCTGCAGGACAGGAGTGGACTAAGGAATGGAACTCAGTTTCATGTGTTCCAACTGAAAAGCATCTTGCTGAGCACTTGACTAAAGCTGATGAAATGTTAAATTCTGATGATTTCAAAACCCAGCTTAGAGTCACTGCATTGGGTACTAAACATCTACAAGGTCTTCACTCAACTACTCATGCAGAGCTACACAAGATTCAGGAAGAATTTATCAAACAGGAACAAGTTTGGAAAATTGATAAGAAAAAGTTCTTCCAACCTACCTTTGACAGGATTGCTTATATTGAGAAGACTCAAGATCATCAACAAGCTCAGATTGATGATATTCTGAAAAATCAAGCTTCTCAGCAATCACAACTGACTGAAATCCAATCCTCAGTGGAATTGCTTATCTTTCTTCTACTACCTGCTGATGCCAAAAAGGGGGAGAAAGTAATTAAGTCCAAATGCAAGACTGACAAGACACTGACAGGGAAGGATGATGAAAAAGATGATCAAGGAAAGCCTGGAATGGGTAGAAGTCATAGTCAAGGTAGAAGATTCACATCAAGAAAAGCTGAAATCACAAGTCATAGGACAAGTTCTGATACTGGGAAAAGAATAAGTTTTGCTGCTGGTAAAAGGATAAGTTCTGATGAACTTTTAGATCTTGATGAGGAAATTTCAAGACAGTTATTTCTTCAGGAAAATCCAGGAATGGACTTGGAAAGTTTAATGGAAGAAGAAGCCAGACTTAAATTAGAGAAAGTCACATCTAAATCTGAAGCTTCTGGTAAAAAACCACTTCCAAAACTCAAAGGCATTGTGATCAAAGAAAGGACATATACTGAAGAAACATTTGCTAGATCACAACCGCAGATAGATCCAAGATCCAAGGGTAAAGAAAAGGTTGGTGAACCTATCAAGGTTTATGTGCCTCCAGAGGATGAAGAAACTACTGATGAAAAGGATAATCTTGCTCTGACTTCAAGAAAAATTCTTAAAACAACCTCTGACATGGCTCAAGTTGTTCAGAGTCAAGAAATTGTAAGTTCTGATATTCAGAAGAAGCAAGTAACCTCTGACATAGCTCAAGTTAACTTGATATCAGAAGATAGACCAAAGACACTCCTACCAGGATTCACTAAAGCAAAACAGACTCAACCTTTGAAGACTACTGCAAGTGGTTTTGAAGCTAGAGTAGTTACTGGAAAGGAAGCAAGAGATAAAACTGGATTGGGAAGTGCTGATGAAAGAAGAATACATAACACTACCAATGATCCAACTTCCTTGAGTGAACCAGGTATTGGAGCAACTCCTGAGAGATTGAATCAACTGGAATCTGTACAGATGGTTTACCATACCTACTTGAAAGAATACATCTTGTTGTATTTCGTGACAGATGGTAGGGTTTATCATATAAGACAAAATGCCATTCCATTGAAGTATTTTGAAGAATTGGAGCATGTACTATTCTTACTTCAAGTGGATGACAGAATAACAGGAACTGCTGTAAACTATTTGAAAGAACAAATTCAGAGACAGAAAAGGCTTTATTCTGTTAAGTTTGACAGCACATACGTTCCAAAGTATAGAGATCACAATGGTGATATAGTTGAAATGAAGCCCAACACTGCTAAGATTATAACTACCTTTCTGGGGTACAGGGCTGTTGAATTCAATCTTGAGTCTGATAAAGCTTATTTGATCAGACTGGATCAGGATATAAGAAAAGCAAAGATCAATGATCTCAAAGCTGTAATCTTTCAAATTGGTGAAGATACTGCAGAGCTTAAAGATGCCAATAGGAGAATGATTGATGAACTCAGATATGCTGAGAAATGTTTGTTGAAGAACTATCTCAGAACAACTCCTGACATCAGAGAGATCAGATGATGAAGCCAAGTCGAAGATCTACAACTGCTTAAATTCTGATATTTGTACAGACTGAAGTTGTTATCAGGAGTTGAATATTGGTAAAGCTTTAAGGACTGTAAGTTGTAGTTATCTAGTCTAATTCTCATGTATTTGTACTTAATGTTTTTGACATCATCAAATATCTGTTAAACTTGTATATTATGCTAATTTACAAGTTGGGGGAGATTGTTAGATATATTTGATAATGTCATGGCTAATATAATTTATGTTTAGATTTCAGATCTTACTTAACAGGACAAATCAGTACTTAACCGTTGATCAGTACTTATACTGGAAGTCAGGACTTAAGGATATCAGTACTTATATTATCAGGAGATAATCATCAGAAGTTAGATATCAGAACTTAAGTGCTGAAGGACGATCAGAAAAGGACAGTAGCTGATTAAAGGAAAGAAGATCAAGATAAACATAAGAAGAGATATGTATGAAGAAGGAGTTCCGTGAAGAATGGAATACTTGGAAGAAAAGATATCTGATTGATATATTTTAGGAAGCAGAATTATATTCCATATCAATTAGCGATTATCTTGTAACTGTGTAGTATATAAACACAGACATAGGGTTTACACTATAAGTGTTATCATATTCGAGAAGATTATTCATTGTAACCCTAGTAGCTCTCGTGATATTTGTTCATCACTGAGAGGTAACAGTTCCATACTGTAACAGAGTTTATTGTTTCAATAAAGTTTGTTTTCTGTTACTTAAGATATTAAAGTTCGATTTGATTGTATTATACACTGTATTCACCCCCTCTACAGTGTGTGTGACCTAACACGTCGGGACTATAATCCTTATCCGTCGAGTGCTACATTTTTCACTAAGTAAAATCTACCAAGGTATTTTATTAATGAAATCACCAAGTACACAACATATACACAACACTTATGTGGCATTTTTCTTTACTTGACTTATTTGTGGTAAACTCTGAAACAGTCATATTTAAATCAGAATATATTTGGGTAAGATAAAAACAGTCAAAATCATAATCGGTTAGTGTTTAACGTGTTTGTCCTGAAAAATTGCATGTGCACGGTTATTATTGCTTATTTTACATGCACATTAACTGATGCTTTAACTGTTTACTAAATGTTCACACGTTGCCAGGTGTAAAGTGTATCCTATGCTTCAAAAATATAATTATTGAGTGGAGAGAGTATATATATGGGAGTTAAAAGATTTACTAATTTTTTACTTACTTTTCTATTCTTAATCTCTTTTATTCTCTCTCTCTCTCATATTCTCTGAAGCGTTTTTCTTTCAGGACTTTTATCAAACACCTTGCAAATAATATATTTCTCAATTTCTTCAGAGATGGCACCAAAAGACTTGATCTTCAATGGAGCTAAGTTTGTTCCTAACAACTACTCATCTATTCTTAGCAAGGTTGAAGCTCCATCCGAACTTCACTTTATTCAGGACTTCCTTGCTAATTCTGATATTGGGTATGCTTTAATCCAACCTAAAGTAATCTCTGGAACCCTAGTGCTGGAGCTTTGGAGAAGTGGAGTATATGATGGTGGTGGTGCTCAAGGGTTCACAAGTATTATCTTTTCAACAGGGGAGGATGAGCATGTCGTGACATTGGCCACGGTTCGACAAGCACTGCAGCTGCCTGAGGACTGCGTTTATTCAACTGTTGAGGAGCCAATTCTTCAAAATATGATGGCCAGTCTGGGGTATGAAAAGACATTGTTTAAGCTGGGTCAATTGAAGAGATCAAACATAAGGAGGGAATGGAGTTTCTTCTTTGACTGCATTACAAAGACCTTCGCCAACAAATGTTCTAATTTCGATGCAATCCCCATACTTAGTCAACAAATCGGGTATGCTCTCATTAATCAAACTGATTTTGATTATGCAAGTGCTATTTTAGGCTTTATTGGGGACAAGATGACAGAAGATAGGAATACTGTATATTTTGCTAGATTTTGTCAGCTTATCTATAGTACTTGTTGTTCTGATAAGCCCCAATTAGCTAGTGAATCACTTTCATCATTTCGACTAGCTAAAAGAGCTTTTAATGACTTATTATCTACTGAAAATAAGAAGGTTGTGTTAGGACCCCTCCGAATTCCTTTATCTGTCAAACAAGCCTTAATCATGTATGATACAGTTACATACACTGCATTATATCCTGATTTCCAACCATCTGAACCTCAACCATCAGCACCTACCACCACTACCAAAACACCTCAAACTTCTCAACCACAACCAAAATCTACCATCAGGACATCTGTCAAACCATGAACTCAATCATCTCAACCTGAATCATCAGCACATACCATCAGATCTTCATCTTCCAGGCCAAAGAGGACAATGTATGTTCCTCAACCTCCACAAAAGAGAAGGAAGGTGATTCTTAGAGATGAATCTAATAGTGATGAAGAAATAATTGAAGCACGGGTTCATGCATCAGAACCTGTGATAGTTGAAGCTAAGAATGTTACTTCTCATAAAGAAACTGCAGCTCAAAGTTCTGATACTTTGAAGAAGAAATCTGTAAGTTCTGAAGCTGCTAAAGCAACTCCTTCGTTGGCAAGGAGATTGAAGAAAATGAAGGCTAGAAGGTATTTGGTTAAGGCTCCATCAGAAGATACTGAAGAAGCTGAGGAAGGAGATCAGGAATCTCTGATCTCACAAAAACCGATTATCATTGAAGCTCTTCCAGCTCAAGCCAAAGAAACTGCTACTGATACAGTTGTAACCCCTCATGTCTCACCTATTAAAGCTACAGATGATGCTGAAGAACACACTGAAAATTCTGAAATAAATATTCATAATTTGAATATACCAAATGTTCTTTATTTGGAAGCTCCATCTACAGAAGCTCAGCAATTGCCAACTCAATTTCCAATTTTAAATGCTGAGATACCATCTACATCAACCACACCAGCTCTGGAGATAAATTCTGATGTTCAGAATTTAAATGAAACTGTTCCTGAATCTCCAGTTGCTTCACACACTGTTATGTTGTCAGAACATAATGAGTCTTCCTCAAGTTCTGAAGACAGTGATTCTGCTGAGACTCCAGTTCCTATACTAGGTAAGGAAGAATTGGTGAAGAAATTTGTTGAAAAGGAAGCACCTATTCCTTGGGAGGATACTCACAGAGGTGTGGAGTGGACCAAGAAGTGGAATGACACTGATTTCATTCCAAGTTCTAACATTCTGACAGAGCATATTGCTAAAGCTGGTGAGTTGCTCACAAATGCTGATTTAAAGACACAACTCAAAATCACTGCTCTATATACCAAACATCTTCAAGGTCTACGTTCTTCTACTCTTGAGAAGGTTGATACACTAAAGGAACATGCTGATAAGATAGATCTACAGCTTAAGCTTGACAAGAACAGATATATCAGACCTACTCTTGCGAAAATTGAAGCCATTGAGAAGATTCAAGAGAAGCAACAGGCCCAAATTGATGAGGTCCTGGCTAACCAAGTTTCTCAGAAAGCTCAATTGGAAGAAATCTAATCTTCAGTTGAACTTCTTCTTTCTCTCTTACTTCCTGACGATGCCAAAAAGGGGGAGAAGGTAGTTAAGTCCTAATGCTCACCTACTGAAATACTGAAGAAAAAGGATGATAAAGGTGATGACCAAGGAAACTCTGATAAGAGTAGAGGTCAAGAAAAAATTCAAGGAAAATCTTCTACACGGAACAAGTCAAGTTTTGATGTTATAAGACTGAAGTTAAGTTCTGATAAACAATGTCTGATGTCAAGTTCTGATATTCCGATTCAGTCAGGATCTAAAGACTCTCAGAAGTTTTTACAAACTCTGAAGCTAAAGGGGAAGCAGACTACTGTTAATTACAAAAATCCTAAAATCTAGACACTTGATGAGGAGATAGCAAGAATATTATTTCTGAAACAAAATCCAGGAATGGATTTGGAAACTCTCAAGGAGGAAGAAGCTAGATTTGTTGCTGAGAAGACAAATTTTAAGTCTAAAGCTTCTGATACAAAGAAACCTCCAAGGCTTAAGGAAAAAGGCATTGTGATCAGGGAAAGTCAAAATCTGGGACTTCAAAGTCCAAGACTAGATCACAAACTGAGATTGATCCTAAATCAAAAGGAAAAGAAAAGGTTGGTGAACCTTTAAAGATTGAGAAAAAGATAAGTTCTTCCATTCCAGTCTATAAAACTATAATGCATGATGATTTGATAGAAGATGAAAATGTTCAAATTTTGAAGAAAAGAAAGATAATTGAAGAATCTAAAACAACCTCTGACACTGCTCAAGTTGTTCAGGATGAAGAACAGCAAGCTACAGAAGAAATAGGAAATTATGATCAAGTTAATTTGGAAAAGATGACAATTGTTGATAAGAAGAAGCTGTTATGGAAGAAAGCTACTCCAGTTGAACCAAAATCCAATCTCTTGATGAATCAACTTGCAACATTTGGATTGAGATCCAAGCAACCTAGAGATAAAGTTGGAGTAGGTTCTGATGAAGAGAAAATACAAACAGGAGTAGAAGTTACTTTAAGAGATCCTTTCATGTTGACATACAAACCATATGAACAAATAAAAAAAAGCACCTTGACAAGGTGTTGTCTGCTCAAATCGTGATAGATGTTCATGATAAGGAAAATCTAAAGAAGAAATTGATTTTATTTCTCTATGATGGATTAACTTACAGACTAGCTGATACTGACGTGCTAAAGAAGTCTGTCAGAGAACTTCAACATATTCACTATCTTCTGGAAGTAAAATCTGATGTTACAAAAAGATGGTCAGAATACATTTTGAAGGCTATAAGAGATCTATTCAGAATCTCTGGTACAAAGACTTCTCAGTATATACCAATAATTACTGAAGATGATGGAAGAAAAATTCCTATGCTGAAGAATTCTGCTAAGGTGGAAGTTATTCTGAAAGGAAAATGCTTATGTTATAATGAAAACTCTTCACATCCTAGAGTTATCAGACTTGGTGATGGACTTGAAAGAACATCAATTCAAGCTCTCAGAACTGCCATTTATCAGATTGGTGATAGTAAAGATGAAGAACTGATGCAGGTCAAAGCACAGTTAGTTGAAATTCTGAGGAAAGCTGAAGAGAAGCTGGTAAGAGATTTTTTTAAATCATTATGGATTCAGATTGATCCAGTAAAGTTGGTAAAGCTGAAAGGACTGTAAGTTGTAGTTAATAGTCTTATTAAACTCTTATTGCATTTGAACTTAAATGTTTTTGACATCATCAAATCTATTAACTTGTATATTTTGCACAATTTACAAGATGGGGGAGATTGTTAGATATATTTGAGATGTCATGTCTAATATGTTTCATGTTTAGTTTTCAGATCTTAACAAATAGGAAATATCAGTACTTACTGGAATCAATACTTACTGGAAGTCAGAACTTAAGGATATCAGGACTTAGATTATCAGAAGATAATATCAGAATATGGATATCAGAACTTAAGTACTGGAGGACTAACAGTTAAGGAAGGAAGCTGATTTATAGAAAAGAAGATCGAGACTAATACAAAAAGAAGATATGCATGGAAAGAGTTAGAGGACTTAAAGAATTGTATAAGATATCTGATTGATATATTTTAGGAGATAAAATTATATTACATATCAATTAGAAGTTATCTTGTAACTGTGTACTATATAAACACAGACATAGATTTACACTATATGTTATCGAGAAGATCATACATTGTAACCTAGCAGCTCTCGTGATATTTGTTCATCACTGAGAGAGAACAGTTCCATTTTAACAGAGTTTATTATATCGAATATATATGTTTACTGTTACTTGTGTTTGAAATCGAATTGATTGTATTTTACACTGTATTCAACCCCCTTCTACAGTGTTGTGTGACCTAACATTGTTTATTTGTATGGGGAATAGTTAACCTAGAAAGTGAACTAAGATTCTTGAGTACTTGCATGGGGAATAGTAACTAGAAAGTTAAGTCACTTCTAACTGTCTAGATACTCGTAAAGTATGTTTGTGTGATTATTACACTTATTAACCGGGCAACTCAAGAGTCTATTGGTTTCTTTCTTTTCTCCTTCTATAAATTCAAACCTTTCGCTCCTCATTATTCATCACTGCTCTCTTTCTCAACAAATATCCTAACCTCAAAACTCACTTATTGTTCATTTCTCTCCAATAGTTGCCCCTGTTTTCCACACGCTCAACAACGGTGTTTATCTTCTAGTCTATCACTTGGCTGACAATAAGGTCTATTATGACCCTTTTGTGCTTCAAGTCCGCATCAAAGGGATCGTATGCAGTCCCTTTGATTTTCCACTTGACGTCTTTGACGAACTCTCGTGGGATGATCAGATAAACTTCCTTTTCTTTGAGGGAGAAGTCTCTCGTGGCTGAGCAGCAACGTCTTGCTGCTCTGGAGTTGCAGGCGAGAATCATTTCTCTTGCACACTCCATATCCAGAGCTTACCAGCGTCGGACAATGAGGATAGAGGTCGAGAAGAAGTAGAAACTAGAGTAGTTAGGATTATGATTTACTTGTTGAAATCTATATCTTAATGTACTTTGTTTCCATTATTAATGAAAATTCTACTCCTTCTCTATCATTCTTTTGTTTGTGTAATGATTGTTATGTGTTTATCTGAATTGATTATTATCTATTCTGTAATAATGCTTGCAACTTATATCTTACAATGCATATGTCTAATTAAACTCTAAAAAGATATGTATGTTCAATGCATTACAGGTCCAACACAATTTATTCAGACAACAACAGGAAATTCAGATAATCAATCAACAGGTATTTGTGCTAAACTGCAGCTAAAACATATCAAAACCAAACTGCAGTTCACCCAGACACACAAACACAAACACAAACACAAACACAATCCCACTCAGGTGACCCTCAAAAGAAACCTGTTTTACAAAAGGACAGAAACCTCAAAATGTTCTTCAATTGTTTTGTTGTTTGAGAAAAAAATCACCACAAACATGGAAATTCATCAGTTTTTCCATGAATATCACTAATGCACCTTCATATGCAAAACAGTCTTCACAGAGTGAAAGGTTTGAGGGTAGTACTCCTGAGAGGGAGCTATCTAAATCCTCTCCAATTCAATTAGAGGTTCCTCAAGAAGGAACAACTCCCCTCATAACTCTAGCAGAAGCTGCTTTAGTAGTTGAAGCTAGAAGTACAATTGCCTATGATACTGTTGTGAGAAAGGCAAGTATAACACATTTAAGTGCCAGTGTGTTGCAAGACACACAAGGGTTTGAGGCTGGTGTACAAGACAGGAACCCAGTCAAATCCCCTCTAATTCAATTGGAGGTTCCCACTATAAGTGGAGGACAATACACTGTCAAAACCACAAAGCATTCTGTGAGTCAAACTGTGACCCTAGTCACAGATGTTTCTGATGAACCATCCACCTCACAACCTCAAACTGGTATTCACTCTTCTGATGAAATGAGTATGATTAGACCTATATGGATTACCCCTAATTATATGATCACAGACAACTCTTCTCAGCCACCTCTTATTTCTGTAAGTCAAACAACAATTGAGCCTTTCATGTGAGGATGAGAGAGAAGATTGAGAGAAAAATAGAAAATAAGAAAAGCAGGATCCTTCCTGGAAAAAGGAAAGGTAGATGAGTGTCGGGATTTAGTAATCCTTGTGAGAAAACTCTGACTCTTAAAAGTCATGAGACTAGTGCAGTGAGAAGTAGTAAGACTACTTATTCAAAAGAACAGAGAGCTTAGGAATTTTGTTACTGACAGACTTCTTCTGCAGATTTAAGTGAAACTCCTATTCTACTTGATGAAATCATCACTACAGATCTCACTGAAGCTTAAAGCTGCTGATAGTGTTCTAAATGGACAATGACAAAAGCTTGAACAATGTGCATCTAGCTGGATCTTTCTACCTGGAGATAATGTCAAAAAAGAGGAGAATATATATCTAAATGCCAAAACAGCTGATGGATGTTGCCAGATAATAATATTCTTTTCTTGATAGGGGAGAATAGAGTAAGTCTATTCTTGATAGAGGGAGAGAAGAGTAAATCTAAATGCAACTCACAAAAGAAGACAAGATGGGGAGATTGACTTTTGCATTCTGCATTTAGTTAGAGTTTTGACATCATCAATCAGAACTTGTGCATAATCCCGTAATGAACAAGTTGGGGGAGATTGTAAAATATAAGTGATGGTGTCAAAGATCACTGGAGATAACAATATCATTAGTGTCCCTGATCAAAGTATGAAGCAAGCCAAATGGACATCTGATCTGAGGAGGAGATTAATGAACTGTTATTTATGGTAATCAGCTAAGCTTGGGGACAACCCTAAGTAAGTTGTGTTGTTATCTTAGTCTGTATTTTGTACTTGTTACACTTAAAGTCTGTAAAAATGTAAAGGAGTTTTCCTGAAACAGTATCAAGCCTAAGGATTCTATCTGGAAGAAGATCATGCCTTAGAAGAATTTTGAAGAAGCTTGGAGTTGAATAAATCTGTTTGGAGAAAAATACTCCAAGTCAAGATCTCTACAAGTCACAGATTTAATGTTATAGAGAAATCATTCGATAACTCCAGAATGGCTTATCGAGAAGTCAGGCTAGCTACTAGAGAACTCAGAAAGATATCGACAAGCCAAATTGAAGACATGAAGATTGGAGATATCGACAAGTCATTTCTTCACTAGAGAACTCAGAGTTATCGACATGTCTACATTCATTAGAGAACTCTGAGTTATCAATAAGTCAAGTTCCACTAGAGAACTCAGAGATATCGATAAGTCAAAATTCGCTAGAGAACTCAGAGATATCGACAAGTTAAAATTCACTAGAGGAATCTGAGATTTCGACAAGTTAATTTGACTAGAGAACTCTAAGAAATCGACAAGTCAAGAAGCCACTAGAGAACTAAGAGTTATCGATAAGTCAAAGTGAATATGTGAAGACTAGAGATCTCGACAAGCCAAAATTCTCTTGTAGAGAACTGAAGACCTCTACAAGCCAAACTAAATATAGAGTACTAGAGATCTCGATAAGCCAATATACTTATCGAGATGTCAAGTATTCTATAGACCTAAACTGGAGATCTCGATGTACAATCTCAAAGTACAAGGTTGTAGATCAGTTCAATATCCAAGATAAACAATTAACAAACAATCCAACAGCTATATTGACAAGTATACAAAAAGCAACTTGAAGAATGTGCAAGATCAATGGTAAAGATTAACTGATAAAGGAAGATTAAAGTGAACACGGGATTCTAAAGATATGCTAAGCCAGAAATGAAAGATCTGCTTTTCTGTAAATAGAAATGACAAGTGACAGTTTAGAAAAGCTAATAGCATGTCTTATTATACACTGTGTAAACCAGCAGTTAACTGAGTTATAAAGTTAACACCGGTCATTAGTCAGTTGTAACAATTTAGATCAAATTTCTTGTAACACTCTCAAGGAGAAGCTAAGCTCTTTATCAACAAAGAGCCTAGAAATTTTATAGCAAAACAGTCTTAATTTTAATATAAAATTAAGTGAGTTTTGAAGATCTGTGTTCTTTATTTTTCTGCAAGTTTAAATTCTGCATGAACACATTTCACTACAAGAATTAATTTACTTTATTCAACAATAAATATTCAATAAAAGCTCAAAAACAGTAAAACACATTCACTCCCCTATGTGTTTTATTCATTTCCTAACAAGTTTTAACACTTTCGACTAGTACAATTATCTCATCATTTTGAGAATATCTATCGCCTTCTTGTTATCCCTAAAACACTTTTAATCAAGATCGTAAAAATTGAAAATCGGTTCAACCAACGCGATTTTGTTCATAAAAAATGAGTACTCGAAATTTGAAGAGTACTCGGATAACGAATATAATATCATTTTCTTAATTATTTAATAATACTAATAATTTATAACACATTAACAATAATACAAATAATAGAGTTGAAGTACAATTGTTATAGAAATAATGGAATTGAAGTACAAATTTTGTCACATTTATTTTGTTGTCAGGGTAGTTGCAGAACGAATTAATAAAAATTGAAAAGGTCAAATCTAAATTTGAATCCGAGTTTTTGAGTACTCGGAGTCAAACTTGAAATTTGACCGATTTTTGACAAAATTATTCTTGCACTTAATTATTCGGAACTCAGATCGTATGGGAGATTAAATATAAATATTCGGCTGAGTTAATGATTACAAGAATAGTGCTTTAATTTAATACATCATCAAATGCAATACATGTATTTTATCACATATGTAGTCTGTTAAAAAATATTTGAACAAAACCAAAATATTTAATAGGAAAATGCCCTTAAGTACGTATTTAGGGGAATTCTACAAGCCAATTGTTTATTTTAATGATAAAATTAACAAATTTTTAATCAAGTCATGTAATTACTGACATACACCTCGTATATTTATATTAAAAAGTTTTTGTACTCACATAACTTATGTGAGTACGTACTTAACAACATTAAACTCAATATTTAATTACTGAGACGGTCTATTATTTTTACAGTTACAAATATTTTTGATATTAGGCAACTTATAGAGGATGAGATAAATCAAACACATTTTCTATAAGTGAAAATAAATAGTAAATTTTCAAACCTTGACGAACATTTAGACCTGTCAATTCTCATGAAGATCCAGTAAAAAGTCGCATATATATGATTGCAAATTATTATTGGCAAATTTTACAATTTATTGTTTAAAATTTATCTTATTCTGACTTTATTAGTATATAATTGAAAATATACTTCACGTTTTCTTGTTCTATAATTTCGTTTGAATTTATACTTGTTTTGGTAATATTTCTTGTTAAAAGTAACTGGCAATTTTTCTGGCTTCAAAGATAAATATTCTACCTTCATCGGCTTAAAAAACAGCCTATATTATGAATAGAAACATTTAAAATTAGCACAGAGACATGGCTAGCCTTTTACATTTTATTCATCATTGAACAAGAAGTAAATAAATGGTATATACATTATATATCACAGAGATCAATGAACTGCATTACATACTCGTGTCATGCTGGCCATTGCATACATAATGTTACCAAATTACCTAAAACTTTTAACATGATTATGGTTCACAAACGAACACATGTATAGACATGCAAAAGGAACATAAAAAGCTCCTGATTAATCAGCAAGTAATAAAACAATCTTTATACTTAATCTTGATCATTACCATCATCATAATCCTCGTTTCTCTCCTCTCTAATTGTTGCTAATTTAGGCATACAAGAGGGTTTCTGAGGTGAGATTATACGCGAAGGTGCTACCTCCATCCAAGGCTTAGCTTGCATGTCTTTCTTAAACACTGCCATTCTGATCGTTACAAGAGATTAATTACTTTGAATGAAGGTTAATTCAAAGTTTTAATCTCTCGCGCTCTCTCTCTCTTTGGTATGTGAATGAGAAAGAGAGAGGTTATGTATTAAGATTTCTCTGAAACCCCAATGTATTTTAGATATTTTGGCAGGATGAAAGGTGAATGGTGATCAATTTGTGGTTAGAGGTTAATATAGCTGTGGTAGGTTGAAAATAAGGAAATTATTGACCATTAAAATTAGTTAAAGTTAGGAGGAAATTGAGGAGGGGAAATCCAAGTGGACAGTATGATCAACTGCGGCAGGGAAATGACATAATTGACATGAAAAGAACTACCACGGTGTATTTTAGCGCAAATGGAACGGTGTATTTTAACTGCATAAATATTAATTATCACATGTAAAAAAGACGAAGTAATTTGATATTTTGATATACAGTATATACCAATTACTCCCTACGTCCCTAAATATATATTTATTTTGATTTTTAATCGGTCAACTTGATCAAATTTTAACCGTAATTTACACCTATTATATATATTAAAAAATATTAAAAAAATATATCGTGGGAAAATACATTTAGTTTATTCTAAAATGTAACTTTCAGATTTTAAAAATAATTAATCGATAATTCTTAATGACAAGTCAAAAATTTGTCAATTTGAATCCTATAAAAATAAAATGAACATGTAATTAGGGACAAAGGGAGTATCATTTAACATTCGTGTCTGGAAATTAAATGAAATTAAGTTATTTTAAAAAAGTTTAACCAATATATTTCTTTTTCAGAAGTACTGCTATATTTTGTAGGAGGATCAAAAAGTATGCTATGTTTATTGTTCCTCCAAACTGTAGATGCAGGTTTTGGTAATGGCAATCATGGTAAAAAGAATCATTAGATTCATCACAATGATAAAGCACCCCCTGGCTGTTATCCCATCTATTAATCACATATTTCACAAAAATGAAAAAGCCCCGTCCTAGTAAAATGGAGGGTGTCTCAAGGTTATGGGGTGAAGATCGTTATATTCGTGTTTCATCCTACTCGGATATAACACACATTTCATCTAAATCTTGAAGCTAACACAAGTTATACATGCAAACCCCAAATGATTTATATGATATCTCCTCACACTACACATGGAATGCGAGGATGGGCACTGAACACTGAGTGTTTCTTGTGAGATTTATGTTTTTATCTTCATGGGCAATAATGCACAAAGGATAACAATTCTAATATCAAAATTCACAAGTCTGAGACTCATTGAAGAATCCATTTGTAAATAAGTCACAAACTTCACATTTCACAAAACTATAAAATGTATCCCTCATGCAAATGCTGGGGTGAAATGGGGATGCTCCTGCAGGCAACTTTGTTGGCAACTTCGTAGCACGTGGCACCCATTACATATCAACACTCCTCTCTCATCATTTGTCTTCGCTATTATTCTCACTACTAATAAACTTGAGCTGTTCCAGTGGATAGTTAATTTAACTCCTATGCTCTTCCTATTACTTTTGGGTCCTTGGATACTGTTGACATGGTTATACTGTTTTCATTTCCACCTTAAAAGTTCATTATACAAGCTTGCAACACAGAAGTATAATGAGTACGAATAGTGATTCTTTGCTGTTCATAGGAAATTGTACCACATCAGGTTCATTATTAATGCCATCTGTTTTCATCTCGGTTCTGAAAACAACAACCTAGCTAAGAGATGATATTAGCTCAAAATAAGAAAGCAAGAATTAGTTAAAAGGTACTCACACCATGAATCTATATTTGTAGCACATGCACATCTCATATGCACAAAATATGCCCACAGGCGACAATAACAGAGCCAGGTGACTGAAAATAGCGATGGATTTCTGGAATGGAGTAGACGAGATTGAGAGGGCGATGGTGATAAGCAGGAGCGGGAATAATCAACAGAGATAAAGCACTGCTCTTGTAAATCCAAAAATCTACGTGATGCATACACAGGATTGGTCTTCTGCTTTCACTCCACAAGCATCACACTCAAACAATGCTTCCATTGTAATTTAAGTGTATGCTCCCTGATCTTCATGATAAAGCATTCTCTGTTCAGAAATAAAAGCAGAAAAAACACAAAAAATACACGCATCAAAATAACAATCAACACAAGCACAACCGAAGTTCATCATGACAATGACAAATATCACAATCGTATATATCATGTTTAAACACTTGTTGGAGAAAAAAAAATATATTCAAAGAAAATATGCAACAATGAGAAATGAAATTCTGAGAAAATTCTGCAGTTACTGAAATCTTTATAAACTGTAAGCTTTTATAACAGAGTTTGATGAAATCAAGGAAAAACAGTTATAAAAGATTCTTTCTAGTAACAGGGTCCTGCAAACATTGTAACTATAAAAGTAGGGTCTTGTTATGCACTTCTGACATTACCTCTTAAGAAATATGTATGGATGAATATTTTAAATACTCATCTAAAACATTTCTATGATGTTACTTTTTCATAAACATTTAGTGACGAATATTCCAAATATTCATTTGAATCATTTATATATTGCAAAATTATGAATATATTTTTAGTAAATTTTTCGTCTTCTACTAAATATATTGCTCCACCTTTCCATTGTACTATTTTGGCTCTTTTCATATTTCTTTTAAATGATTTTCTTTCCTTCCCGACAAATTATATTTTTCCAAAGTTAATTTAACTGAACATAAAAAATAAAAGAGAAATATGAATATATTCTATTCTAATATGATAAAGAAAGCTTGTCTGCCAGTAAAATATATATATATATATATATGTCAAATGTATTAGTTGTATGTTAGTTGTCCCTAATTAGATTGAGATATATTAGGTGTATTAACATATTTGGTTACCTTCCATATTTAGAGTATAGAACTGTTGTAAAGGCTGAAATCTGCAAATTAGCTGCATTTCAGGAGATAATATAATTCAGCTTGTATATTGTTATATAATGTGGACTCTCCAACAATGGGAGATATACTTTTTTCCCTACCAATATTCTTGTCATGGTATCAGAGCTACAATTCTGATTTCCTCTTGTTTTTGATAAATTCTTTTTCTTCGTTCTTGTATCTTGTTAAAGTTTCCTGTTCCTGGTTACTCTTCATCATTCTCTCATCATTCTCTCAGAATCATGTCTTAAGACAAGTATGACACTCTCTTGGTTCGCCTTAATGGCAAAAATTATTCAACATGGGCATTTCACTTTCAGACCTTTGTCAAAGGAAAGGATTTATGGGGTTATGTTAGTGGCACCACTCTTGCTCCTGACAAAGAAAAAGACAAGGCTGGATATGCTAAGTGGGAAAATAAAGATGCACAGATCATGGGTTGGCTGCTAGGATCTGTCGATCCCAACATTATATTGAACTTAACGGCCTTTTGAAACTTCAGCTGAGATGTGGGCTTATCTCAAGAAGATATATAGTCAGCAGAACACTGCTCATCGCTTTCAACTAGAACATGACATAGGCAAACTTCAACAAGATGGTCTGTCAATTTATGATTTTTATTCTTCATTCATGAACCTGTGGATTGAATACATGGATATTGTCTATGCTTCTGTACCGGCTGAAGGTCTTAAGTCAGTTCAAGATGTACATGAAACTACTAAAAGAGATCAGTTTCTTATGAAATTACGGTCTCAGTTTTAAGCTACTTGGTCAAACCTTATGAATCGAGATCCTCTTCCTTATTTGGATACATGTCTTAATGATCTGCTTCGGGAGGAACAACGTCTTCTCACTCAAGACACCTTGAAAGAACAAAAATCTGAGTTAGTTCGTCTGGCAAATGCAACACAAGGTAAACCAAGAGGCAGAGATATGCGTAATGTTCAATGTTTCTCTTGCAAAGGTTTTGGACATTATGCTTCAAACTGTTCCAAAAAAATTTGCAATTATTGTAAGAAAGATGGACATATAATCAAGGAATGTCCTATTCGTCCACCAAAAAAATCTGAGACAGCCTACACAGCTATGGTTGGATCCTCGAGTACCGGAGGTATGTTGAATCCTGGACATACGACACAGAATGATATCGCTGATGTCCACCCCGTGACACCTGAAATGATTCGGCAAATGATCATTTCAGCATTTTCTACTCTAGGAATTTCTGGTAAATCTACTCTCAAATCACCTACTTGGTACTTTGATTCTGCAGCTTCTAATCATATGACCAATAATGTTGATTTTCTTACAAATATAAGTAAATATTGCGGAAATCTTGAAATCAGTACTGCAGATGGAAATCATTTACCTATCACGGCAACTGGTGATATTTCTTCCTCTCTAACCGATGTCTTTGTCTCTCCTGCCCTTGCCACTAACCTTATTTCTGTCAGTCAATTGGTAGAAAATAATTGCAAAGTGACATTTTCAAAATCTGGTTGTATTGTGCAGGATCAGCAGTCAGGGAGGGTGATCACGAGGGGGGCTAAAGTTGAGCGTCTCTTTCCTATACAATTTCCTTCACCATGTCGCTCGTTTCCTATTGTTTCTTGTAATTCCGCCCGTATTGATTACCATGCATGGCATAAGCGTCTAGGACACCCCAATAATAACATTCTTCGTGGTTTGCTGAAATCTGGTGTACTTGGGAATAAAAAAATATCTTCTCTTAGTTCTGTCCAGTGCGATTGCAATTCTTGTAAACTTGGAAAAAGCAAAACTTTACCATTTCCCATTCATACTTCTGATGTAAATCAACGTTTTGATTTAATACATAGTGTTGTTTGGGGTATGTCACTGGTTGTTTCTCATGCTAAGTATAAGTACTTTGTAACATTTATTGACGACTATAGTCATTTTACTTGGATATATTTGCTTCGTTCTAAATCCGAAGTGCTCTCAGCCTTCAAGATCTTTCATGCATATATTCAAACTCAATTCGACACAAAAATCAAAATTCTTCGCTCAGATAATGGGGGTGAATATATATCTCATTTGTTTCAAGAGTATTTACAAGCCAATGATATAGTCTCTCAAAGGTCTTGTCCTTCAACTCCCCAACAAAATGGGAAAGAAAAAACCGCCATCTTCTCGATGTTGTTCGTACTCTTTTGTTGGAATCATTTGTGCCCTCTAGGTTCTGGTATGAAGCTCTCTCCACTGCAGTGTACCTCATAAATAGATTACCCTCACCATCCTTAAATTACGTTTCACCTTTCACTCGGTTATTTGGTCGCACTCCAGATTATTCAGGTCTTCGTAATTTTGGATGTGTACGTTATGTTCACCTTCCTCCACATGAACGCACAAAACTCACAGCCCAGTCAACAAAATGTGCTTTCTTAGGATATACTCTACACCAAAATTTACGACATACTTGAGTTTCAAGAAATGTAGTTTTTTCTGGAAAACCAACCTTTTGTCTCTACCTACAATGATCATCATTCTCCGTTATCTTCAGTTGTACCTCTATTTACTAACTCTTATGCAGATTCTTTATCCATTCCCGTGTCATTTGAATCTGAACATCCATCTCCTAAACCACTTTTGGTGTATCAACGGCGCACTAAAGTCATGCCAAACCAGAATACTATACTAGAAACTCCAACTTCAGATCCTATTCAAGCCAATCCACCTCCACACACTGATTCCTTTGTTGTTGATCATGTTCAAGCTTCTCCACCCCCTCAAAATGATTCCCTTGCCACTGATCCCGTTCAAGCTGTTGCACCTGCCACTCGTAGACATAGCACTCGAATGAGCTAGCCTCCAGATAGGTATGGTTTTACTAATCCTGTACCATTGACAGCTACTGTACCAACCATCCCTATTCCCAAATCATATAAACAGGCAATGAAGCATGAATGTTGGAGGGAAGCTATTGAAACTGAGCTTCTTGCACTTGAAGAAAACCAAACATGGGATGTTGTAGCGCATCCCAAATCCGTGAAACCTCTGGGCAGCAAGTTTGTGTTCTCGGTAAAACTTCATCCAGATGGTTCCGTTGAGCGGTATAAGGCTCGACTAGTAGTGCTTGGAAATAGACAAGAGTACGAAGAGATGTTTGCACCAGTAGCTAAAATGACCACCGTACGAACCATACTTACTTGCCCTTGCTGCGTCTCAATCATGGATATTGTCTCAAATGGATGTGAAGACGCTTTCCTACACGGTAACCTCAAGGAATAAGTTTATATAACACTTCCCAATGGAATACCTATCTCACCTAATCATGTTTGCAAACTGAAGCGTTCTTTATATGGTTTAAAGCAGACACCTAGAATCAGGTTTGAAAAGTTCAAATCCACTCTACTTAGATTTTCATATACGCAAAGTAAATATGACTCCTCCCTTTTCCTGAAAAAGACAAGTGCGGGTATAGTTATGCTTCTTGTCTACGTGGATGATATCCTTGTCACTGGTTCAGATATACAAGCCATTGATTGTCTTAAAAATCTGCTACGTTCCACTTTCCAAATGAAAGATCTTGGTCAGCTCTATTATTTCTTGGGATTAGAGGTACATTATCGACCACGAGGTATCTTCTTGAATCAACACAAGTATGTTCAAGATTTGGTTTAATTAGCCGGACTCAAGGGCTCTAATTCTGTTGAAACCCCAATGGAAATTAATGTCAAATATAGCAGAGAAGAAGGAGAGCTACTTTCTGATCCTACTTTATACCGGAAGCTAGTTGGCAGCCTTATATATCTTACCATTACACGACCAGATATCTCTTACGATGTACATATAGTAAGTAAGTTCATGCAATGTCCTTGGCACTTCCACCTATCAGCTGTCAAACGAATCATCTGGTATATCCTTGGAACTCCTAGTCGTGGCCTGTTCTTCCCCGTTGGTTATTCACTCAAAGTTCAAGCGTACAGTGATGCAGATTGGGCTGGATGCCCTGATACTAGAAAGTCTATTACTGGTTGGTGTATGTTTCTTGGAGATGCTCTTATTTCATGGAAGAGCAAAAAGTAGAATCGTGTATCGAAGTCGTCTACAGAAGCAGAATATCGTGCCATGTCTGCCGCTTGTTCTGAAATTATTTGGCTACATGGGCTCCTTGCAAGACTTGGATTCTCTCAAGCCCAGCCAACTCCATTACATGCTGATAACACTAGCGCCATTCAGATTGCAGCCAACCCTGTTTACCACAAACGTACGAAACACATTGAGGTTGACTGTCATTCTATTCGTGAGGCTTATGACCACCTGGTTATTACTCTCCCACATATCTCCACCACTCTTTTTTTACCAAATCGATGCCATGTCAGCGCCACAACTTTTTTGTTGGCAAATTGATACTTGAATATTTACCAGCAGCATCAATTTGAGGGAGGGTGTCAAATGTATTAGCTGTATGTTAGTTGTATTAGTTGTCCCTAATTAGATTGAGATATATTAGGTGTATTAACATATTTTAATACCTTCCATATTTAGAGTATAGAACTGTTGTAAAGGCTGAAATCTGCAAATTAGCTGCATTTCAGGAGATAATTCAGCTTTTATATTGTTATATAATGAGGACTCTCATATACTTTTTTCCTACCAATATTCTTGTCAATATATATATATATACAGTTATAAATGGGAAACAAAATATTGCCGATAGGCAAAATTGATAACGAGAGCCTGTCGGTCTAGTTTAAAATTAAATACATCTAACAATGAATTTTATTCTTAATTTATCATTGTCAATACATACTTTTTTCACTTATTTTATCATCTTTATCAAATATTGAAATTGATTTTTCATTTTAAGCAACATATCTAATATTTATATTTTTCATATTTCCTCAATATATTTTATACTAATAGTTTTATAAAAAAAACTGAATCATACATAGGAGTAATTTAATGGGTCACACCATATAACATTTTTCTTAGTTGATTTGTATTGAGAAATATTCATAAACTTACATTTTATTTTTTTCCAATCTTTTTAGAAATCATATTTTTTTGACTATTTTTTGTGAACTTTAATCTTAAATTTACTTTCTTTGTTATTATAAATGGAACTGATATGAATTATGATATTAATCTGATAAAATTGCTAAAAACTGAATATCTTATTTCATAATCAAATAAACATGCATAAAATACTAGGCGAGGTGAAAATATTACTAATATGCACATCTATTTATCGCTCATTTTTTACCTTAATATCTATGTCAACTTTTCTTTTATTAACATGTGTTGGTAAAATATTACAATTTATAAATTGTTATACTTTAGTATGACCAAAAGACGAGTGGAAACACAAAAAGACTTGCTTTATATACAAAATTAGCACTGCGGTCTTTATGTAATTATAAGTGGTCTTTCAATAGCAATAGGCTCTTTATGTAAGTTACAAGTGGTCTTTCAACCCAACATAAAGGTCTTCGTGTAAATCAATAATAGAGTAGCACAATGAACACACTAGAGATGAGACTACTACAACATGCTACTACCCCCGAGGAATTTGTGGTCAACACCCTGAATTTTAAAGTTTGTATGAGACATTACTCACGATTTAGTTATATTTTCTATCCTGACAAAGAACATATGTATGTCAAAAAAACAAATCATCAACTACGGACAAGTCACATGAATATAATTATTAAGATTCTCATTTTTATATTAGGCGGTTTTGTAACTATAGTGAAACAAGATTTTTTAAACCAAACCGAGCTTGCGGTTACGGTTTTCGATTTTAAAAACTGAGATACATGGTTCAGGTTTTATCGAAAAACCGAGCCGAACCAATCGATGCCCCCCTAACTTCTCGATGGATAAGATTTAAAAAATCACATAATTTTGTTACAAATATCATAACTAAAAAAATAATGTAGCGGACTACATAATCAACTAATATTTTCTAAGATTAACATTATCGACCACTTCACAAAAATACAGAGAAATTCTAGTCTAATTGTTGGTATCATCATATTACATGTATAATTTCTACACAAACCTTCACCAAAAAATTAACACTTAATCAAAAAATTTGATTCTAAAGTTGAGATTCGACTGTGAAATCATTTTGGGCTATTTTTCTTTACTATTATGAGTAATTTACAACGATTCTAAAAAAAAGGTAGCGTAGTTTAATTTTTGATTTGCTTATTAAAATTTGTACTTGCATCCGAAAAAGAATGAGATGGATATATGTATGGTGTATATGTTGGTTCTCTCTATATATATAGGCAAATGATCAAATAAAAACCAACCTTAAAATAAAAACCAACCTTAAAATAAAAACTAGAAATACCTATCCACCCATCTTCCTTTCAATTCATTGTACTCGACCCCTTCCTTTCAATTCAATGTACTCGACCCCGACTCTTCCCCAAAGCCACATACTTCAACTTAACTCATTACCCCAACCCTACCATCACCTTCACCTTCACCGCCGTCACCTCCACCACCACCATCACCCTCTCATCGCCACCGCCATCTGTATTTGTTCCTCTCCATTTATCTCATAGATTCCACCTTTCATGTTCTCTAAACTTTTCTTTTTCGATGACCTTTTTTTTTCTCCTATCTCTCTACACATAGTAATAATTGTATTAAAAGTTAAAGTTAGTGATTTATATTTGATATTATGGCCGTAATGATGGTGTGATAGGTGATAGTGTTAAGGCTGTGTTTATTATGTAGTAACCCTGTATCAATTTTTAGTGATTTTTACAATTTAAATTAGTGATTTTTATAGCACATATTAGTGATTTTTGTAACATAAATTAGTGATTTTAGCGTATACCCGGTATTTCAGTAATTTGTGTAATATAAAATAGTGATTTCAGTTTAATCTCCAAAGAGTTGGTGAACAATTTCCGTAAATCGAGGATTTATGATAAATATTTAGTAATTTTTGCGTTTAATTATGGTGAATTGGTGATAAAAAAATGAAGTAGTAGTTGATTAGTGTTGTGTATATATATTGTATGTATTATGTTGCGCTAATGAGAAAAGAGAGTATTGGGCTAACAAAAGGGAGGATGGTGGGTGATGACCTAAATTTTAATGGATTACGCCTTAGTTTCTGGTTTTTGTTTAGACAAATTTTATTTAAAAAGCCCCATATATATATATATATATATATATATATATATGTGTGCGTCCTGATCTAATAGAAACCCAATTAAAATAAAAACTAGAAACCAACTCAAATTTTCAATATA
This sequence comes from Apium graveolens, assembly GCF_009905375.1. NCBI lineage: Eukaryota > Viridiplantae > Streptophyta > Magnoliopsida > Apiales > Apiaceae > Apium > Apium graveolens. Next base: position 45,700,926 of record NC_133648.1, read on the forward strand.
CACTGTACTGATCATCACACGACCACTACCAACTCCATTCACCATCGGCCGGAGAAGATGGGTGGATTTGATCGGAGGATAATGGCAGGTCGGTGAGGGAAAGAGGTAAGACACTGAGGGAAATGGTCGGTGGAAGAATGTCAGAAATATGACCGGAGTTGGATCCTGCCGAAGAACAAGTAAAATACTGGACAGTAGGGGAGGGGTGAATGGGGTAAAATAGCAGTGGAAAATATGTAATTATTGAATGATTTTTAGTTTTTATTTTAAGATTGGTTTCTATTAACCTTTTACTTATATATATACATAGTAATATACACCGTTGTTAGTACAAATTTTATATTTCTTGTATATGTTAGAATAAAAAATGCGACAAACAGGCTTAGTGATATTCAAAAGCAAAAAAGAGAAAGGGGACAAGAAATCAATAAATATCTTCAAGGACAAAATAATACAAAAACATAATTCACAATTCGAGATTTTTTTAACACAAATTAGTCAAAGTAACTTGTGTCTTTAATTTATTTTTTGCTAATTTAAATAGCATGTATTTAGTAATATATAAAATTATAATAAAAAAGCACACACAATGCGTGAAAAATATTTTATTTTATAATAATACTATGTTTTTTAAGATATACAATCCTAAGGCATTTAAACAAAAAACACTATACATTGGGTGAAAAACCAAAATACCCACCAAAAGGGGACAATTGCCCAAAATGCCGATTGACGGGAGTGTCCGCCCAAATTACTCACGAAATGCGTAATAGGAGGATGCGAATTCAATTTTTAAAATTTTATCAAAGAATATGCATTGTGTGCATGCGTATTCCTTTATTGATTTTAGTGAATACGCATTTGTTCAATGCGTATTCCATTAAAACCAAAAATGGAATACGCATGCATGCAATGCATGTTCTTTGATATTTTTTAAAAATTTGAATACGCATGCCCCGAATGCGTAATTCGTGGATATTTTGGGCGGTAGTTCCTGCCAGTAGGCATTCTCGGAAAGCAGTGTACCCTAATATAAAGAGAGGAATATTTATCAATGTTTGCTTAATATAGAAATAATGCATATTATTTTTATCAAAATATCTTGTACATTATATTAATAAGTTAATTATAGTATTATAATATTCAAAAAAAGCACAATTCTGAATACATTGATTTCAAAAGTACGCATGCCAATTTGTATTGATTGTGCATCTACATATTTAGGAAAAAGTGAATCTAAAAGTCACAGTAAAAAATGTCTTTATTAGTGCATTATAAATTCACTTAATTTATTATTTAATTTAAACTCTAACTATGTATATCACACAAAAGGCAAATATGTAAATTTTCAAATAAATCTATAATTTGTATCAAGGATTATATAAAAAAATGTTTATTCAATCTATTCCATTGAAATTATAGAAAATAATAATATCATTATAAAAACAAGTCCTTAACTTAAAATTAAATAAAAAAAATTACACAATGATATTTTTACATGATTCTTACATCCGTACGGTTCGATCATCATAAAAATCATTATTAAATATGATTAAAAAGCACTAATAGAAATTTTTTATGTTGGGGCCTTTAGAAACTTTGTATTGTACACGATATTAGTTACAACTTATATTTCAAACAAAAAAACACTATACATTGTTACACGAACGAACTCAGCTGGAGGTGTCCAACATGGAGACGTGTCCAAGTGTCAGACTCGATAATAATTTAATTTTTTTTAATATTTTTGGCCTTAAAAAAGTGTCAAAGTGTCTGTATCCATGTCTCAATGTAAGGAGTTCGACACGGGTACTTAAGACAAAATGAAGACACCATATGTATATACTAACGTAAAAAAATTATAATATATCTTATAGTTGATAAACACCTTCCTATCATAAGCTCACGAAGCTAAAAACCGCTAAAGCACCTCTTTTTCAGATGATCTCACACTGTTTGGAGGAAACACACAAATATACGATATTCACAACCAACCAATGTGAAGCGCAAACACAAAATATATGAAGCCGAAAAAACCACGTCCCGGCTTGTATTATTAATTCAAACAATAATGAATAATACAATCAATCAAGGATGCCTAAGCTTGACAATACTTAAACATCTGTTCTCAAGCGATAATTAACTCTACATCTTAAGCAGTCCCTCAATCCTATCAAACAATATGACTATGTAAATATAACCATCACAAAACTTAGCCATCAAGACAAACCTAATCCAATTATAAAAATTATTGTATGTCGATACCATTATTACTTAATCCAATTATGTTTTGTAACACCAAGTCCACACAATCATATTCGGTTGGAAACCAATACAGGAGGTGAAATAGTATTGTTTTTACAAACTATGGGTTTTGGGCCTAACAATAGGTGAATACAATACTTACAAACGTCTAGTAGTTAACTTTGTTCACCTTTGTTTTCCATAAAGTTTAAGGAATATATTGATACCTTCTTTTTGTTTAGGCAATGTAGAAAATCACAAGTGATGAATTTGCGATAGACATTGTGAAAATTTAATAAAATTAGTTATGATAATTACATTAAAGCATAGACACAACTTAGGTATATTCCCCGAGATGTTGTGCATATTATTGTGAGAGTGTGAGTCTACTTTTAGATAATAAGGATTAGGATGAACACATACTTATAAAATATTAATTACAAAATTCGCTGCCGTCGGTGAATCACAAATGAGAATCCGATTATTAAACTTTTACTACAAGTTTCGGAAAAAATATGCAAATACAGAAAAAATAAACTGCCACAAAAGACATGCCCTTTCAATTTTAAATTATTACTCGTAAATAATGAACTGCAACGAAAGGACGCACCCTCTCAATTTTAAATTATTACTCCTAAATAGACAAACTGATTTTTCTTAAATTGTGCATAGATTTTTATTATAAATATTAGAAAATTCGCTGACGTCAGTGAATCTCAAATGAGAATCCGATTATTCAACTTTTACTACCATTTTCGAAAAAAATATGCAAATATAGAAAAAATAAACTGCCACAAGAGACACGCCCTTTCAATTTTAAATTATTACTTGTAAAAATGAACTGCAACAAAAGGACGCGCCCTTTCATTTTAAATTATTACTAGACAAACTATTTTTTCTTAAATTGTGCATAGATTTTTATTATAAATAGTGCGCAAGGCTGGCTGCGTATGGCATCTGAAACAGAGGAAAACACTCACAAGATAGTTAGAGAGAAAAAATGTATTCAAAAATGAGGTCAACTTCAGCCGTCTACTCGAGCTATCCTTGTCATAGAACACAGAGCAGTGGTGAAAAGCCACAACCAGCGTTTGGTGAACCCCACTCTGAACAATTCATTGGCCAATTCCACACTGCCATGAACCCTAGTTATTTAACCCCTTCAAGCTATCAGATGCACCAGAACCAAAACAATTGTTTTGGTGTGCAACAGAGTCTAATGACGAATAATGGGCCCATTAATCGTTCGGTGACGAACTCTAGTTATTCAACCCCTGCAAGCTTTCCGATGCACCAGAACCAAACTCATAGTTTTGGTGTGCATCAAAGTTCAACGATGAATAATGGGCCCTTGCGATACCCACTAAAGGACCCTATTTGTTCAACCCCTGCAAGCTATCAGATGCACCAAAACCAAAATTATGGTTATGGTGTGCAGCAGAGTTCAGTGACAAATAATAGGACCTTTTATTATCCAGGGCTCACATATCATCCGCCACCAAAAGCCCCAAGTTACCCGGTGCGTCAACCTGCTGCAGCTCAGTCGCAAGAGGCTCCGACTTACCCGGTGCACCAACCTGCTGCAGCTCAGGCGCAAGAGGCTCCGACTTACCCGGTGCACCAACCTGCTGCAGCACAGGCGCAAGAGGCTCCAACTTACCTTGTGTGTCAACCTACTGCCACTCAGGCGCAAGAGGCCCCGACTTACCTGGTGCGTCAACCTTCTGCAGCTCAGGCGCAAGAGGCCTTGACTGGGCGTCAACCTGCGGCAGTTCAAGCACAGCAGGTCGAATTGAAGGGAAATGCAGAGGAGGAAGTTCTCAAGGTCAAGCTAGAAGTTCCAATTTATCCTATGGGTAAGCCACGCCTTAGATGGACCCCTGAGCTTCATGAACGTTTCCTTCGTGCAACAACACAACTCGGTGGTGTCTTTAGTAAGTTACCAAATACTTGTCTCATAGCACGCATTTGCACACACATGTACAAATTAAATATTGTTTTTATTGGAATCTATATTATTCTGTACTTGCGTACTTGGATAGTTATAATTTTACATTGTAGTTATTTCATATATATATATAAAAGTTATACTCTTTTATTTTTCTAATTAACATTCATATGTTTAGGGTCATATGTTTAGGTGAACTCTTCTATAATGAGAACCTAAGAACCACCAGTTCTGCATAATCTTGTTTGTGTTTTTATTTTTACTGAAATGTGTTTTGCAAAAACTTGTCCCTTAATTTCTGTAAAGAAACAATTTGCAGAACTAGTAATTTAATGGCTCTTGAACTAGTTCTGCAGATTTTATCTTACCAGATAAACCAGAAGTTTAGGAAAAAGATTCCACCTAACATTTCACTTGGCTAAAGACAATTTAGAGCTAAAAGCAGGGTACTTCAAATGTTAACTGAAAAAAATTAACTTACAAACAAAAATTTAGGAAGAAGGTTCTCCCGGTTCTTATCAGAAATCCGGTTCTTATAATATTTCAATTTACTTGCAGAAGCCAAACCTAAGGCCATCCTGGAAAAAATGAACGTGAGGGGGTTAACACTGAACCATTTGAAAAGCCACTTGCAGGTACAGTCTTGTACTAGATATGGTATTGCATATAGATACTAATATCTACTTCAAAGTGTCTTTAGAAATCCAATCCATACAAAAATTTTATCTTTTGATTTATATTTTGCCACAGAAAACAAGATGCAAGAATCCAAACAATAGAAGGGTTGAGGAAGTCGCGGGTCATGGTAAGCTTTTTTATTTATGCGATTTCTCTGTGGTTAAATCGGTATTGGTATATATAACGAGCTAAAGTATAAATAACTACAGAAGATTGCACACACTTTCACCATTTCCCATAATACGACTGAATTACTTCTCAATTATAAGCATACATGATTATTTTGTTTGGTTTTGCAAATTTTGTAATTGTAGATTACTACAACTGGGATTCTAGTTAAGAAAGCATATTTTAACATAAAATGTGTGGTATACCTTTGCTATCTGACAATTTGTAATTATCTACATCAGGGATCCAAAATAATGGAGACAGTTATGTTCCACTCACAGAAGGTGATCCATCTTCAAGCAATGGGGGTTTGCTAAAGAGTTCAGAGGTATGCATTCTTATTTCAAAATTTAAGGCTTCTGTCTTACCAAAGTCTGTAAAGAGGAGACAAAATTCTATACTAAATTTTATCAATGCTTTTTGCAGACTCCAAACTACCAGCAGAATCTCTGGATTGTACCACGCGAGGACGATGATAACTATTTCAACTTAAGAAGATTTTAATCGTTATTAGATAGCTTCATGGCTTATCTCAGACTTCTAGTAATACAATTTTTGTATGGTATTTTAGTAGCACCAATGTTGTGTCTCAGTCTATTCTGGCATTTGTAATTTCAGACAGTCATTGCAAGACAATTTGTTTGAATTTTAATTTAATAGTGATTTCTAGAAACAAGGTCTCTTTACGCAATATAAATCTATTATAGATAAAACTATTTTGAGGGGTAAAATATCTTGCAGGTCTATTCTAATTTGAGATACGGTCATATTTACCCGTTCACATAAGTGAGGATTAAGTTGCGCATCCGCAGGTCTGTGTATAGTTATAATATACACGCACATCACGCACATCACGCACATGCATAAAGTTTCTTAATTTTAAACCCTAAGACTAGTTAGACCTACCAGCATAAACTTAAACAATAATGACTGTTTCAGAAGAAAATCAATTTGAACATGAAATATAGTGGATGCTGGCCTACATGCAGTTGGGATAAGATAGTACCATATTTTGCTTGCACTCTCCTTAGCTTGATAACACAAAGTAGCAACTTAAAATGCAAGTACAGGCTCCAGTAAATCACATCTCTTCAACAATTTGGCAGTTTGTTTGCTTACTGCATCTATCAACTGTAATCCTGTACCAACTAGGATTAAAGAGGGAGGGGATATTTAGGATACAAACTATAGAGTCGGGCCGTCAAACCATTAAGAAGAAATAATGACCATGACAGATTAAGTAAGACCAGTACAATACAAGGCTACTTAGAAGAACATAAAATAATAATAATAAACTATACCGTGTTCATAAAAAAACATCCTGGATCACAGTATACCTATTCGTATAATCTCTAACAAGCATTACTTTGATGCTAACAATATTTTCCCACTAGTAGACTTGAAAGTATATTCTTGATTACAAAATATAAATCTTACTTCAAATTTCTTAAGCACAAATTTTTAGGCTCCGAGTTTTCCCATTTACCAATCATTCTTCATCCCATCAAAAAATGTTGGGTTTTCATTTTTCTATTATACGAGTCCCTGTTATTTTTTCCCCTCTTCTGCACCAAATCAACTAGACATGAGGTGCACTTTGTTTCCTATGTCTACAAAAGCACAAGAAGATGTAAATTCTGCAAGTTTTAATCGAGTTGTAATTGCAAGATAAATTGTATCGATTCATTTTAATTCCAATAGTCTACTCTTCCAAGACTTACCTCTACACACCTGAATAAATTTTAAATTTCCGCACACACTATCGACATTCGGTTATCTTAGAGCAATTATAGAGGTCCCAAATTAGTTCTGAAAAGAGCACCCAATTGCATATGTAACATCCGGTAATCTTGAATTAATGGTATAACTCCAAAATTGGTTCCGAAACGAGCACCCAATATAGCACATAACATTTTAGAGTTAGAGGTCCCAAATTGGTTCCCATATGAGCACCTAATTGCATATGTGATATCTTAGAGGGTGAAGGACAAATTTAGCCTGTTTTTACACAAAATTGACAAAAATAACCAATTTCTGAAAAGTTGGTCAACTTTAGCCGATGGGATACCCAACTGTCAGTGGGTATCCACTTTATACGAGATACCCAACTGGACTATCCCATATATGAAATACACAACTACCAGTGGAGTATCTTATACAAATTGGGATACCCAACTGACAGTGGAGTATTCAATCGGCCAAAATTGGCCACTTTTTTCAGAATGGCTATTTTTGTTAAAATTTTTCAAAAATCGGATATTTTTGTCATTTTTTCCATTATTATCTCTTTTTAATTTTACATAATTCGTCGCGCATACAAATTAGCAACTACATTCAATTTTTTTGATCACATACATAATAACTAGGATCAGCAACATAATATACAGACACAAAAAGTAGAAGCATGCCAGAGATGTAGCTATATATATACGGATATAGAAAAGAAGTAAGTAAATACCTTGGGTCATGGATATACAACGAAATTGAGCAACGGAGATGGAAGATACGACTCTAGGCTCTGTTTGGTATTTGTTTTCTTCCAAACAAAAGCTATTTTAGAAATTTTTAGGTAAAATAGGTTTCATTCTGTTTTCAGGACAAAATGCTGAAAATACCCATTCTGGTAGTCTACGGCTGAAAATACCCGTTTGGATACGCATTTGTCATTTGGGTATCATGTTTTGTACTGAATACCCATTTGGTATCTAGTTTTTATTTTTTTTCTTTTTTTGTGATACGCATTTGGCAAATGTGTATCCCAGTGGTAATACTCAAACCAGAAATGCGTATTTTTAGTAATTTTCTTACATACCCAATTCTCAAATGGGTATTACACTTACCCAATTACAAAATGTGTAATCAAAACAGTATTTTCAGCATATTTTTTGAAAATGATTATTTTGAGCAAATTCATCCCAAAAAATTGGTATTTTGAACCATTGTCCTTTCATTCTTTTTAGTTTCATTAGGGAGACGGGCTTTACGAGCATTTTAACGCAACTTTAAAGTATAACTCCGTGAATAATTTTTAATTTTTTGTAATGCTAAATAAAAGTTTGATGTTTAAAATTTAAGAAAAAAATTAAAAATAAATTATAGAAGTATACTTTATATTTATCTTAAAAAATATGTGTCAGAGTATTAAAAAAATTGTATACAATTGGATGGGACCGAGAGAGTACTATTTAAGAACGCTCGGGCAACTCCTACTTCATCGCCTAAAATTTTTTATGTTATATTCGTCATGTATTTATAACTAGTTTTCTATGCACCCTCACAAGTCACAGGTACCTTCTTAAATAATGTCTTTTTAAAAAAAATCAAAAGGTTTCATTAATGAGAAATATCACTTGATAAGATCTCTCCAAATGAGCAGGAGAAGATGAGAAAACAATGAAGCAATTTAACAAATAAGGGATTCTACTAAGCTACGTGCCACCTTGTTGGTTTGCTTCCTAATATGCTTGACATAAACTAATGGCAGGCTCTGTAACAGACTTTTGCATTGATCGATGGCATATCCCACTTCCAACAAATTCTTGCTTCATATAAACATCTGACTGTTAATAAATAATCTATTTCTACCATAACCTGTATTCCAATACATTTAGCTTCAAAGACTATTGTAGGACAAGGTAAAGTCATTGATCTCCCCTCCAAAAACACTCCCTCATGGTCTCTGAGAACCATCCATAGTGAGAAAGTATGTGCCCCAACAATAAATGAAGCATCAACATTGAGTTTTAACCCTCCCATCTCTGTAGATTTCCATCTTCTATCATTTGTTACAACTATGTTATTGGTATAAGTTCTTACTTAGTCCTTCTGCCTAGCAACTTTGTGACGCCCTCAATCTCGGGGTTAAGAAATGAGGACCCACACACCACCAAATTAATACAATAACAACAGATATAATAAACCCCGATAATATAAAAATGATCTAAACATGATTAAGTATGAGACAAGATTATAACTAACAACCAAAATAAATATATTACAACCCAAAATATACTTAAATTCAAATTTATTTGATTCCGACATCGAATCGACAGATAACCCAAAGTATCTGAACCAACTTATACAAGGCCTCCAACTTGCCCGCTTGCTCACACACACAACCACTACCTGCTCTGACATCTGGAAACCTACAACCCGGTAGGGACCGCCAGGAACGCTCTTGTGAGCGGTGCGCCTAAGTCTGACCATCTTCTTGCTTAACTGTCATGGTTAGATCAAAAAAAATAAATGAGCAAAGAAGCTCAGCAAGTAATTATATAAACAGTTCTACAATGCAAAATAAATATCCATATCTGAGGCATTCTACTTTCATTCTCTAGGTGGCAGTTTATTGGCTAAGTAAAGGTTATGAAGAAGGTTTCGGGCTTTCAGGATTCAAGGCTTAATATTGGGAGAAAGCCGACATTCATCACAAATCATTAGCAGGACTCTGAAAGAGTTTTCAATTGAAAGAAGCAAGTATTCAAGTTTCGAGATTCAACAACTAATTAAAGTGACAGGGTTCACAAGTTTCACATCTAACGAAGATACAAATCATTTCATTTCATTTAAAAGAAGCAAACTGCTTTAAAGATTATATTCATTTCCTCTTTTATAAAACATAAAGGAACCCTTGATTGGAATATCCATCGATTAAATATAATACGGGTGATCAGCCCGTACCGACCTCCATATGGTCGTTAAGGTACCTATGGCATTGTTTCAGCCTTATATTGGGGGCCCACTAGCCTTTTATGTGACTGGACTAGTCCCACTAGTCTCTTACGTCTCTATCCAATCCATTAGAAATTCGTTTGGAAAACCATTGTATTGGAAGTAGGAAAGGTTGACTAAGTTCATTTTATCATTACCAAGAATATGAAATCATTCGGACTCATTCAAGTCGAAAATCATTCTTAAGTTTAGTTCAAGATTTCAAGAAAAGTGAACGAATCGAAGGTAAACAGGGATCAATACTAAAGATCTTGATTCAAGTGATAAACAGGGTATACTAGTTCGGTATCGAATAGTTCCAAGGATCAATACATAACAAAGTATACAGGTTTCGAAGAATCCAGGTTTCTCAAAACACTATATAAGGAGGTTTATAAAGGTTCTCTTAGGTTTACGAGATCAAAAGATAATAAGGTAATAAAGCAACGTAATAATTGTTAGGATCAATAGGGTTATTATAAGGGATCAATAGGGATTGATAACAAGTTTCTACAAAGAACAATATCAGGGTTTCTCAGAAATCAATAACAAGTTTATCACAAGTGTTATAAAGGAATCACTATTTTATCATGGCATTGATAATATCCTCTCTATAATCAAATCATAAGAAAAGGCATAGTTACTTGCCTCAAATAGCTTTCCTGCTTCACGGTATACGAGCTACTGCCACCTACGACCTCTTTTCCTTTACTAGCCTGAATGTCTCTGCTATCTGAATCTACAATCCAACATAAATACCTAATTAGATACTCGATCACTCTCGACGTTTCTCAGAATGTCTAACGTTTACCCTAATCGCAACTTAACTTATAAGCACATGTATCATACATAACACATAATAACACATACTCTTATACTCTTAGCAAATATCACTAATTCGCATTGCTCGACACCAAAACAACTTATTCCCCTTTTATTATAAAAATTCGAACCATAATAATATAACCAAACCAATCTAAGTCGACATGCAACCACTTATCGATATCATGCATACTTCTAAATTACACCCAAACCTTATTTCGACTTAAACTCGATGAGCAAAATCATAACATTCATATATATCACATTATTCGACTCAAACAAGTTATCCATAATCACTAAGATCGAATGACAATCATCGAGTTATCCAAAACCATGAATCTTATCAATTAACCAAGTAATTTGATTCATTTCTTTCTTAAAAACAAACCATCATTCGGCCCTAATCCAACAAAACAACAAGCAAACCTCAAAATCAACATGCAAAGTTCATTTATACAAATTAAACTTAACTCAAATCAATTCTAGCAATAAACAACTTTTTAGACCATTTTCTTTTGAAGAAAATCGAAACCAAACACAATTTTTGAACAAAACCTAGCATGCATTCATAATTCTCAACATACATACTCTCTAAATCACAATTTATTCTAAACCCAAATCAACTTCAAACATTCAACAAATTTTCCAAGTTTAACAACAAATTTTTGAACTAATTTCTTTAAAAATCGAAAACAATCTTCGTACTTTAAAAATCTATACATGCAATACTAAAAATCGAGTTTATGGACTATTAGAGCTCAGTTAATACATCATAGCTTACCAACGGTTCACCGGAGTTCATCACCGGTGGCGGCAAGGGTTCGGGGTTGCCGGATTTTGGCCCCCAACTTGAAACCTCACCGATACAACTTGAAAACACACAAAAATCAACATGCAAGCAATCAATCAGTTATTTTCTGGAAAGAGATTAGGAGAACAACTTGAATCAAGCAAGAACCCGAAAGGGGTTCGTATTTTCGAACCAACACACGGCCACACTCTCACATGAAAACATATATACATACATATATAACTAGAGGAGCATAGATATGGGCTAAAATTGAAATTCGGCCATGAAAAAACCAAGAACCGAGAAGAGAGAGAGAGAGAGAGAGAGAGAGAGAGAGAGAGAGAGAGAGAGTTTTACCGAAGAGAGAGTTAGAGAGAGAGAGATGAAGAGTGACAGTGAAAAGAAATAAAAGGGGGAGAGGAGGGAGTATAAATAACACATTCCAGGGGCATTTTGGTAATTAGCAAAATCCCCTTTTCCCTTTTTCTATTTTTGACTTACAAAACTAATTAAAATAATGTTATTTCTCTCCACACTATTCACAAATAACTAAACTTTAATTTTTATAAAATAAAACTAGCTCTTCTCTTATATTTTAAAATAAATTTTTGCACAAATTGATTATTTAAAATGGATTTTACAACAAATCTCCAATAATAGGAATACATTTCATAAAATTATTTTAAAACATCAAAACATCAACATAAATCCAACTTCCATTTTTTTAAAAAGTCCCTTGGACTATTTTAAAGACAATAAAACCAATCTCACACCTCGATCACATTTTTATAATTTTATAAAAATGTTTAAAGATCAATAAAATCCTTATAAATCCTTTTAAAAACATAAAAAAATTCCACAGATCTCAGATTTGAACACGCATACATCAAATTACATGCAAACTCACAAGATCATCAAATATATTTCATATTCGCACTCTTAAACAATTTAATCACTTTTTAATACGGATTCCGTTCAACTTGACGGCCCGACGACACAGCTTAATCTCTTAGCTGACTCATCAAACTGGAACGAGTTACTTTACGTTCCCAGTTACTAATACAATAATGACAATTAACCAAAAAATTATTTAACCTTTTATTTATTCACATAAATCCACATAAACCATAACTATAGCACAAAACTATACTTTATTTATTTAGTTACATCGTGAAATTCCCAATCGCTACAAACTTTCCAATCTTTAAGAATACCAAAATTGTTCTCCATTGCTATTCCAAGATTCACCAGTTGGTTATGCCAAACTTTCTTATTGTGCCAGAACCATATCCCTCATAGAGTGATACAGATTTTGACCACCTCGTCGTGCTTAGCTCTTTCTGGCTTATTTAAAACCCATTACGGGGCTGACAGAATTTTCTTCATGTCATAAACCAGTCCAACCATTTTTCAGCAACTTGTTGCAAATGGTCAATCAAAGAATAAGTGTAGTAGATGTTCAATGTCTGCAATACATATAGGGCAGGTGATAGGAATGTTCACTCCTTTGTGCGGTATTGACGACCTCCAAAGACGGCTCCATCCACCTGATTGAATGCAGATCAAGTTACCAGTATTGTGATTATGCCAAGCTTTGTATTCAGCCTTCACATTGTATAATCCATCCGTAGACTTGGACCATGCTATTCTATCATTAACAGAGTATTGCGGCACAGAAGTAGCCAGAATAACCCTAGCATCACCATCACTGAAAGACTCATGTATTTATCAGAGTCTCATACCTTGGTACCTGGATGAAACAATGCTGCCACTTTCGGAGCCCTCCCATCATATAACTGAATATCATCCACTTTAAAGCCATCTTTCTTATCCAACCAAGGATCTCTCGCTGCCACCACTGTCTGACCATCCCCAATAACCCATCGAAATCCACTAGCTAACTTGTTAGGTCCCGAATTATCGTAGAAGGGGGGGGGGGGTTGAATACGATAATCACTAAATTAAAAATTCTTTCGAATCTTTAGCGGATATAGATTTAGTGCTCAGCTAGTGGTTCCGTGTTCTTGATGAAAATAGTGTTTGGGAATATAAAACGAGGAACATAAGATATTCGGGGAAGTATATAATCATATATAAATCCTCGGGGGTGTTGCTACACTCCGGTAGATAAATTAACCGACTACAATCTAAGAACAACAAAGTTCCTAGCTTCTACAAAGATTTACAAATCAAATCCTATACAATGATCTAGCTTTTGTTTGTCAAAGGATTTAATTACCGGGTAACGATTATAATTCCCCTATAAATATACAAGAGTTAAATCGGGCATTATAGCGTTACCCCGGTGAGAAGTTAAACGGATATTCAAGGTGCTGGAGCTTCTCTATAAATTCGTGCTTCTTGTTTTATCAGCTCTCTTTTTGTTGGAGAAGAAGATAAATAGAACAACTCCTTCTTCTGCTTCTGTAGTGAAGACTTATATCCAATAAAATTGTGTTGCTGAGGAGAGGAGTGCTCTGTGGAGACAACTTTAGCTTATCTGCGGCGACCAAGGTGTACAGGGGGAGGAGTTTTATTCTGTGGCGACCAACTACTATTACTATTACATATATTTGTACTAAACTAAACTAATACAAGACATCATGTGGCGACCAGGGGGAGGGGGAAGCCTGTGGCGACCTAGGGGGTACTAGTATATTATTAGTACAAGAACTTAATAACCAAAACAAAAGCAAATCAACTAGTACACGTTTTTGTTTATTTCTATTTCCTTTTTCTTTTTCTTTTTCTTTTTCTTTTCTTTTTCTTTTTCATTTTTTTCCTAATCTTTTTCTTTTTCTTTTCTTTTTCTTTTCTTTCTTCATTTTTTTGTTTTTGTTTTATGTTTTTCTTTTTTTTTTCTTTTTAAGTTTAAATTGTAACTAAATTAATTAATAAAATAAACTTAAATATAACTTATATAAATAAACTAATTTAGATTTATAAAATAAATTTATTTGAAGTTTATAAAATAAATCATTTTAAGTTTATTAAATAAATTATATTAAAGTTCATTAAATAAATTTATTTAATTTAACAATTAAACTTTGAGCTTCGCATGTCCCTCGAGCCGCTTAGCTGTATACCATGTGCACCTCTTCTCGTACTTTAACATATAAACGTTCAATCCAAGTACGCTCCTCAACTTAACAATTCTTTTATAAATAATATCCAAATTCCTCTCATGAGCTATTGACGCCTAGCGCAACTGGTCTGGTTCACAGACGACTAACCCCGATTCAGGTCTTCGTATTATAGACTTGATTACATTGTTAAGCTTGCAACAACTTTATTGCTTCGAACACTGACTGTCAACAAAAAAATGTACTTTCACTGGAATCTTTTCTGGTACTTTAAACAATGTTAGGTAATGAATCACACATAGAGGGGGGGGGTGAATGTGTTTTTCTGATTTTAGACTTTTCTTGAAGGTTAATGTGTTAGGTCACACAACACTGTAGAAGGGGGTTGAATACAGTGTTTTTACAATCAAATCAATTTAACACAAGTATGTAACAAAGATCAATTATATTCAATAAACTCTATTACAATATGAACTGTTGTTCTCTCTCAGTGATGAACAAATATCACTAAGAGCTGCTAGGTTACAATGTATAATTTTCTCGATAATGATAACACATCTAGTGTAAACCCTAAGCCTGTGTTTATATAGTACATAGTTACAAGATATATTCTAATTGATATGGAATATAATTATGTTTCCTAAAATATATCAATCATATATCTTCTACAAGTCTTCTAGTCTTCTAACTCTTTCCATGCATATCTTCTATTGTTTTAATCTCGATCTTCTCCTGTAAATCAGCCGCATTCCTTATCTGAAAGTCTTCCCGCACTTAAGTTCTGATATGACCTTAAGTTCTGATATTAAGTTCTGACTTCCAGTAAGTCCTGATTTCAGTAACTCCTGATATGTCATGTTGTTAAGTTCTGAAAACTAAACACAAATCATATTAGACATGACATCTCAAATATTTCTAACAATCTCCCCCAACTTGTAAATTACGCAAAATATACAAGTTAATAGATTTGATGATGTCAAAAACATTTAAGTACAAATGTAATAAGAGTTTAACTAGATAACTAACTACAACTTACAGTCCTTGTAGCTTTTACCAATCTCACTGAGTCAATCTGAATCCAAAATGATTTTTGATAAAGTTTGATATCAGCTTTTCTTCTTTATTCCTCAGGACTTGAAATAGTGTAGTCTTGACTTACTTCATCTCTTCATTCTGACTTCCAATCTGGTAGATTGCAGTCCTTAGAGCAGAGATATGGTTTCTTTCTAAACCATCATCCAGTCTTATTACCCTTGGATGAGAAAAATCTTCATTGTAGCACAGACATTTCTCATTCAGTATCACTTCAAGCTTAGCGGAATCCTTCTTCATTGGAATTTCACTTCCATCATCTTCAACAATGTTTGGAATGAATTATGTAACCCTTGAACCAGAAATTCTAGCTTTATCTCTTATGGTCTTCAAAATGAAATTTGACCATCTCCTGGTAATAATAGACTTTACCTCTAAAAGGTAATGAAAGAATTGAATTTCTTTCAATGATTTGTTTAGCACATCTGATTATGACATTTTATATGTCCTTCCATCTTCAAGAAATAGAATCAGGTTTTCTTTGACATTATGCTTGTCATGAGCATCCAGTACCACTTGAACGGAGATAACCTTATCAAGGTGTTTATGTGTAACATCTTCAAGAGGTCTGACAGTTAACAAAAACGGATCTCTAGTAGAAACTTCAACTCCTGTCTTGATCTTAGCTTCATCAGAACCTAGTCCAGCCCTCTCTCTTGGTTCTCTAGCATTTAACCCAATAGTCATGAAATCAGACATCAATTGGCTTTTCTTTGGATCTGATGGTTTGAAATTTTTCCATAGAAGTTTCTTTTTGTCAGCTACTTCCATCTTGTCTAAATCAACTTGAGCAGTGTCAGAGGTTGATGTCTTGATGACTTTATCAGAACTTGTTATTTCTACTTTTGCTTGCTGTTCTTCACCCTGAACAACTTGAGCACTGTCAGAGGTTGTCTTTGATTCTTCAAAAATCTTCCTTCTTTTCAGAGTTTGAACATCTTCATCTTCAACAAGAGTATCATCAGTAACTTGAACCATTTTGCACATTGGTTTCATCAGGATTTGGGGAATTTTCATCTCTAGTGGCTTGGTTGGTTCATCAACTTTTCCCTTCCCTTTGTCTTTGGGATCAATCTCAATCTGTGATCTAGTTTTGGGCTTTGATGCCTCAGTATTTAATTTCTCATTGATCATAATGCCTT
Organism: Apium graveolens; assembly: GCF_009905375.1. NCBI lineage: Eukaryota > Viridiplantae > Streptophyta > Magnoliopsida > Apiales > Apiaceae > Apium > Apium graveolens. The sequence continues at coordinate 45,717,603 of NC_133648.1, forward strand.
TTTCCTTAGGCCTTGGAGGTTTCTTTGCAATAGAAGCTTTTGGCTTTAGATTTGTCTTTTCAGCTTTAAATCTAGCTTCTTCCTCCTTGAGATTTTCTAAATCCATTCCAGGATTATGCTTCACAAATAATCTTCTAGCAATCTCTTCATCAAGTGTCTGAATCTTGGGATCCTTGTAGTAGACAGTAGTCTACTTCCCCTTTAGCTTCAGAGTTTGCAAAAACTTCTGAGAGTCTTGACTTCCATCTTGAATCAGAACATCAGGATTTGTCATTAGACTTTGCTCATCAGAACTTAATATCAGATTTTGAGTTTAAGCACTTGCTATCAGATTTTAAGTTTGAGCAGCTTCCTTCTTTTAAGTAGAATATTTGCTTGCATCAAAAATTAGTTTCCTAGAAGAAACCTTGTTGTTTTGCCCTTGACCTTGATCTTTTCCATGACCTCTACTCTTATCAGAGTTTCTCTGGTCATCACCTTTGTCATATTTTTTCTTCAGTATTTGAGTAGGTGTGCATTTGGACTTAACTACCTTCTCCCCCTTTTTGGCATCATCAGGTAAACTGAAGATTGGATTTCATCCAATTGAGCTTTTTGAGAGGCTTGATTTTGCAGGACCTTGGTAATTTGGGCCTGTTGCTGTTCTTGAATCTTCTCAATGGCTTCAACTTTCTCAGAAATAGGTCTGATAAACCTCTTTTTATCAAGCTTAGTCTCCATATACAGCTTTTCAGCCTTTTCAAGAAGTTTGTCAACCTTTTCATGAGTAGCAGAGTGTAGACCTTGAAGATTTTTGGTAGACAGAGCTGTGACTTTGAGTTATGTCTTGAAATCAGAATTTGTGAGCAACTCATCAGCTTTTCCAATATGGTCTTTCAGTACCTTGGAGCTTGGAATGAAATCAGTTTCATTCCACTTTTTGGTCCACTCCACACCTCTGTGAGTATCTTCCTAAGGAACAGGAGCATCCTCTTTAGCAAATTTCTTAATGAGTGCCTCCTTTCCAAGAATAGGAGATGGAGTATCTACAGCTAACTGTCTCCAGATTTTGAAGAAGACTCATTATCCTCTGACAACACTAGAGTGTGTGAGGAAACTGGAGATTCTGGAACAAATTCATCTAAATTCTGATCATCAGAATTTTATCTCCAGAATAGGTGTTGATGGAATCTCAGCCTGTGAAATTGGAGAATTGACTGTAGATGGCTGAGCTGCTGGTGTTGGAGCTTCTAGATAAAGAACAGCTGGTATATTCAGATTGTGAATATCTATTTCAGAACTTGCAGCTTATTCTTTAACATTATCTGTAGCTTTATCATGAATAGGAGAGACAGGAGGTGTGAGCACAGTATCCTGAGCAGTGTCTTGAGCAGTGTATTGAGCTTGAGTTGGAGATAACAAAGCTTCAAGTACAATTGGCTGTGAGATCACAGATTCCTGATCCCCTTCCTCAGCTTCTTCAGTATTCTCTGATGGAGGCTTAGCCATGTGCCTTCTTGCTCTCATTTTCTTTAATCTCCTTGATAGTGAAGGAGTTGCTTTATCATCAGAACTTACAGTTCTTTTCCTCTTCAAAATACCTGAACCCTCAGCTTCATCTAAATTCTGATGGGTTGACCCTTCAGCTTCTTTCTGAAAAAACACATTTTCAGCTTCAACAGTCACTGATTCTGATGCATGAACCTGTACTTGCTCCTCTTCACTATCAGATTCATCCCTTAGAACCATCTTCCTTCTCTTTAGTGGAGGTTGAGGAACAGACTTTGCCCTCTTAGGCCTGGAAGATGAAGGTCTGATGGTAGGTGCTGATGGTTGTTGTTGTGAGGATTGAGCTGGTTGGAAGTATGTTCTGATGGTAGGTTGAGTTGGTTGAGGTTGAGAGGTGGTTGGTTGTGTAGATGCTGATGGAGGTTGGGTTGGTTGGACATTAGGATATTTAGCAGTATATGTAGTTGGGTCAGAGTTTACTAAAAACTTGTTGTGAATATGTTGTGTACTTGATGATTACCTAAACAAAACATCTAAGTAGATTTTACTTAGTGAAAAAATGTAGCACTCGATGGATAAGAATTATAGTCCCGACGGATAACTCATTATAGTCCCGACGGATGATTAACTTATTATGCATTGAGTGAGTAGCTTATGTAATAATAAGTTTGTAGCACAATCTTGTATGCACCTTTGTATAGAATCTGGAATAGCATATAAGTCATGTTGACTTTAACTAGATATGCAGAATAGGTTGATTAACTGTACATAAGCAATGTCTTGTAATTCTGTATAAGTGAAATGAAGTCAAGTGACAAAATAGCTACCAACGAATGATTAACAAAGCTTCGACGGATGACCAAAATAGCTACCAACAGATGCTTAACAAAGCTTCGACGGATGATCAAATGACTATCAACGGATGTTTAACATAGCAGTCGACGGATGATCAATTAAGTCATCGACGAATGATCTGAAAGTCGACAGATGATCATATCAAGATTCAAACATCAGTTGAACAGTGAAAGCTGACACACAGCCGTTGAGTTGGATACAAGTACACTGTGGAAGCCCATTAATTGGGTAACAGAGGACGAAAAAACAGCAAAGATCAAGACTGTTAGATTTTATATTTGTTCAGTCCTTTTGACTTTGTAATCTTGGTAATATATAAACCAAGAGAGTAGCAAATAGAAAAATAACTGAGATAGCTAAGAAACAACAACAGAGAAATCAACTTCAAAGGCCTGTGAAAGCAAGGGTAAAGGGCTAGCTGCAGAAAGTGAAGATTCATTGAGTCAAGATGACATGGAGGACATTGATGAGCACCTAGCATTCCTTTCAAGAAGATTTGCCAAGCTCAAGTTCAAGAAGAACTTTGGAGCTGCCAAGCCAAATAGAAACATGATGGATAAATCAAAATTCAAGTGTTTCAAATGTGGCTTGGCAGGGCATTTTGCAAATGAGTGTAGAAAGTCAGATTCCAGTAAGAAAAGATTTGAGTCTGTGGATTATAAGAAAAAATACTTTGATCTACTCAAACAGAAGGAAAGGGCTTTTATTATACAAGAGAATGACTGGGCAGCTGATGGTTTGGATGAAGATGAGGATGTCAGCTATGTCAATCTAGCCCTTATGGCCAAGTCTGATGAAACAGAGACAAGTTCCTCAAGCAATCAGGTAATCACTACAAACCTTGCACATTTATCTAAAGTTGAGTGTAATGATGCAATAAATGACATGCCTATAGAATTGTATCATTTGCGTGTTACACTTAAGTCCCTCACTAAAGAAAATGCTAAAATCAAAAAAAAACAACTTGTTTTTTAGCGAGAGGAATAATGTGCTTGAGTCTCAGTTTGTTGAGTTTGAGAAACTAAAAATTGAGTGTAGAATTGCTAAGGAGGAATTAACCGAGTCCTTGAAAAAGGAAGAAATTTTATAGAAGCAGCTCGATCGTGAACAGGAGGTGATTAAAGCATGGAAAACATCCAGAGATGTTCATGCTCAAATCACCAAGGTTCAAGGAATTGAGTCTTTTTGTGATGAAGCCTGGAAAAAGAATAAGGAGAAACTAGAACCTATTTTGGTAGATGGATTGCTGACAGATGTAGACTCGACGTATGATGAGAACTATCCGTCGGATAACAAAAAGTGTTATCCGTCGAATGATAAAAATCCTCATCCATCGGCTGTGAGCAAACCCATTAGCAAAGCCAAAACTAACCAAGCTAAATGAAAAGTATGGGTCTGTTTCCAAGAACTTTGTTTCAGGAGAGTCAAGTCAAGCCAAGAAAGGGAAGAAGGCTAATGTTGGTCACATGACTGTCAAACAGTTAAGTGACAGACTTGAGAAGATAAAGGTAAAAATAGAGACTAAAAGGAAAAACAATAGGAATGGTAAAGTAGGGATTAACAAACATAATAACTACACACCTGACAAATATGCTCCTAGAAAAATCTGTGTCAAATGTGGTAGTGTAAATCATTTGTCTGTTAATTGCAAATCTGCCATGCCTACTCCCATGTCTGTTCAGCCTCAATTCTCTAACATGAATGCCATGCCTCCCATGCCTGTTAATGCTATGCCTACACAGAACATGAATGCACAGTTTGCTAATATGCCATTTGCACCTAATCCATATTATGCTGCATACAATATGCCTCAAATGCCATTTAGCATGCCTTACTGGAATAACATGTTTGCACCAAGCATGCCATTTCCGGTTAGCCATAACATGCATGATAATTATGTTGCATCTAGTGGTTTCAAAGGCCCAACCCATAAGACTAAGGAAGAATCTGAAATTCCTAAGTCAAATGAGTTAAGACCTAAGAAACAGAAGAAGAAAGCTAACAAGGCAGGACCTAAGGAAACTTGGGTACCAAAATCAACTTGATTTGATTTTGATGTGTGCAGGGAAACAGAAGGAATCTTTGGTACTTGGATAGTGGTTGTTCAAGACACATGACTGGTGATTCTACCCTGCTCACAGAGTTTAAAGAGAGAGCTGGTCCAAGTATCACTTTTAGAGATGACAGCAAAGGTTATACTGTGGGATATAGCTTTATTTCAAAGGACAATGTCATCGTTGAAGAGGTTGCCTTAGTGGATGGTCTCAAACACAATCTATTGAGTATCAGCCAGCTTTGTGATAAAGGCAACTCAGTAACCTTCAACAAAGAAACCTGTGTTGTGATTAATAATCAAAACAACAAAGTGGTTCTCACAGATGTGAGAAGAGGAAATGTGTATCTAGCTGACTTCAACTCAACTAAAGCAGAATCTGTAACTTGTCTTCTTAGTAAAGCAAGTCAAGGTGAAAGTTGGCTATGGCACAAGAAGCTATCCCATTTGAACTTCAAGACCATGAATGAGCTGGTAAAGAAAGAGCTAGTTAGAGGAATTCCTATGGTGGAGTTTACAAAGGATGGACTGTGTGATGCTTGCCAAAAAGGGAAGCAGATTAAAGCATCATTCAGGAAGAAACTTGATTCAGCAATTGAAGAGCCTCTACAACTGCTTTACATGGATTTGTTTGGACCAGTCAATATATTGTCAATCTCAAAGAAAAGATTTTGCCTAGTAATTGTAGATGATTTCTCAAAGTTCTCTTGGACCTATTTCCTAAAGTCCAAAGATGAGGCTAGTGAAATCATCATCAATCACATAAGGCAAGTTAACAATCATCCTGATTTCAAAGTTAGAAGAATCAGGAGTGATAATGGAACTGAGTTCAAGAACTATGTCATGAGAGCATTTTGTGAGGAAAATGGAATCTTGCATGAGTTTTCAGCAGCAAGGACTCCACAACAGAATGGAGTAGTGGAAAGAAAGAATAGATCTCTTATTGAAGCTGCAAGGACAATGCTTGAAGAATCAAAACTACCAACATACTTCTGGGTTGAAGCTGTAAACACTGCATGCTACACTCAGAACATCTCTCTGATTAATCAAGCAAGATGCATGACACCTTATCAATTGTTCAAGAACAAGAAGCCAACTCTGAACTTTCTTCATGTCTTTGGCTGTAAATGCTATATTCTGAGAAATCAAACTGATCAAAATGGGAAGTTTGATGCTAAAGTAGATGAAGGAATTTTTGTGGGATATGATGTTGGTAAGGCATATAGAGTCTACAATCTAAGAACTAACATTGTTGCTAAATCTATACATGTTGTGTTTGATGATAAAAAGATTGAAGGACTAAAAGATGGAGATTACCATGAGAGCCTCAAATTCGACAATGTTGGTAAGGCAACTCAAGAAGAATGTTTATACAGTAGCTTCCTGTCTAAGGAAGAACCAAAGAAGGTAGAAGAAGCCTTGTTAGATCCTGATTGGATTTTAGATGTGCAGGAGGAGCTAAACTAATTTAAAAGGAATAAAGTATGGAAGCTGGTACCCAAGCCTACAGGAAAGAATCCAATAGACACCAAATGGGTATTCAAAGATAAGATGGATGAAAATGGCATAGTAGTAAGGAACAAAGCAAGATTGGTTGCTAAAGGCTATTGTCAGCAAGAAGGAATAGATTTTGATGAAACATTTGCTCCTGTTGCAAGACTTGAAGCCATCAGAATCTTCTTAGCCTATGCAGCCCATGCCAATTTCAAGGTCTATCAAATGGATGTCAAAAGTGCCTTTCTGAATGGAGATTTGGAGGAAGAAGTGTATGTAAGTCAACCTCCTGGCTTTGAAGATCCAAATTTCCCAGAGTATGTCTATTATCTACTGAAAGCACTTTATGGACTGAAGCAAGCACCTAGAGCCTGGTATGACACTTTATCAAAGTTCCTTTTGGAAAATCACTTCACAAGAGGTACTGTAGATAAAACTTTATTTTTCAGAAATGTGAATGGCTCTAGCATTCTTGTTCAAATTTATGTAGATGATATTATTTTTGGCTCTACAGATGAGAAACTTTGTAAAAAGTTTGCCAAACTGATGCAAAGCAAGTATGAAATGAGTATGATGGGAGAACTAACTTACTTTCTTGGTTTACAAGTTAAGCAAGTTAGTGATGGAATATTCATTAGTCAAACTAAATATATTTTTGATCTTTTAAAGAAGTTTGATCTAATGGATTGCACATCTGCAAAAACTCCCATGGCCACTGCAACTAAGCTTGAACTAAACACTACTGAAAAGTCTGTGGATATTTCAAGTTATAGAGGCATGGTTGGCTCACTTCTATACTTAACAGCTAGTAGGCCAGATATAATGTTTGCTACATGTTTATGTGCTAGATTTCAGGCTGATCCTAGAGAGTCTCATTTGATAGTTATTAAGAGAATTTTCAGATATCTCAAAGGAACACCAAACCTTGGCATTTGGTATCCTAGAGATTCTGGTTTTGATCTAACTGGTTATTCAGATGCAGATTATGCAGGTTGCAGAATTGATAGAAAAAGCACAACAGGAACCTGTCAATTTTTAGGAGACAAGCTTGTGTCCTGGTTCAGTAAAAAGCAAAATTCAGTTTCTACTTCTACAGCTGAAGCTGAATATATTGCTGCTGGCAGTTGCTGTGCACAGATTTTATGGATGAAAAATCAATTGCTAGACTATGGTTTGCAAGTTGAAAGGATTCCTATTTTCTGTGACAACACAGGTGCAATTGCCATCACTGAAAATCCAGTGCAACATTCAAGAACAAAGCATATAGACATCAAGTACCATTTCATAAGGGAACATGTAATGAATGGTACTGTAGAGTTACATTTTGTTCCAAGTGAGAAGCAACTTGCAGATATTTTTACCAAGCCACTGGATGAATCCACCTTTTCTAGGTTGGTAAGTGAGTCAAAATTTGTATCTCGACGGATGACCATTATCCATCGGGTTGAGTCATCCGTCGATATACAAATTGTAAATAAAAATTAATTACTTTTCTGGAGTATTTAAAGCTCGACGGATAACAGTTTATCCTCATCCGTCGAAGTGTCTAAATCTTAACCGTTAATTCCCTGAACATTATCCATCGAGTATACTTACAGTTTGTAAGCACTACACGACGGATAATGGGTAGAATTTTTACAGTTTATTTTAAAACAGCTGTTTTAGGCAATTTCTTTTGGGTAATTTACTTCTCTTTATTATTTTTATCCGTTGATTTTGAGTAAAGTATAAAAGCTTATTTCATTCTAATCATTTTCTTTTATCACTCTCAAATTCAACTGTGTTATTTCATTCTCTCTCAAGCAAAAATCCTCTTTCTCTTCAAGCTTTTCTTCTATAACAATGGCACCCGTAGTAAAGATCATGTCACAGACTGAGTTCATCTATGAGAAGAACAACTTCACTGCTTTGGTCAATAAGGGGATTCAACAATCTGAAGACTATCATAAGATGATGGACTTCGTGAAAAACTGCAAGTTAAGTTTTGCAATGTTGGAATCACCCATAATTTATTGTGAAGTTGTTGAGGAGATGTGGACAACAGCAATCTACAACTCTACTGACAAAACAATCACTCTGACCATCAAAGGTAATGATTTCTGTATCAATAGTGATGTAATAAAAGCATGTTTCAAGATTCCTGATGATAATGTAACTGCACCACACCCTGACACTGATATTGTCAATATGCTCAATTCCATTCATTATGCACTTCCTACTGCAAAACTAAGTGAAATTAGAAGACTAGGTCTTAGGAAGGAATGGAGTTACTTGTGTGATATAGTAACTAAAGTCTTTTCTGGAAAAATCAGTAATTTTGATTCTGTGAACATTTCCATGCTTAACATGCTATACATGCTAGTTACAGACAAATATTACAATTTCAGTGACCTTGTTGTGTATGAGTTAGGTTTTAAACTAGGTGACTTAGCCAAAAGAGGAAAGAATATTTACTATGCTAGATTTTTTATGCTTTTGGCTAACCATCTTTGTCAAGAGATTGAACTTGAGAACCCAAACAACAAATTAGCTTGTTGGGTTCAAGAGAGAAGAATCATTGCAGACTTGAACAGAGCCAACCATCACAAGGATGTGTCAATGTTCTATTTTCCTGTAATGTTGACATCTCAGGTAAGTCAGGTAAGTTCATCCAGACCCTCAACTATTCCAATCTCTTCTATTTCTTTGACTTCAGGCATAGCTATGGCAACTGTGACAATGACCAAACAGTTGCCTACCAAAGCTGCCAAAACAACTGCAATTTCTAAATCCAAATCAAAGAAAACCCCCTCTGGTATCTCTCAAAAGGTATCAGTTCAAAAATCTACCAAAACCAAAGAGGGGAGTGTGAAGGAGGGTAAGATAGGTGAAGGAAGGGGTGAACATCAAAGAAACCCCAAGGATAAGGTTGGAGAGTTGAGTGAATCCCAGCCTAGCCACACTGCAGTTTCCCAACAAACTGTAGTGCTTAAAAAGGACAAAAGCTCACTTCTAGCTGCATCCTCCCAAAAGGATGTGGCTATTGAACAAAGCTCTCATCCAAGAGCACAGGCCAAGAGGGTTAGGGACACAAGCTCACACCAAACCTACACTAGAAAGAAGAAATCCAAAACAACTGGGGATGCACAGGGCACACACTTAGTGCAAACTGGTGCTAAAGACACAGTCCCTGCACCTTCTCAAATTCAGATTGATGTGGCTCCAATAAATGTGGAGTCACAGCCAAAATCTCTCATAATAGAACCATAGAAACACAATACTCACCAACTAACTCACTGGAAGTGGACATGATAAACACTTCAATTCCTGATTCCCCTTCTTTAACTCTGTTGGGGAAGCCAAAATCTAGTGCAAGTGAGCATCATCTTTTAGATGATTTGTTGGCTCACTTGCCAATTCTTTCTGATTCTATTGTGACATCTGTGCCTCAAATAACTTCAATCAACACAGAGTCAACAATAGTTTCTCTTCCCACCTCATTCATTTCTACTCTCTCAATGGATATTGCTCATCCGTCGAGTAGTGATTGTATCCCGATGGATAAGCTTAACAGCAGTTATCCGTCGGATAGCTATACCACTCACCCGACGGATATCACTTATCCGTCGAGTGTCCCTGCACAACTTCAAACTTCAATAATTTCAAGTGCAGAAGATTTGGTGGTAATACAATCACTCTTAGGATTGAGAGAGGAGAGTGCATTGAGTGAGAGGCTGGGTTGCTCCCAGGCAAAAGGAGAGAAAAAGAGTGAATCTCAGCAATCCATTCATTCAGGATTGGCAAAAGTGAGTGAGAGGAGTCTCACCTTAGTAGGTGAAGGTGAGGGTGTGAGGGTGGGGAGCCAGGGTGAGACCCTGATGCAACAAAAGAGAGAATATGAGAGAAAGGCAGGTACTGGAGAAATAAGGATGGAACCAGCCATTGCTAGTGAGTCAATGATTGTGGATGATGCTGAAAAGGAAAGACAATTTCAGCAACATTACAAAGCTGTAATTGATAACATTTCCTTGGATGCTGACACTTTTACTCACCCTGTTTCAGCCTATCAACTGTTGGCTGCTCAGGGCAATGTGGAGGCAGAGCAGACTTTGAATTTAGTGCACACCACAGAATCTCTTCAAAGAGATAAAGCTGCTGTGAACAGAATGCCTTCTCAAGCTGGAGAGCCATCTGAAGAATTTGGAGTAAATTCTGATGATGATGACTCTGGTTCTTTGGATGGAAGCATGAACTTAGGGGGAGCTGAAGGCCCAAGTTCTGCTTTCAATTTACCTAAATGGGCATGGGCAAAGGAATTTTTACCAGGGCAATTTGAGGTGTCTTTGGTAAAACAAGTAATAGCTATTCAGCAGGCCCTTCAGGAAGCTTCAGATGCTGGTACCAAGGCTGTTCTTCAAGTTCACCTAGACTCTTTACATTTAATGAAGATCTAATACTCAAGACAGAATCTCAGTGTGGATGAATTGAAAAAGGAGATAGTTGACTTAAAGACATGTAACTCTGAGAAGCTGGATTCAATAATGCCATATGGTACCATGCATGATCTATTACTAAGATTAAGGAGAGAATCAGATTCTGACAAGAAGATAGCCAAGCTGGAGAACATAGTTCAGGTTATTGAGAATTCAGTGGCTCTACTTCTTCAAAATCAACAGACTCAGACAAATCTTCTTATGCAACTGGCTAAAGCACAAGGCCTAACTCCTCCACTTGATGATAACAAAAAGGGGGAGAGAGAATCAAGTAAGGGGGAGAAAGGACCAACTGAGGGGGAGAAACTTCTAGTTCAAATCAGCAAAGTAATTGTACCTTCAATTACTATCTCCAAGCCACCAGTTGCAGATGGTATAGATCTTATAAATGCAGCAGCAGCAAATTTGAAAGATGCTGATAAAGGAGAGTTGACTCTAATCAACTGGAAAAAGATTGATGAGGAAATACAGAAAAAGTTTCAATTAGTCAAGGAACCAGATCAGTCAACCATCCATCACTCTCATGTCAAGCCAATCAATGTGAATGAGATGAGCATGAACTATCTGGAGAAAGGACAATCTTCCTGCATCAAGACTACAAAGGCTGAGATAATTCTTAAACCAAGGGCAAACTATCCAAAGTTATCTTTGAAGAACCCTATGGATTCTGTGTATGAGACACCCAAGCCTGATGAAAAGAAGCTTCTGTCAAGATCTATTCTCCTCTACAAAGATCCAGCTGATTCAGCCTCAAGAAAGAGAATTGCAAAGATATTCAGAAATGGGAAGGAAATTTGTGTGGTAGCTGGACATCCACAATTTGCTCATGCAAAGGAAGAAGAAAAAGCCAGATTGAAGCAGGAAAAGAGGCAAGCTGCTCTAGATGCAAAGAAGTCTAAACAAAAGAAAGAACAGTTTGCTATCTTGGCCAAGCTACAGGCTGTGAATTCTTCTCAACAAATTCCCTCTCAACCATCTCAAGCTACTGAATCAGAGAAGAAGATTGAAGAACAGAAGAAATCCCCAAGAAAGAAAGAACTGGCTAAAAGAACAAAAAGAAAGTTGGATGTTGTTGACAAGGAATTGGAAGATCAATTTCCAAAGGAATCCACTCAAGCTGAAACTCAAGCATCAAAGCCCTCTGTGGTGTTTGAAGACATAAGGGTGGTGGACCCCTACAGGAACATACATGGAGAGCCTATTGTGCCAAAGGATGAGCCAATAGAGTGGGATAAATTACTAATTCCTGATTTCAACTTGCCAATTCTTACTAAGCCAAGAAGGACAAAATCAAGGGCAGTCAAGAAAGTGAAGCTGTCACCTCTCAAATCCAAGTCAGTAGTCAAAGCTCAACCCAAGGTCAACAGGGGAGACTACTTGTACTTGTGTGACATCAAAGAATTCTCAGATCTAAACCTTTATCTGGAGGAGCTGGATGAGGTAAGGGCAATTGATGCATACAAAAACCTACCTAAAAGGTTGGTGTTCAAGTACAAAGGGGGAAGGGAGATTCAGTGGCCTCTTCACAGGATACTTCAAGAAAGCCAAGCTGAGTTGATCAAAGTCTATTCATCCTTCAAGAAAAACTTTGGGTTCAATGTAACTGCAAGAAGATTAGTATTGAAGAAGATTGAAGAGCTAAGGAGTGTTAGAGCCAAAGATGCACTACCCAAAACTCTTATCATCCCATACACAGGGAGAAGAGTGCATCTAAGGCCCTACTGGCTGATGGAATTCATGGATGACAAGGGTGTGAGAAGATTCTTCATATTAGAAGACCAATTGAGTATCTCTAGCAATGAGACTCTCTGGGAAATGCAAGAAATGTTAGATCTCTCAGAATCTGATGAATTAGAATTCCACAGACAGTTCCAGAATCAAATTGAAGAAAACAACAGAATGCTTGGAAGAAGATCCAGACCTTCAAGAATCTAGAAAAATCTGCTCAGACTAGAGGAGCATCTTGAACTGACTGTGAGCCAAACCTTGTACATTTTTGTTTAAATTGAAGCACTTTCAGTTTTATCTACTTATCTTTAAAGATATATGTTTAGGATGTTTTGTTATCATCAAGTATCTCGTAATTTATGGCTACAATTCCAGTAGACATAAATTGGGGGAGATTGTTGTGAATATGTTGTGTACTTGATGATTACCTAAACAAAACATCTAAGTAGATTTTACTTAGTGATACAATGTAGCACTCGACGGATAAGAATTATAGTCCCGACGGATAACTCATTATAGTCCCGACGGATGATTAACTTATTATCCATCGAGTGAGTAGCTTATGTAATAATAAGTTTGTAGCACAGTGTTGTATGCACCTTTGTATAGAATCTGGAGTAGCATATAAGTCATGTTGACTTTAACTAGATATGCAGAATAGGTTGATTAACTGTACATAAGCAATGTCTTGTAATTCTGTGTAACACCCCCAGATCCGGGGTCGAGGATCCGGGTCGTCACGGTCTTTCTTTCCACAATATCACTTCACTTAATTAATAATAATAACCTTATGCTGTGACCCCACACTAACACACACCACAACCCGTTATAGTCTCAGAGATGAAATTTAAATAAGTACAAGTCTTTGAATCCACAATTTAAAAGTTATTACAACCCAAAATGATTACTTGATAAATTTACAGTTAATTGCCATTATCTGCCACAAGTTATAATTATACATAATTGATTCTCAAAAGTAGATGGTCTGATCTACAATAGATCTACCTCTGCAGCTATAGCAGCTACAACATCAATGGGAAGATGCGGGGCGCTTCCCACGCGCTTGCGCTGGGTCTGCTGGAGTCTGGCCATCTCTCCTAACTGTTGTTGTGTGATGAAGAAATAAAGCAAGAGTGAGCCTTACAGCCCGCAAGATAATACATAGTGATAACAATAATATAAGTATCTAAATGGATACTCACTATAATCTTTATCGTGTGTAAGATAATTACTTACTAGATATAATGTAAAAACAAGGAATGAAGTTACCAATACTTCACCACACTTATATCATTTATAAAGCTACTTGAACTACCACCGTTCAAAGTATTATAAGTTTTAAGAAAAACATCCCATAGATGAGACCACAAGTTAAGACTTGAATAGATTCAATCTTTGAAATATTATTGAATGAAATGAAGTTATGAGATACTTTATTTAGTCCCGATATATATATATCTCTAAAACATTTCCTGGAACCTCTGTTATGTAAAGTATGAACAGAGTTTGAAACATCCAATGAATTTTGGAAAGGAAAAGAAAACCTTTGGCATAAACCAGATATCTTGCTGATCAGGCAAGGATACCCATTAGTAACCTTTTCTACTAGTAGATGGACGAATTCCCCACTGGTCATCACCCTGGTCGCAATAGGACCTTATGCTGGACTGCCACTCAGCCACTTATGCATTTGACGGACTCCCACTGAGCCACTTACACTATCATGGACGCCCACTGAGCCCATGTTGCTTATGCCGACTCAATAGATGGACTTACTTCCCGAACGTTGGGTAAGTAATCAATTTATTTACCAAAACAGCAACCTCGTTGCGAATATAAAATACACCACTGAGCCGGATTCCCCAGGTTTTGAGCGAATATTTAAATCCCCTTTGAAAGGAAGATCTTAAATATAAAAATGAGTTTTGGGATCCGTTCTAACTTTTAAAAATCATTTTGAAGACTCGAAAACATTTTAAAGAATGTTTGGAGTAATACTGATTTATTAAAATAAATCAGTCCCGATATGAAAGAAATATCTGAATATTATTATTTAAATAATATTCCCATAAGAATAATTGAGGTAGAAGTTGGAAAACTTATACTTGAATGAATAGCAAATAATCAAAGATATACTTATACGAAAGTAATATCTTTATTTGAATAATCAAAAATAAGTTTGATTATCGACACCTTATTCTTTAATACAATAAAGAATATTATTAAGTAATAAGCGGAGTCATAATACCTCGAATGAATACTATAAATAATATTCATAAAATAAAGGAGTCATACATCCTCAAATGAATATCCAAGTAATATTCAATAATAATATAAACTGAGTCATAAGTCCTCGAATGAATATTCAAATAATAAAATAAACTGAGTCATAAGCCCTCGAATGAATATTCAAATAATAAAATAAACTGAGTCATAAGCCCTCGAATGAATATTCAAATAATATTCAAATAATAAAATAAACTGAGTCATAAGCCCTCGAATGAATACTCAAATTAATATTCAATTAAGTAAAATAAAGGTGTCGAATAAACCTTATTCGATCCATAGTTTTAAAAACTATATCCATATATATATAAATATATATATATAATATACTCGGGAACATCGACTCCCGGTTTAGAAATATGTTCACCTTTTATCCCCTGTACTAAGGGTATACGCAACTACTTGCTTATTTCTAGCATAGGTATTATGCAACTATAAGCATTGAAATCAACAGATAGATAACCAGATTATGAAACAGACATGCATATATACCATATCAGCATGCTCCAATATATCGCAAAATTTGCTAATAACAATCATGCACTATCACAAGATAATGCATATACATATATTTACATCACAACAACAGTATATCGGGTAGAAAACTTGCCTGAGCGACTTGGGGGTGAGAAAGGCTCGGGACGAGTCTGATAACCTATAAACAACAAGTAAGTTGGAATTAAACCAAAATCACTTGTAAATCTATACTTTAACTAACTTAGACTCTAACGCTTGTTTTGCGCTAACTGATTTGCTTAAGTCACTCGGGTACCCTCGGCTCCACAATTTTTAATAATTTAACCTTTACGAGTTTTAAAGCGATTCCTTCGCGAATGTCTTACCAACTGCCTAACACACTTACCATAAATGTTTCATACATTAATTAACCCTTTTTGGTCTTTAACCTATGTTTCAAAGTAAGGCGAGGGAAAAAGTTTCGTTCGCGAAACGCCGTTACTTGAAACGGTCGTTTCTCCTAAACCGTGCATCGGAATCGAACGAACTACATATCAAAACGAAGCTCGTAACATGAGCTATCTAATCATGGCAGTGGTCATAATCTAGCAGGGGGTTCTCGGGTCCTAATGCTATGCACAAAAACAGTCCAAAGAAAATCGGACGTTACGACGGCTATGTTTACGCGATTTCCAAATTTTAAACCATACAAAACCAACCACAAACCAACCTCAAATCCAACATACAACCAACATCCATCCTTATCACATCATAACAACCCCAACCAATTGAATTTAATCATTCATACTCATGCTTAAACTTAACTTTAATCATACTTAAGTTCCTTTAAATCAAAACCACAACAATTACCATTCCATTTCATTACCATTCCAAATCCCAAACTCTAAATCATAACAATAAGCTACAATATCAACCCACTAATCAAAATCATCTTATAATATATAGGAATCTAGGGTTTGGAGATGGTATACCTTCCTTGAAGTGGTGGGTGGAGCTAGGAAGCCTTAAGAAGCTTTGAGAAGTCTTAAGAATGCTTGGATCTTCAAGAAAACAAGAAAAAGTTCAAGTTAAAAACTTGAAAACACTATTCATTGTCTTCTTCTTTGATTAAATGAAGAAGATTGAGAAGGAATTAATGGCTTAAACTCATGATATAGTCCTAACTAAGCATGAAGATGATTAGGGAATTATCTTACCAATTTAGGAAGCTTGGATCTTGGATTTTGAATTTCTCTTGCCTTTTGAATAGTGAAAAGCCGTGAGCAATGAAGAACAAAGCCTTGGTTGCTTTTGATTTTTGATGAAAATGATTTTACTTGGCTTGGTTGATTGGTTTTTGTGCTTGCTTTAGTCAATTACCTTCTTGCCCTTGGATTTGTGTGGTTACAAAGCCACCACACCTCCTTCCTTCCCATGTCATGCTCATGATGTCATCCTCACTTCCTTGTCCTCTTTCTATTGGTTGGATGACATCATTCCCACTAATCCCTTTGATTAACTTCCTAATCGTTTGCCTAATGACCGCTGATCTGTTATACGGTTCGCTTAACTTTCGTTCTCGTTTATCGTTTGAAGGATCATACCCGGGATCTTATTACTTAGGTTCCCTTAACCTTTCTCAACACATTATATTCCTTTTTATGATCCTTTATTATAATCCTTTAATTTAAATCCTTTTTATCCTGTTACCTTATACTCAATTCTCTCCGTATCTTGTGGATTTTCGGGAAAAACCAAAGTGTTCGGAATTGGATTCTGACGATCTTTACATACACTTATATACTTCATAGAGTACTAATAACATCCCAGAATATCCATAACAGAACCCCTACATAGCGTGGCATGAAAAGTTTTCTCGTTCAGCAAAAACACTATTCATAAGGGTTTCAAAATTTCTCAAAAATTGGGGTTATTACAGTCTCCCCTCCTTAAAAGGATTCCGTCCCGGAATCAGATAGAAAACAAATGGGGATACTTTCTTAGCATTACACTTTCTAACTCTCGAGTCAATTTTCCCACATTGTGGTTCTACCACCAAACTCTGCCTAGTTTGATAATCCTTCTCCTAAGCACTTGTTCCTTTTTACTCTATAACCCTTCCTGGTTGCTCCATATAGGTTACGTCGGGTTGCATATCTATGCGCTCATATGCCTCTATTTATCTGGCATCTGAATTACACTTCCTTAACATTGATACGTGAAACACGTTACGACCTGCTACATGTTCGGGGTTAGGGCTAGCTCATATGCTAACTTCCCAAACGTCTTAATATATCCAAGGATCCAACGAATTGTAGACTTAGCTTTCCTTTCTTTCCGAACCTCATCAATCCTTTCCAAGGGATACCTATATCATTACTAGGTCCCCTATTTCATACTCTTTATCCTTTCGTGTCAAATCAACATACTTATCATGTCCATCTTGGGCTACTACCAGCCGTCCTCTGATTAGATCTATCATATCCTTGGTCCTTTGGACTACTGCGGGTCCGAGCATCTTGCGCTCTACAACTTCATCCTAACATAAGGGAGATCGACATTGTCTTCCCTCAAGGATCTCATAAGGCGACATCTCGATAATGACATATGATCTATTGTCGTAAGAAAACTCAATCCGCGTTATGTGATCATTCCAATTTCTTTCAAGTCTATTGCACAGACTCTCAGTATAGCTTCTAGATTTATAGCTTTTGCTTCTTAATACCCATTCTTTTCCAGTTCGTAATCGCTACTACCTTCCGTTCCTAATATTATACGGGTTATACTTTTGCTCGTTAGCGTTCTATAACCTTTTAATAACCACGTCAACCTTAGTATCACGAATGTGTTTCCATTCCGCATACTACCACCACTTTATTACTCCTTTTTCAGTTGTTTCTATTTTCCAAAATTTGATCAATCAAATAGAAGTAAAGGAATTTGTTGAGAGATCACTATGATCATGAACACTTGTTATATCGCATAGTTAGTACAGAAGGTGGCCAGCCTTTAGTACTTGACAAGCAATTAAACAATAGCTGGTATCCTACTCGGCTTCTATCACACAGATAGATAGTCATTCAGCAATACCTCCCCTTCTGGAAGGGTTGTTCTCCTCAGCTTACATGAAATGAAAAGAAGAGAAAAGAACGAATTGAAGAGAATTGTATATTCATAAAAAAATTTATTGCCATAAAATATCTGGCTTGGAATCTACCTCTGAACTATAGAGGTTTGTCATAGAAGAACAAAACATATATGTATTTATATCAACATCAAGTGTTATAGCATCGCATTTCACGTGCCTAAATATTTTCGCTATCCCGTCCATCATTCTATGGACCCATGCTCTTCCTCGAGCTTATACACAATCACCTTTGAAACTCCCTCGATATCGAAAATCAAATCTGGGATCTCATTCTAGACCTCACCGTTACTAGAATTCTATGCTTGCACTGCAACCTTCCTCGTATAATAATACGACTCTCTATTGATAAGGAAGAATAATAATTCACTAGGTAGATACTCTACTTAATTAGTCTATCAATGATAACTTATACACTACCACTACCCGATTAGTGGTACTCAATCTCAACACCCATTCCAATACAACTCTCACGGTTGTAATCAGCTCACTACTCGCAGAATCATTGCTGCCTTACTAAGGTCCACCACTGACCTACTGTAGTCATTCATTTTCCATGAAGTCTTAATAACTAACCATACGGAGTCCATACATCTCGTATCTAATTCTCCTAAGGAGTTAACATAACCACCAATCACAATTCATGAAGAACACTCCAAACTCTGACGTACTTTCATGACATGAAGCAGATAAAATTTGCAGAAGAGTTTCGCTCAAAGCAACGATAGCAGGTTAATACCATTCTTAATCATATACCTTCAATAGAAGACTTAACTCAAAGGTTTGTTTAGTCCTTTTTGAACTATGGTCCTGGCTTATCTCAAGATAGTATCTTCTGAGATAGATAGCCCGCTCATGGCGATTACACGAATTAAACCTTTACTAACTACTATTACGGTTGGGTATTGCACAGTCATCAGAAGGAATGTCAATCTTCCAAACCATAATACAACCTTCACAGTTTTAACCATCATCACTGTATTCCTTTGGCACAAGTGCCTATAATTATCCTCTTACCTTTAAAGTGTCGGCTACCTCTTTGGCCTTTCCTGATAGTAATAGTTCCTTACAGTCAATGTCATTTTAACCACCTCCAAATAAATTTTCTACCTTATTTCCGATCACTGCTTGAGTGAAGATGTTTTCCTTAAAATCAGATGGGAAAAAAAAAATATCACCATTTTTCCATAAGTTATTGCCTCAGTCTTTAGAGGCTAATCACTGTCAAGACTGACTCTCAATCATACTTAGAACATTTTTTTTTTATCTTAAGTCCTAATTGCCCTGAACAATTTCGACCATTACTGGTTCGATCCATACTTTCTCGTGGTTTAACACGTGCCCCACTTGGCATCATTATAATTACGTCATATTTCCTTTATCCACATTTCTATTCTTGAGAATTTTGAATATTACCTTTTTCCTTATAAAACCTCTAAGGTTATCCTTCAATCGTTCCTCCTGTATTCCCTAGATACAGGGCATATCACAATACCATTTACTAATTGTAGAACCATTGTCTATATACTTCTGCAAAATTTCTCCACTGATTCTTAAAGGTTGTTGTTACCTTAACCCTTTCCCAATCATACTATCAAAACTCATACTGTCCCTATTAAGGGTGACATGCCAACCTTTATGCAGTCCCCTAGGATTCATTTTAAGTTACCAATGTTCTATCCTTAATTCCACCTTTAAAAGGTACCTGCATCCTTCCACGAATAAATCAAGTCATATTTCCTTGATAGATTATCATATTCATCATTCCCACCTCGATAGTCTATACCTAATTTCATAATAGCATCCTTATTCAAATTGAGGTCAATCCATATGGCCTCCAAAAGATAACAACGGTTATCCGCTTGTCTTGCCTAATTTGGTAACGATAACAAGGATGTTCTGGAAGATATTGGTCGTGTTCAACGTGAACTTCTTCTTAATAATTCCTTATTTACTTTTGTTGTTTATCTCAACAGTCATCTCAATGTTGGGATATCTTTCATACCTGGCGTCTCCCTTTCTGGGTATCAAGCCACCGGTCTTACATTTCCTTCTTGAAGGTCACTTCCTTCATCCAATTTTTTCCTAATTTCTTACTTCCTTATCCCCTTAGTCTATCCGCGTCTCATTATTTATCCTTCGAATTATCTCAAGGTTTCCTCGAATCCTCCCAACTTACAGGGGATAAACTATATGTATCTCTTATGCCCTCAACCATCAATTTTAACTTATGTTGAATCATCCTCATCCTGACGAATGCATACTTTTCTATTTCTATTGCTACGAGTCGTTAGGGTTTCCTCATACCCAACTCCCTTATCATACCTCAAACTCTATTGCCGTTATATTCCTTTCCACTTCAATTTCTTTTTATTTTCCTTTCTCTTATCATTATTTCATGAACCAACACAACATAAGCATTGATTTCAAACATCCCGTCATTCTGGATTCGTGTCCTCAGAACGAATCTTGATAACTTTTACAACTTAGATTCATAATTTATCATACTCGTCTGCCTTTGTTCTGGCTCTAAAGCTTTTACACTATCTCCTTATCTTTGGGAATTACTTTCCCGAAAACAATTGACTGAACTTAAATCAGTTTATTATAATCTCTTGCTCCGTGCCTTCCTTGGCCTTTTACCGGCGGGTGGTCTCTCTCTTAGGAGGGTAAGTGATAAAAACAGTCCTTTGTGGTTCGTCAATCATTTAGAATCTCAAATGATTCCTCTGTTTCCTTTAGCCAGGCTCTTGCCTCGACTGGGTCAGCTTGTTCCTTGGAACTCTGAGAGCTTAGCGATTTAAAGGTCCTGAAAGAATTTCTCACCGCAGTGTCTCCTCAGGGTGGTGGTTAGGGATAATAGTCTAAGTTCTTTTTAGACAGGTCCATGAATTGCCGTATAGGAGTACCGTCTCGGGTCTCCTTTCCTTACTCGACTTTCTGTTTCCTTAGTATGAAATGTTTCATCCTACTCCCCATAATTGGGGTCATCTTTTAATTTAAAATCCTCATTTTCCACTCCATTATGTCATGGTTTCCTTCTATCTTGATGGCGACCTCCCTGACTATCACGTTCAGGGTTTGCTCTAAATCTTATTCCTCAAACTATGGCTCTCATCTAAGTTCTCATCCTTACGTTCTTGAACTTTCGGAACCCAAATTCTATAAGAATACCTCATTATTCCCTTATCATCTTTCTCGATATTAATCTCATATTTATTTGTTGGCTCTCTGCCTTCATTCATCACCTTTCTCTGGCACCGTATGCTCTTTTCCAATAATTCGGTCTCTATTGCAATCTCAAACAGCTTTTCGGTACCGGCTCCGGTTACCTTCACTACTATTTCCAAAATCTCTTATAAACTCTCCCAAAGACATTATCATCTTGAGTCTCTCCTTTTTACTAAGGGCATCAGCCACCACATTGGCTTTCCCCGAATGATAAAGAATCTCCCAATCATTATTCTTGATTAGCTCTAACTGCCTCCTCTGGCATATGTTGAGCTCTTTCTACGTGAAAATGTACTAGAGCACTTATGGCTTAGGTAATTCTCGCACTTCTCTCCATACAAGTAGTGCCTCCAATCTTTAGGGTAAAACTATTGCCACGAGCCTAAGCTCATGGGCGGGGATATCGAATTTCATATTACCTTAATTGTCTTGACATGTACGCGATTACCTTACCGTGCTGCATAAGCACGCACCCTAAGCCCTTGTGCGAAGCGTCACTACACTTCACAAAATCTCCTTTTCCATCCGGCAATGCCAGCATAGGGGCCATCACCAACCTCTGCTTCAGTTCTTGAAAGCTGTTCTCGCATTTCTCTGTCCATTCGAACTTCTCAGTCTTACGAGTAAGCCGCGTTAAAGGGGTTACTATCTTTACAAACTTGAACGAACCTCCGGTAGTGACCGGCCAATCCTACCTCTGGTAGTCGACCTAACCATGGTCATCAATTCATCAGTGGTCCTTTATCCAATCTTGTCAGGATCCTCTATGGGATCCTTCTCAGCAACTATCCCTTCTAGGATAACATCCTCAACCGTTACATCCTCAATATCAACATCATCCGGTCCTGCGTTAGGACACTCTATCGGATCCACAATCCGATCTCCAATTAGTAATAAAATATCATCGCACTGTTGCTCCTCAACCTCAGGGTTCGGAGTCCCGCTACCATATACGATAACGAACTACGCTCCTATCACGATATTTATAAGGGTTCCCATAAGGGTTTTAACTGTCAGTACTACGTTAGGTAGCCCGACTATGAACTTGGCAAGAGTTCTTATTATCTTAGTTAACTTATTATCTTAACGTCCCATCATCTCTGAGGTTTATAACGCTTAGCTCTGATACCATTTCTGTAACACCCCCAGATCCGGGGTCGAGGATCCGGGTCGTCACGGTCTTTCTTTCCACAATATCACTTCACTTAATTAATAATAATAACCTTATGCTGTGACCCCACACTAACACACACCACAACCCGTTATAGTCTCAGAGATGAAATTTAAATAAGTACAAGTCTTTGAATCCACAATTTAAAAGTTATTACAACCCAAAATGATTACTTGATAAATTTACAGTTAATTGCCATTATCTGCCACAAGTTATAATTATACATAATTGATTCTCAAAAGTAGATGGTCTGATCTACAATAGATCTACCTCTGCAGCTATAGCAGCTACAACATCAACGGGAAGATGCGGGGCGCTTCCCACGCGCTTGCGCTGGGTCTGCTGGAGTCTGGCCATCTCTCCTAACTGTTGTTGTGTGATGAAGAAATAAAGCAAGAGTGAGCCTTACAGCCCGCAAGATAATACATAGTGATAACAATAATATAAGTATCTAAATGGATACTCACTATAATCTTTATCGTGTGTAAGATAATTACTTACTAGATATAATGTAAAAACAAGGAATGAAGTTACCAATACTTCACCACACTTATATCATTTATAAAGCTACTTGAACTACCACCGTTCAAAGTATTATAAGTTTTAAGAAAAACATCCCATAGATGAGACCACAAGTTAAGACTTGAATAGATTCAATCTTTGAAATATTATTGAATGAAATGAAGTTATGAGATACTTTATTTAGTCCCGATATATATATATCCACATATATATATCTCTAAAACATTTCCTGGAACCTCTGTTATGTAAAGTATGAACAGAGTTTGAAACATCCAATGAATTTTGGAAAGGAAAAGAAAACCTTTGGCATAAACCAGATATCTTGCTGATCAGGCAAGGATACCCATTAGTAACCTTTTCTACTAGTAGATGGACGAATTCCCCACTGGTCATCACCCTGGTCGCAATAGGACCTTATGCTGGACTGCCACTCAGCCACTTATGCATTTGACGGACTCCCACTGAGCCACTTACACTATCATGGACGCCCACTGAGCCCATGTTGCTTATGCCGACTCAATAGATGGACTTACTTCCCGAACGTTGGGTAAGTAATCAATTTATTTACCAAAACAGCAACCTCGTTGCGAATATAAAATACACCACTGAGCCGGATTCCCCAGGTTTTGAGCGAATATTTAAATCCCCTTTGAAAGGAAGATCTTAAATATAAAAATGAGTTTTGGGATCCGTTCTAACTTTTAAAAATCATTTTGAAGACTCGAAAACATTTTAAAGAATGTTTGGAGTAATACTGATTTATTAAAATAAATCAGTCCCGATATGAAAGAAATATCTGAATATTATTATTTAAATAATATTCCCATAAGAATAATTGAGGTAGAAGTTGGAAAACTTATACTTGAATGAATAGCAAATAATCAAAGATATACTTATACGAAAGTAATATCTTTATTTGAATAATCAAAAATAAGTTTGATTATCGACACCTTATTCTTTAATACAATAAAGAATATTATTAAGTAATAAGCGGAGTCATAATACCTCGAATGAATACTATAAATAATATTCATAAAATAAAGGAGTCATACATCCTCAAATGAATATCCAAGTAATATTCAATAATAATATAAACTGAGTCATAAGTCCTCGAATGAATATTCAAATAATAAAATAAACTGAGTCATAAGCCCTCGAATGAATATTCAAATAATAAAATAAACTGAGTCATAAGCCCTCGAATGAATATTCAAATAATATTCAAATAATAAAATAAACTGAGTCATAAGCCCTCGAATGAATACTCAAATTAATATTCAATTAAGTAAAATAAAGGTGTCGAATAAACCTTATTCGATCCATAGTTTTAAAAACTATATCCATATATATATAAATATATATATAATATACTCGGGAACATCGACTCCCGGTTTAGAAATATGTTCACCTTTTATCCCCTGTACTAAGGGTATACGCAACTACTTGCTTATTTCTAGCATAGGTATTATGCAACTATAAGCATTGAAATCAACAGATAGATAACCAGATTATGAAACAGACATGCATATATACCATATCAGCATGCTCCAATATATCGCAAAATTTGCTAATAACAATCATGCACTATCACAAGATAATGCATATACATATATTTACATCACAACAACAGTATATCGGGTAGAAAACTTGCCTGAGCGACTTGGGGGTGAGAAAGGCTCGGGACGAGTCTGATAACCTATAAACAACAAGTAAGTTGGAATTAAACCAAAATCACTTGTAAATCTATACTTTAACTAACTTAGACTCTAACGCTTGTTTTGCGCTAACTGATTTGCTTAAGTCACTCGGGTACCCTCGGCTCCACCATTTTTAATAATTTAACCTTTATGAGTTTTAAAGCGATTCCTTCGCGAATGTCTTACCAACTGCCTAACACACTTACCATAAATGTTTCATACATTAATTAACCCTTTTTGGTCTTTAACCTATGTTTCAAAGTAAGGCGAGGGAAAAAGTTTCGTTCGCGAAACGCCGTTACTTGAAACGGTCGTTTCTCCTAAACCGTGCATCGGAATCGAACGAACTACATATCAAAACGAAGCTCGTAACATGAGCTATCTAATCATGGCAGTGGTCATAATCTAGCAGGGGGTTCTCGGGTCCTAATGCTATGCACAAAAACAGTCCAAAGAAAATCGGACGTTACGACGGCTATGTTTACGCGATTTCCAAATTTTAAACCATACAAAATCAACCACAAACCAACCTCAAATCCAACATACAACCAACATCCATCCTTATCACATCATAACAACCCCAACCAATTCAATTTAATCATTCATACTCATGCTTAAACTTAACTTTAATCATACTTAAGTTCCTTTAAATCAAAACCACAACAATTACCATTCCATTTCACTACCATTCCAAATCCCAAACTCTAAATCATAACAATAAGCTACAATATCAACCCACTAATCAAAATCATCTTATAATATATAGGAATCTAGGGTTTGGAGATGGTATACCTTCCTTGAAGTGGTGGGTGGAGCTAGGAAGCCTTAAGAAGCTTTGAGAAGTCTTAAGAATGCTTGGATCTTCAAGAAAACAAGAAAAAGTTCAAGTTAAAAACTTGAAAACACTATTCATTGTCTTCTTCTTTGATTAAATGAAGAAGATTGAGAAGGAATTAATGGCTTAAACTCATGATATAGTCCTAACTAAGCATGAAGATGATTAGGGAATTATCTTACCAATTTAGGAAGCTTGGATCTTGGATTTTGAATTTCTCTTGCCTTTTGAATAGTGAAAAGCCGTGAGCAATGAAGAACAAAGCCTTGGTTGCTTTTGATTTTTGATGAAAATGATTTTACTTGGCTTGGTTGATTGGTTTTTGTGCTTGCTTTAGTCAATTACCTTCTTGCCCTTGGATTTGTGTGGTTACAAAGCCACCACACCTCCTTCCTTCCCATGTCATGCTCATGATGTCATCCTCACTTCCTTGTCCTCTTTCTATTGGTTGGATGACATCATTCCCACTAATCCCTTTGATTAACTTCCTAATCGTTTGCCTAATGACCGCTGATCTGTTATACGGTTCGCTTAACTTTCGTTCTCGTTTATCGTTTGAAGGATCATACCCGGGATCTTATTACTTAGGTTCCCTTAACCTTTCTCAACACATTATATTCCTTTTTATGATCCTTTATTATAATCCTTTAATTTAAATCCTTTTTATCCTGTTACCTTATACTCAATTCTCTCCGTATCTTGTGGATTTCCGGGAAAAACCAAAGTGTTCGGAATTGGATTCTGACGATCTTTACATACACTTATATACTTCATAGAGTACTAATAATATCCCAGAATATCCATAACAGAACCCCTACATAGCGTGGCATGAAAAGTTTTCTCGTTCAGCAAAAACACTATTCATAAGGGTTTCAAAATTTCTCAAAAATTGGGGTTATTACATTCTGTATAAGTGAAATGAAGTCAAGTGACAAAATAGCTACCAACGAATGATTAACAAAGCTTCGACGGATGACCAAAATAGCTACCAATGGATGCTTAACAAAGCTTCGACGGATGATCAAATGATTATCAACGGATGTTTAACATAGCAGTCGACGGATGATCAATTAAGTCATCGACGGATGATCTGAAAGTCGACAGATGATCATATCAAGATTCAAACATCAGTTGAACAGTGAAAGCTGACACACAGCCGTTGAGTTGGATACAAGTACACTGTGGAAGCCCATTAACTGGGTAATAGAGGACGAAAAAGCAGCAAAGATCAAGACTGTTAGATTTTATATTTGTTCAGTCCTTTTGACTTTGTAATCTTGGTAATATATAAACCAAGAGAGTAGCAAATAGAAAAATAACTGAGATAGCTAAGAAACAACAACAGAGAAATCTTCGTAAGCCCTATCTTTAGCATTTCCTCTGTTCTTAGCAGTTCTATTTTTGTAAGCAGCTGTGAGCATCTCTGCACACAGAGTCCTCTCGATATATTAAATATATCTCTGGTGGAATTGTTTAAATTCACCAGAAAGTTTTTAAAGACTCTTATTTTTAATTACTTATGTTTTGAATTATTCAAGTTTACATTCCGCATTGTGCTAATCAAAACAAATATATCCATAATCGAGTTGAACATTTTTATTTCAAGAAAAAGGTTCAAGAATTCCATTCAACCCCCCTTCTGTAATTCTTGCTATATTGTTAAGGGACTAACAAAACTGTTTGACTGATTGTGGAATTTGGAGGGGTCTTAGAACAGTTTTCTTATTATCAGTAGATAATAAGTCAGTAAATGCTCTCTTATCAAGTTTAAATGGTGAAATCAACTCACTTGCTAGTTGCGGTGCATCAGAGTTACAAAAGCTGTAAATAAGTTGACAGAATCTAGCAAAATACACAGTATTTCTATCTTCTGTCATCCTATCCCCTATGAATCCTAGTACAGCATTAGCATAATCAAAATGAGATTGAGTAATCAGAGCGTACCCAATTTGCTGACTTAGGATAGGAATTGCATCAAAGTTTGAACACTTATTTGCAAAGGTTCTTGTGATACAGTCAAAGAAGAAACTTCATTCCCTCCTGATGTAGGGTCTCTTCAACTGCCGAAGCTTTGACAAACTTTTCTCATAGCCCAGATTGGACATTAGTTGTTGAAGAGCTGGCTCCTCAACTGTTGAATAAGTGCAGTTTTCTGGCAATTGGAGTGCTTGTCGAACTGTAGCCAAAGTCACCACATGTGCATCCTCTCCTGTTGTAAATATGAAGCTTGGGGACCCATTAGCACCACCATCATTATAAACTCCCGACCTCCAGAACTCCAGCACCTGAGTCCCTGAAATTGCTTCAGGTTAGGTCAAAGCATACCCAATCTCACTTCCAGATATAAAATCTTGGATGAAGTGAACATCTGATGGTGCTTCATCCTTGCTGAGAATAGCTAAGTAGTTGTTAGGAACAAACTTAGCTCCATTGAAAATGATATCTTTGGGTGCCATTTCTGTAAGAAATAAGTGAGAAAATAGAGTGTGCACAAGGTGTTTGATAAAAGTCCTGTAAGAAAAAGCTTCAGAGAATATTAGAGAGAGAGAGATAATAAGAGAGATTAGAGAAAGAAAAGTAGGTAAAAGATTATAAAATCTTTTAACTCCCATATATATACTCTCTTTTTGACGACTGTTATGATTGAAACAGAACAAACTTTAGACACCTGGCAGCATATCATTAGTCAAAACATTATTAGTGGGCACGGGTAAAAAGCAGTAATAAATATGCATATACAGTGTTTTAAGGAAAACATGCTTCCCACTTACTAAATGATTATCACTGCTTTTATCTCACCTAATTATATTCTGATAAAATATGATCGTTACAGTATTTACCACAAATAAGTCAAGTAAATAAATAATGCCACGAGCATCAGAGTTTCCATCAGGATTTAATATCAGAACTTGACTATTATAAGATTTTAACGGTCATCAGAACATGGCTTATGTACTCAAAAAGTGAATGTTTGTATCTGTGATTCTTCATACAAATACTGACTTGTTTTTTCAGAGTTTAATCATCAAAACTTCCATTAGAACTTGTCCTCAGAATTTATGCATATGACACTTAACTGTTTGTCTAAACAACTTAATCACCAAAGTAATTTTCATCATTCATATGGAGTGATAGTGTGTGCATTAGCAAAATATCAGATAAAGATTAAAGTCTGATAAACTTCAGTACACCTTAGAAATAAGGCATAACTAAGAAAAGTGCTTAAAATCTGTCATTAATAATGAAGTCTACTATAGAATAAATTTATGAAAGAATCCACTTCAACTGTTTGTGCTTATTTTATGCATCTTTTGAAATTCCTTTTTACAGTGACTTCTCAGTGTAAGTGAGTCACAACTGCTATCAGAATTTATGCTATTATCAGAGTATTTCTCCAGTAATCAGAAAATGTGAAAAGTCACCAAGAAAAATTTATTTGC
Source organism: Apium graveolens (assembly GCF_009905375.1). Classification (NCBI taxonomy): domain Eukaryota; kingdom Viridiplantae; phylum Streptophyta; class Magnoliopsida; order Apiales; family Apiaceae; genus Apium; species Apium graveolens. Next base: position 45,746,476 of record NC_133648.1, read on the forward strand.
TTTTCTAATGCATATTACTTAATACCAGCAATGCACTTGGGTCTTCCCTTCCACATCTTTACTCTAGATCTCAAAGGAGTACCTGACTTCAATTTTCTTTTCTTTTCTTTTGATAAGTGAGGCTTATCAAGCATGTGGTTCATCCTTAAGATTTACTGACATCAGAATTTAACAGATAAGAAACAATAATCTAGTTTGTGACTTAGTAATAAGATACACAAAGTAAGATACACAAAGTAAATTTAACTAAGCTCAAAATCAGAATTTGCTTGTGTTAATGAATTTCCATATAAATAACTAATTCAAACATGGGATTCCTAGTATGTTAAAGACTACTAGATCCGCATCTAGCACAGTTATCCTCATTGGATTGAATATTCACAGAACATTCAAAACACTATCAGAGTATATAGATCCACATCAGATAACAATCAGTATTTAATGTATTATAATTTAAGCACAGATTACATGAAGATAATACAATCTGTAAACACTGATCATTAAGTATGATGCATGAGAACAAAAACTAAGCAGCTTTTGAGAAAGAACATGAAACCATTCCATGTTCATTTACCATTCTTGTAAAAGTAGCTTCACATAGTGGTTCTGTGAAGATATCTGCTAGTTGTTGATCTGCTGAAACAAAATGCAATTCCACTGTACCTTCCATTAAATGTTCCCTTATGAAATGGTACCTAATGTTGATGTGCTTTGTCATTGAGTGTTGAACTGGATTACCTATTATAGCAATAGCACTTTGATTATCACAGTAAATAGGTATTTTAGAAAATTCTAACCCATAATCCGGTAACTGATTCTTCATCCAAAGAATCTGTGCACAACAGCTTCCTGCAGCAATATATTCTGCTTCTGCAGTTGATGTGGAAATTGATTTTTGTTTCTTGCTAAACCAAGAAACCATCCTAGATCAGCTATACCCTTGAGGTACTTGAAAATTCTTTTCACAACTATTAGACGAGGTTCTCTTGGATTTGCCTGAAATCTTACACAAAGACAGGTAACATACATGATATCCAGTCTACTTGCAGTTAAATAGAGTAAAGAGCCAATCATACCTCTGTAGTTAGTAATATCTACTGATGAACCAGTATCTTTATCTAACTTGGTTGTAGTGGCCATGTGAGTGGATGCAGTTGAACAATCTTGCATTCCAGATTTCTTCAGTAAATTTCTGGTGTACTTGGATTGATTTATGAAAATACCTTCTCCATTTTGCTTGACTTGAAGTCCCAGAAAATAGCTAAGTTCTCCCATCATACTCATTTGATATCTTGATTGCATTAGCTTTGTAAACCTTTCACAGAGTTTGGCATCAGTAGAACCAAATATGATATCATCAACATATATCTGTACCAAAAGTAAGTCCTTTCCATGGTTGAGATAGAACAGTGTTTTATCAATTGTGCCTCTATTAAATCTACTTTCCAGAAGGAATTGAGCTAAAGTCTCATACCATGCTCTTGGAGCTTGCTTAAGGCCATAAAGTGCTTTATCAAGTCTGTAGACATGATTATGAAATTTTAGATCTACAAATCCTGGAGGTTGTTCAGCATATACCCCTTCTTCCAATTCTCCATTGAGAAAAGCACTTTTCACATCCATTTGAAAGACTTTAAACTTTTTGTGAGCAGCATAAGCCAAAAAGATTCTTATGGCTTCCAATCTAGCAACTGGTGCAAATGTTTCATCATAATCAATACCCTCATGTTGAGAGTAACCTTTAGCAACCAGCCTTGCTTTGTTTCTTGTAATTATGCCATCACTGTCAGTTTTGTTTCTGAACACCCATTTTGTGCCAACAATTGATCTGTTCTTTGGTCTTGGCACTAGGGTCCAAACTTTATATCTTTCAAATTTATTTAATTCTTCCTGCATTGCTTGCACCCAATCAGCATCTTGAAGAGCTTCTTCCACTTTCTTTGGTTCAGTTTGAGATAGAAAAGAATGATAGAGACATTCATTTGATGTTGCAGTTCTAGTTCTGACACCTGCTTCAGGATCTCCAATTATTAAGTCAGGTGTATGTGATTTGGTCCACTTCCTTGCAGATGGAAGTTGATTTCTAGAACTGGATCCTCCCCCATGATCCATGTTATCTCCATCAGCATTTTCTGATGTCCCCCCTGTAGTTATGCTCTTTGAAACTTCATAATTTGAGTTGGAACTTTCAGGAATTGAAGAATCAGAGTTTCCAGAATTATCAGAATTTGGCTCATCAGAACTTGATGAATCATAACTTGAAGAGCCAATGACATGTTCTGATACTTCTTGAGAGTCTTGACTTGTGGTAGGATCTTCAGCTTGCTCCCCCTAGACAGGTACATTTTCCCTTGGAGTAGTTACCACAGTTTCAATGATATCAGAACTTAACCCGTCAGAACTTACAGGATCAGGATTTAAGTCATCAGAATTTACAGAATCGGAATTTAATTCTTCATTTTCAAATCTAAGCTGATCATGATCATTGAAATATTCAAGTCCAGTAATCTTCTTATCATCAAAAGATATACTGATAGATTCCATGACAACCCTTGTTCTTAAGTTATAGACTCTGAAGGCTTTTGTGGAAAGTGGATATCCAACAAAAATTCCTTCATCAGCTTTTAGATCAAATTTTGACAGCTATTCAGGATGAGTCTTAAGAACAAAACACTTTCATCCAAATACATGAAAGTATTTCAGATTTGGCTTCTTTTTCTTCACCATCTCATATGGTGTTTTTCCATGCTTGTTTATGAGTGTAGCATTCTGTGTAAAACAAGCAGTCTTCACAGCTTCATCCCAAAAGTAGGTTGGTAGCTTTGCTTCATCAAGCATAGTTCGTGCAGCTTCAATGAGAGTCGTGCTCTTTCTTTCTACAACTCCATTTTGCTGTGGAGTTCCAGGTGCAAAAAATTCCTACTTAATTCCATGCTCTTTGTAGAACTCTTCCATTATTGAATTCTTGAACTCAGTTCCATTATCACTTCTTATAATTTTGACAGAATCTTTGACCAATTTATCCAGCTGTTTGACATGATCAGTTAAAGTAGATGCAGTCTCATTCTTCTTGTGCAAGAAATACACCCAAGCGTACCTTGTGAACTCATCCAATATAACCATAGCATATTTCTTCTTTACAATAGACATGACATTGACTGGACCAAATAGATCAACATTCAGTAGGTGATAAGGCTCAAGAATTGAGAATTCAGTTTTGCTCTTGAATGAAGATTTTCTTTGTTTTGCCTTTTGATATGAATCACAAAGGCCATCAGGAGCAAATACTGATTTTGGCAGTCCTCTCATAAGATCTTTCTTTACTACCTGATTTATGTTATTAAAATTTAAATGAGAGAGTCTTTTGTGCCAATTCTAGCTTTCTTCAATTGATGCTCTACTCAATAGACAGATTGCAGAACCATCAGAACTTGTTGAAAGTCTGGATTCATAAATGTTACCATCCCTGTAACCTTTCAGAACCACTTTGCCTGTAGAATTGCTTACAACTTCACAGTGTTCTTCAAAGAAATCCACATGATAACCTCTGTCACAGATTTGACTCACACTTAGCAGATTGTGTTTTAGTCCTGAGACAAGAGCTACTAATTCAATGATGACATTCCCAAGATTGATATTTCCATATCCCAGAGTTTTTTCCATGTTGCCATCTCCATAAGAAACTCATGGGCCAGATTTCTCCACAAAGTCTGGTAGCAAGGCTTTATTTCCAGTAATGTGTCCTGAACATCCACTGTCCAATACTAAGATATTTTTCCTGTTGCCTTGCAATCACAAAGACCACTATTGGTTAGTTTTAAAGACCCAGACTTGCTTGGATCCTTTGGCCTTTTTAAGTTTGTTAGCATTTGCAGCGGATTTAATTTCAGAGTTTATACTAACATGCTGTTTATCAGAATTTATATCAGACTTTGCATCAGACTTTACACTAGAAGGAATAATACTAACTATGATATTCCTTACAAGTATAAATGGAATGCCATAAACTACCACAATGAAAACAAGGATTTTGTGGCTTAAACCTAACATACTGACTCTTAACTCCTGATTTAGGAGGTAAAGAGTTTATATCTTTATTTTTCCTACAAAAAGAAGTAAGATGGTTAGAGTTTCCACAATTGTAACATTTCTTTCTAGGAGCATTAGGAACAGGCATATAATTATTGCTTTTATTCACATCTTCCTTACCATTCCTATTTTTCTTAGCTTCATTTACCTTATTCACATTTCTAATCTCTTTCAGCTTATGCTTAAGCTGCTTCTTTGTCATTAAGCCTATGTTTACTTCAGCTGGGTTATCCTGTTTTAATTTGTCAAAAGTTGACTTTTCTTTGACTTCTGTCCTAGACTTTTTCATCTTTTCAGAATCAGACTTTACAGTTTTTGCTAGAAACGTAATAGGATTTACCTTTGGCTTAGAAGTCTGTTTAACAACAATTGTCTCAATTTGAACAGTTTCTTTCTCACTTTTATCATCTCCATAAGCTAAGCACTATTTCCAGTTTCCACTACTTAGTAAATTCTGAGTTGTTCTGCCAGAGTTAGTCCAAGTTCTAATAATCTCTCTTTCCTTTTCTAAATCAGTTTTTAGAGATTCATTCAATTTTAGTACTTCATCTCTAACATACAAAGCATCATCTCTTTCTTTCTTAGTTTGATGAAGAAAAACTAACTCATTTTCTAAATAGTCATTTCTCTTTTTAAAAGCAAGATTTTTAGATGTTAATCTTTCATATGTTAAAGTCTGATCTCTATAACTAATGAACATGGTTTTAAGATATAATCTCAACTCAGTAATATCATCAGTATTAAAAGCATAAGTTGTTTGAGGTACCTTCAATTCAGCAGTTTCAGTACTGCTTTCAGCATTTGCCATCAAGGCATAGTTCACTTCATATTCAGAATCTGAAGTGTATGTCCAGCTTTTCTTCCTTGTGACAAGTGCCTTTCCTTTGTCACTTTTTCCTTTTCTTGCAGTCAGGAGATATGTGGCCTCTTTCACCATAATTGTAGCATTTGACATTTGAGTTCTCTCATCCGTCAGACTTTCCTCCTTTGCCTTCAGACTTTCTTAACCCTTTATTATCAGAACTTCCACTTATCCTGGAAAACTTCTTGCCCTTTCTGAATTTCCTGTAGGCTATCTTTGTGATACCCTTCACCATAAGAGCACACAGTTGCATCATCTCTGCATCAACATCCATTTCAGGTAAACTTTCAGTTTCTGAATCATCATCATCAGAATATGATGACTCTGAATCACACTTTATGATGAGAGCCTTTCCTTTGCCCCTTTTTGTGGCAGCCACTTTAGGAGATTCCTCCTCAGCTTTAAGAGCAACTGTCCTTGACTTTCTTTCATGCCTCTTGCTCCTTTGATCCATCTCAAGTTCATAAGTCTTGAGCATACCATAAATTTCATCAAGAGTAGTTTCAGTAAGGTCATAGTTGTCTCTTATGGTAGTAGACTTCAAATCCCAATTTTCAGGAAGAGCTAAAAGGAGTTTTAGATTTGAATCTTCAAGATCATATTCCTTGTCCACCAGTGACAGATCATTCAAGAGTTTGACAAACCTGTCATATAAGTCAGTTAATGATTCATCAGCTTTTGAGTCAAAGTGCTCATACTCTTGAGTGAGTATTGTCCTCCTATTCTTCTTGATTGCATCAGTTCACTGACATCTTGTCTCCAAAGCATCTCATATCTCCTTTGCAGTCTTGCAATGAATTACCCTATTTGATATGACATTATCAATGGCACTATGCAGCAAATGTCTTACCCTTGCATCCTTGGCAATAGATGAGATGTCTTCAGCTGTGTAATCACCTTTCTCCTTTGGTATGGACTTTGCTGGTTGATCAGCAACTGCAACAGAGAGCTTGGTAGGCTTATATGGTCCTTTATTAATTATGTCAAGGTATTCTGGATCTGTAGCTTCCAAAAATATAACCATCTTCACTTTCCATATGGGATACTCAGAAGGTCTCAGTATGGGAACCTTAATAGTCTCATATCGACTGTGGGTTTGAGTGTTTTGAGTTTCTTAAGTTTTGGTGGGCTTGGTTGGAGTTTGTGTTTCTTCAGACATGATTGTTTGGATCTTTATTGTATGTGTGTTAACAGAAAAGCTCTGATACCACTTGTTAGGTCACACAACACTGTAGGAGGGGGTTGAATACAGTGTTTTTACAATTAAATCGATTTAACACAAGTATGTAACAAAGATCAATTATATTCAATAAACTCTATTACAATATGAACTGCTGTTCTCTCTCAGTGATGAACAAATATCACTAAGAACTGCTAGGTTACAATGTATAATCTTCTCGATAATGATAACACATCTAGTGTAAACCCTAAGCCTGTGTTTATATAGTACACAGTTACAAGATATATTCTAATTGATATGGAATACAATTCTGTCTCCTAAAATATATCAGTCAAATATCTTCTACAAGTCTCCTAGTCTTCTAAGTCTTTCCATGCATATCTTCTATTGTTTTAGTCTCGATCTTCTCCTGTAAATCAGTCGCATTCCTTATCTGAAAGTCTTCCCGCACTTAAGTTCTGATATGATCTTAAGTTCTGATATTAAGTTCTGACTTCCGATAAGTCCTCATTTCAGTAAGTCCTAATATGTCCTGTTGTTAAGTTCTGAAAACTAAACACAAATCATATTAGACATGACATCTCAAATATATCTAATATATTGGTTGAACAAAGTAAATTAAATCTTTTATAGAAAAATGTTCATGCAGAATCTAAACTTGCAGAAAATAAAGAACATAGATCTTCAAAACTCACTTAATTTTTATATTAAAAAATAAGACTATTTTGCTAATAAATTTCTAAGCTCTTTGATGTTAAAGAGCTCAGCTTCTTCTTGAGAGTGATACATGAGATTTGATCTAAATTGTTACACCTAACTAAAGGACCAATGTTAACTTTATAACTCAGTTAACCGGTGGTTTACACAGTGGATAATGAACATGCTTTTAGCTTTTCTAAACTGTCACTTGTCATTTCTATTTATAGAAAAGCAAATCTTTTATTTATGGCTTAGCATATCTTTGACATCCCGTGTTTACTTTAATCTTCCTCTGTCAGTTAATCTTTGCCATTGATCTTGCACACTCTTCAAGCTGCTTTTTGTAGACTTGTCAATCCAGCTGTTGGATTGTTTGTTGATTGTTTATCTTGGATATTGAACTGATCTGCAATTCTGTACTTTGAGACTGTACCTCGAGATCTCCAGTTTAAATTAATAGACCACTTGACATCTCGATAAGATATCTCGATAAGTATATAGGCTTATCGAGATCTGGCTTGTAGAGATCTCCAGCTTGTCGAGATCTCTAATCTTCACATCTTCACTTTGACTTATCGATAACACAGAGTTCTCTACTGAATGTAGACTTGTCGATAACTCTAAGTTTTTTAGTGAAGGAATGACTTGTTGATATCTCCAATCTTTATTTCTTTAATTTTGCTTGTTGATATCTTCCTGAGTTATCCAGTAGCTTTCCCGACTTCTCAATTCTGAATTCATTCATTTCTTCTATCCTGGCGGATATTGCTCATCTGTCGAGTAGTGATTGTAACCCGACGGATGTGTCTAACAGCAGTCATCTGTCGACTAGCCAAACTACTATTTCGATGGATGTTCCTCATCCGTCGGTATTCTTTGAAACTTGAATGACTTCTCGATAAGCCATTCTGGAGTTCTCGAATGACTTCTCTATAACATTAAATCTGTGACTTGTAGAGATCTTGACTTAGAGTATTTTTCTCCAAACAGATTTATTCAACTCCAAGCTTTTTCAAAATTCTTCTGAGGCATGATCTTCTTAATCTTCTTCCAGATAGAATCCTTAGGCTTGATACTGTTTTAGGAAAAAGACACCAGTCTGCTCCTTTGCATTTTTACAGACTTTAAGTTTTACAAGTACAAAATACAAATTTAGATAATAATACAACTTACTCAGGGTTGACCCCAAGCTTAACTGATTACTGAAAATAGTTGTTCATTAATCTTCTACTCAGATTAGATGTCCATTTGACTTGCTTCAAACTATGATCAGAGATGCTAATGACATTGTTATCTCCAGTATTCTTTGACATCATCTATTATTTTCATGTTCAGTAGTCTCTTCATTTATCAATTGTTGTGCATTGACTTCATCTTCTTCATCAGAATAACTATCAATGTTGAGGTTTTCAAATGCAAGGGCTTCAACTTCATTACCATCAAGGCATTCCAAGCCTGGATACTTGTCATCATCAAAGGTCACATCTGTGCTTTCCATGATCTTCTTTTGATCTATCACATAGACTTTGTAGGCTGTTCTTTCCAGTGAATATCCCAGAAAAATTGCTTCAAAAACCTTTGACTCAAAGTTTCCCATATATTCAGAGTTGTCTTTCAAAATGTAATACTTGCTTCCAAACACATGAAGATGCTTTACAGTAGGCTTTCTCTTGGACATGATTGAGTAGGGTGACTTGCCATGTGCCTTATTAATGAGATATCTGTTCTGAGTATAACTTGTAGTGTTGACAGCCTCTTCCCAGAAACTTGTTGGTAACTTGGCATCTTGCAACATTGTTCTAGCAGCTTCAACCAATATTTTGTTCTTTCTCTCAACTACTCCATTTTGTTGAGGTGTCCGGGTAGCTGATAATTCTTGAACAATGCCTTTGCCTTTGCATTATTCACTTAATGTAATATTTCTTAATTCTGTTTCATTGTCACTTCTCAGTCTTTTCACACAATTATAATCTTCATCCTATTTTTCTATCTTCTTGATGTGCTCAATTATGATATGTGGAGTTTCATCTTTAGAGTACATGAACTCTACCCAAGTGTATCTTGAGAAATCATCCACCATCACAAGTGCATATCTGTTCCTTGAAATTGAAAAGACATTCACTGGCCCAAACAAGTCCATGTGAATAAGCTGCAAGGGTGCACTAATAGAATTCACAGTTTTTGACTTGTGACTAGATCTTTTCATATTTCCTTTCTGAAAAGCTTCACAGACTTCAACTTGAGCAAACTCTAGATTGGGCATGTCTCTCACTAACTCCTTTTTGACTAAGTTGTTAATTGCCTTGAAATTCAAGTGAGACAGCTTCTTATGCCATAACTTGCTTTGTTCTTCCCGTGCCCTTGATGTGGAAGCAGCAAATACCATCCTCATTTGTTGAGTCCAAGTCTGCAACAAACAAGCTTCTTTTCCTTGTTCCTTTCAGAGCAATTTCACTAGTTTTCTTCCTGATAAAGGTGCATTCTTCTTTGTTGAATAAAACTTCAAAGCCTTTGTCTGCAAATTGGCTAACACTGAGAAGACTCACCTCAAGACCAGCTACTAGTGCTACATCATCAATGACAACATTTTCAGAATCAATCTTGTCATATCCCATTGTGAATCCTTTGTTGTTGTCTCCAAAGGTCACCAATGGGCTAGCTTTCTCCTCAAACTGTGATAGCAGGGCCTTATCACCTGTCATATGTCTGGAACATCCACTGTCAATGATCCATATGACTTTCTTCACTTTGCCCTGCACACAATGAGATTCAGGTGTGTTTAGTGACCCAAGCAGTGTTGGGTACTTTCTTCTTATTAACTGATTTAGCAAAAGTAGAGTGATTTGTTTCAGAAAAAATAGAATTCAATGATTCTTGTGCATTATCCCTTTCTGATGTAGACTAAATTTTTGATTCTTTAAAGTCTACTCTCAGTTTGTGGCAACTCTTCATCACTTTCAAGTTACAAGGGATGCAGTCAAACTTATCACAGAATGAGTAGGGATCATTTAAATCCGCTTCATTGTATTTCCAGACTCCTTCAGTTAGCTTACTAACACCCTTTTTACAAAGGTAAGTTAGATGATTTGCTGAGCCACATTTTTCATACTTCTTTCCAGGAGCATCTGCAACATAGGTCAGATTATTGCTTTTGTTTATCCCCATTCTTCCATTTCTATTTTTCATCTTCTTTCTTGCATCTTCAATCTTGGTTTCTTTGACAGGAGTCTTGGTACTTTAATTGTCCATACGATTTTATTCAGTCTTGGAAGATTGAATTGAATTGGTATTCCTTTTTTCATTATCCTCATCTGTAATTTCTTGCTTGATAATCAATTCTTCTTCATTGAAGTTTACCTCACAAGTCTTAAACACAGGTGACCCAACATTTTTCAGCATTGCTGGAACATTTTCACTCTTTGTTGCTTTTCCTCTGTCACCAGTGTTTTACTTTTTGTTGTTTAAGGTATCATAATCAAGACCAATAGCAATATTTGCACATGGTTTGTTTTTCTCATGGTACTGACCAACCAATTCAGATGCATTCTTGAAGGACTTCAACTTTACTTCACTTTTCTCCAGCTTTTCTCTTAGCACAGCCTCAATCTCATTTCCACACCTGAGCTTGTTTTTCAGATAACCATTTTCTTGTTTTAAGGCTTCAAGCTCCACTGTCAACAATTCAACTTCTTGTTTTTCACTTTCAAGCTTCTTATTTAACTTTGTTAATCTACTAACTTCTTCATTAGAAGCAACCATGCTTGTGTGAATGTGAAACATTTCTGTGCTTATTTTTTCAACGGTTTCCTTATATTGATTCACATTTAAATCAGTGGAGGTAAGAGCTGGTACCTGTGATTTAGATGAAGATGACTCTCCTTGCTCCAAGGCCATGAGTGCATAGTTTCCTAGATCTTCATCTTCATCATTTTCAGAATCATCCCACCCTTCTGCAATATAAGCTTTGCTTTGTTGTTTCTTCAGAAGAGCTTCATACTTTGCTTCAAGTTCAAGATAAGCTTTATCTTTCTTTGCCTTCTTGGGTTTCCTGCATTCTGTAGCAAAGTGGCCTAGTTCATCACAACTGAAGCACCTTATATTAGATCTATCAACAGATCCAGTTTTGTAGCCAGTCTTGCTATAAGAATTGTACTTCCCTTTTTCCTTCCAGCTGCTATCTTTGTTAAAGGACTGTCCTTTACTTTTGAAGTATCTTGGCTTCCTTACTCTAATGTTAGAGAATTTTCTAGCCAGATAGGCCATTGACTGATCTAGCTCATCCAGTTCTTCAAGAGTATATAACTCATCATTTTCCAACTCATCCTTTTCCTACTCTAGTATGACTTGCTCCTGTGAATCAATTATTCTTTGTTCACTTGTTGAGGCAACTAGAATATGAGATCTTGGTTCATCATTAGATGTTTGACCTTCATTTACTATTAAAGCACTTGAACCATCTACAACATGTCCTTGGACAGATCTCAATGATTGCCTTTGAATCATCTCTAGTTCATAGGTTTTGAGAATTCCATATAGAACTTCCAGAGTTATTCTGCTCAAGTCTCTCCCTTCCCTGATTGCTGAGATTTTCTGTTCTAAATGGTCAGGGAGAGTAAGAAAGAACTTTAGATTCACCTCTTCAGCTTCATAGTATTTGTCATGAAGCTGCAAGTCATTTATCAGCTTATTGAATCTTTCAAACACATCAGTAATGTTTTCCATAGGCTTAACCATGAAACCCTCGTACTGTGAAAGCAGTATCCTTCTTTGATTAGATATAACCTCCTCAGTTCCTTCACAGAGTATTTCAATATTCTCCCATATTTGCTTGGTAGTGTCACAGTTAACAATATTGTTGTACATCACATTGTCAAGTGACTCAATCAATATCAGTTGCAAGCTGCTATCCAGGGAGACTTTCTCCTTTTCAAGGTCAGAATACTCAGCTGGATCTTTAGGAGCACAATGAGCTGGTATGACCGTGTCTCCATCTGTAGATTTCTCAACTCTTACCATAGGAATGAAGGGTCCATTCTTGTGGATCTGAATATAGAATGGATTGGCCATCTTGATAAACATCATCATTTTCTTTTTCCAAATAGTGTAGTTAGCTTTGTCAAAGGTAGGAATTTTGATACTACTGATTTTCTGTGTATTCATTCTTTCAAGATCTTGAATCTGTTTACTTTCAAGTTTTGCTCTGATACCACTTGTTAGGTAATGAATCACACAGAGGGGGGTAAATGTGTTTTTTCTGATTTTAGGTTTTTCTTGAAGGTTAATGGTTGAAAAAGTAAATTAAATCTTGTATATAAAATTGTTCATGCAGAATCTAAACTTGCAAAAAATAAAGAATACAGATCTTCAAAACTCACTTAATTTTTATATTAAAAATTAAGTCTGTTTTGCTACAAAATTTCTAAGCACTTTGATGTTAAAGAGCTCAGCTTCTTCTTGAGAGTGATACTAGAGATTTGATCTAAATTATTACAACTAACTAAAGGACTAGTGTTAACTTTATAACTCAGTTTACTGCTGGTTTACACAGTGGATAATGAACATGCTATAAGCTTTTATAAACTGTCACTTGTCATTTTTATTTATAGAAAAGCAAATCTTCCATTTATGGCTTAGCATATCTTTAGCATCCCGTGTTTACTTTAATCTTCCTCTGTCACAGATTTAATACCGATTTAATGGTATAGAGAAGTCATTCGAGAACTCCAGAATGGCTTATCGAGAAGTCATTCAAGTTTCAGAGAATACCGACGGATGAGGAACATCCATCGGAATAGTATTTTAGGAAAAAGACTCCAGTCTACTCCTTTGCATTTTTCCAGACTTTAAGTGTTACAAGTACAAAATACAAATTTAGATAACAATACAACTTACTCAGGGTTGACCCCAAGCTTAACTGATTACTGAAAATAGTTGTTCATTAATCTTCTACTCAGATTAGATGTCCATTTGACTTGCTTCAAACTATGATCAGAGATGCTAATGACATTGTTATCTCCAATAATCTTTGACATCATCTATTACATATTAAAGAAAACGTCTTCATTGTTACTATAATCTTGAATGCTTCGTTCACTGTTCTTCATCGACGCTTGAACATATAAATGAACTCCTGTCAGTGAGTATAGCTTTAAAACTGCAGTTATCTTCTTTAACCTCTATCTATACCATATCTTCAATTCTTCAGATTCCTATGCTTCGAACACTGTCTATCTTCAATCAATGCCAATAAACTAAAATCTTCTGGTAGCACTTGTATCTTGAATCTTCAATATTTCTGAAACCCTGAAAGTATTTAACCTTTGTTCTTCACTGAGGCATGATCATAATAATGAACTTCTTTCAGTAACCTGTAGATAGACTTCAGGCCTTCTTCTAATCTTTTGATTCTTTGTATTTGCCTTGTCTTCATTCTTCCTTATTTCTTGTGTATACGTAGTATTATTAACCTGTACTGTTCTAGTATTGTTATCGTCTTGAGTTATCACGTAACTGTTCAAACGGCTACGTGCTAGGAATATGTTGTGTACTTGATGATAAGCTAAACAAAACACCTTAGTAGATTTAACTTTGTTGGATATATTTGAGATGTCATGTCTAATATGTTTCATGTTTAGTTTTCAGATCTCAACTAACATGAAATATCAGTACTTTCTGGAATCAGGACTTACTGGAAGTCAGGACTTAAGGATATCAGAACTTAGATTATCAGAAGATAATATCAGAAGATGGATATCAGAACTTAAGTACTGGAGGACTAACAGTTAAGGAAGGAAGCCAATTTACAGGAAAGAAGATCGAAACTAATACGGAATAAGATATACATGGAAAGAGTTCGAGGACTAGAAGAATTATGTAAGATATCTGGTTGATATATTTAAGGAGATAGAATTATATTCCATATCAACTGGAAGTTATCTTGTAATTGTGTGTCTATATAAACACAAACATAGGTTTACTCTATAAGAGTTACGATCATCGAGAAGATCATATATTATAACCTAGCAGCTCTCGTGATATTTGTTCATCACTGAGAGAAAACAGTTCCATTGTAACAGAGTTTATTATATCGAATACATCTATTTTCTGTTACTTGTGCTTTAAATCAATTTGATTGTATTAAACATTGTATTCAACCCCCTTCTATAGTGTTGTGTGACCTAACAAGTGGTATCAGAGCCTATCTGTTAACACACATACAGTTTAGATCCAAAACAATCATGTCTGAAGAAGCAGAAAATCCAACCAAGCCCGCTAAAACTGAAGAAACTCCAATGACTCAAACCCATAGTCGATATGAGACTATCAGGGTTCCCATGCTGAGACCGTCTGAGTATCCCATATGGAAAGTGAAGATGGCTATGTTTCTGGAAGCTACAGATCCAGAATACCTTGACAGAATTAATGAAGGACCGTATAAGCCAACCAAGCTCTCACTTGTAGTTGTTGATCATCCATAAAAGACCATACCAAAGAAGAAAAGTGAATACACAGCTGAAGATATCTCATCTATCGCCAAGGATGCAAAGGTAAGGCATTTGCTGCATAGTGCCATTGATAATGTCATGTCAAATAGGGTAATTCACTGCAAGACTGTTGTGAATATGTTGTGCACTTGATGAGTACCTAAACAAAACATCTAAGTAGATTTTACTTAGTGAAATAATGTAGCACTCGATGGATAAGAATTATAGTCCCGACGGATAACTCATTTTAGTCCCGACGGATGAGTAACTTATTATCCATCGAGTGAGTAGCTTATGTAATAATGAGTTTGTAGCACAGTGTTGTATACACCTTTGTATAGAATCTGTAGTAGTATATAAGTCATGTTGACTTTAACTAGATATGCAGAATAGGTTGATTAACTGTACATAAGCAATGTCTTGTAATTCTGTATAAGTGAAATGAAGTCAAGTGCCAAAATAGCTATCAACGGATGCTTAACAAAGCTTCGACGGATGATCAAATGACTTTTAACGGATGTTTAAAATAGCAGTCGACGGATGATCAAGTAAGTCATCGACGGATGATCTAAAAGTCGACGGATGATAATATCAAGATTCAAACATTAGTTGAACAGTGAAAGCTGACACACAGCCGTCGAGATGGATACAAACACACTGTGGAAGCCCATTAACTGGGTAATAGAGGACGAAAAGCAGCAAAGATCAAGACTGTTAGATTTTATATTTATTCAGTTCTTTTGACTTTGTAATCTTGGTAATATATAAACCAAGAGAGTAGCAAATAGAAAATAACTAAGAGAGCTAAGAAATAAATACATAGAAATCTTTGTAAGCACTATCTTTAGCATTTCCTGTGTTCTTAGTTGTTCTATTTTGTATAAGCAGCTGTGAGCATTTCTGCACACAGAGTTCTCTCGATATATTAAATATATCTCTGGTGGAATTGTTTAAATCCACCAGAAAGTTTTAAAGACTCTTGTTTTTAATTACTCTTGTTTTGATTCATTAAAGTTTATATTCCGCATTGTGCTAATCAAAACAAATATATCTATAATCGAGTTGAACATTTTTATCTTAAAGAAAAAGTTCAAGAATTCCATTCAACCCCCTTCTGTTATTCTTGCTATATTGTTAAGGGACTAACAATTGGTATCAGAGCAAGCTCTTAATCTACAAAGAGTTTAAAGATCAAAACAATTCAGCAAGATGAACAAGAAAGATGTTGGAGTCAAGATTCCTTTTCTTGATAAAGATAATTACCATCATTGGAAGGTAAAGATGCATCTTCATATGCTTTCTCAAGATGAGGCCTATGTGGACTGCATAGAAAGAGGCCCTCATGTTCCAATGAGAGCTGTAACAGGAAATGAACCATCAGTTCCAAAGCCAAGGCATGAATGGTCTGATCCTGATCTTGAACAAGTCAGGAAAGATAAAAAGGCCATGAACATTCTGTTCAATGGTGTTGATGCAGATATGTTTGATAACATCATCAACTGCAAGACTGCCAAGGAAGTTTGGGACATAATACAGATAATCTGTGATGGTACTGAGCAAGTAAGAGAAAATAAAATGCAGCTCTTGATTCAGCAATATGAGCATTTTCACAATGAAGAAAGTGAGTCACTCACTGACATTTTTAGTAGATTCCAAAAGCTACTAAATGCTCTTAAATTGAATGGAAGAGTCTATCAGACTAAAGACTCCAATCTGAAATTTCTCAGATCTCTTCCAAAGGAATGGAAACCAATGACAGTCTCATTGAGAAACTCACAAGATTATAAGGAGTTTACTTTGGAGAGACTGTATGGCATTCTGAAGACCTATGAGCTTGAAATAGAGCAGGATGAAAGAATGGAGAGAGGAAAGAAGAAAGGAGGATCCATTGCACTAGTGGCTGAACTGGAAAAGGAGAAGGAAGTGAAGATGGAAGCTGTGGAATCAACTTCAAAGGCCTATGAAAGCAAGGGTAAAGGGCTAGCTGCAGAAAGTGAAGATTCTTTGAGTCAAGATGACATGGAGGACATTGATGAGCACCTAGCATTCCTTTCAAGAAGATTTGCCAAGCTCAAGTTCAAGAAGAACTTTGGAGCTGCCAAGCCAAATAGAAACATGGTGGATAAATCAAAATTCAAGTGTTTCAAATGTGGCTTGGCAGGGCATTTTGCAAATGAGTGTAGATAGTCAGATTCCAGTAAGAAAAGATTTGAGTCTGTGGATTATAAGCAAAAATATTTTGATTTACTCAAACAGAAGGAAAGGGCTTTTATTACACAAGAGAATGACTGGGCAACTGATGGTTTGGATGAAGATGAGGATGTCAGCTATGTCAATCTAGACCTTATGGCCAAGTCGGATGAAACAGAGACAAGTTCCTCAAGCAATCAGGTAATTACTACAAACCTTGCACATTTATCTAAAGCTGAGTGTAATGATGCAATAAATGACATGTCTACAGAATTGTATCATTTGTGTGTTACACTTAAGTCCCTCACTAAAGAAAATGCTAAAATCAAAGAAAACAACTTGTTTTTGAGTGAGAGGAATAATGTGCTTGAGTCTCAGTTTGTTGAGTTTGAGAAACTAAAAATTGAGTGTAGAATTGCTAAGGATGAATTAACTGAGTCCTTGAAAAAGGAAGAAATTTTAAAGAAGCAGCTCGATCGTGAACAGGAGGTGATTAAAGCATGGAAAACATCCAGAGATGTTCATGCTCAAATCACCAAGGTTCAAGGAATTGAGTCCTTTTGTGATGAAGCCTGGAAAAAGAATAAGGAGAAACTAGAACCTATTTTGGTAGATGGATTGCTGACAGATGTAGACTCGACGGATGATGAGGACTATCCGTCGGATAACAAAATATGTTATCCGTCGAATGATAAAAATCCTCATCCGTCGGCTGTGAGCAAACCCATTAGCAAAGCCAAATTAACCAAGCTAAATGAAAAGTATGGGTCTGTTTCCAAGAACTTTGTTTCAGGGGAGTCAAGTCAAGCCAAGAAAGGGAAGAAGGCCAATGTTGGTCACATGACTATCAAACAGTTGAGTGACAGACTTGAGAAGATAGAGGTAAAAACAGAGACTAAAAGGAAAAATAATAGGAATGGTAAAGTAGGGATTAACAAACATAATAACTACACACCTGACAAATATGCTCCTAGAAAAATCTGTGTCAAATGTGGTAGTGTAAATCATTTGTCTGTTAATTGCAAATCTGCCATGCCTACTCCCATGTCTGTTCAGCCTCAATTCTCTAACATGAATGCCATGCCTCCTATGCATGTTAATGCTATGCCTACACAGAACATGAATGCACAGTTTGCTAATATGCCATTTGCACCTAATCCATATTATGCTGCATACAATATGCCTCAAATGCCATTTAGCATGCCTTACTGGAATAACATGTTTGCACCAAGCATGCCATTTCCTGTTAGCCATAACATGCATAATAATTCTGTTGCATCTAGTGGTTTCAAAGGCCCAACCCAAATGACTAAGGAAGAATCTGAAATTCCTAAGTCAAATGAGTTAAGACCTAAGAAACAGAAGAAGAAAGCTAACAAGGCAGGACCCAAGGAAACTTGGGTACCAAAATCAACATGATTTGATTTTGATGTGTGCAGGGAAACAGAAGGAATCTTTGGTACTTGGATAGTGGTTGTTCAAGACACATGACTGGTGATTCTACCCTGCTCACAGAGTTTGAAGAGAGAGCTGGCCCAAGTATCACTTTTGGAGATGACAGCAAAGGTTATACTGTGGGATATGGCTTGATTTCAAAGGACAATGTCATCATTGAAGAAGTTGCCTTAGTGGATGGTCTCAAACACAATCTGTTGAGTATCAGCCAGCTTTGTTATAAAGGCAACTCAGTAACCTTCAACAAAGAAACCTGTGTTGTGATTAATAATTAAAACAACAAAGTGGTTCTCACTGGTGTGAGAAGAGGAAATGTGTATCTAGCTGACTTCAACTCAACTAAAGCAGAATATTTAACTTGTCTTCTCAGTAAAGCAAGTCAAGATGAAAGTTGGCTATGGCACAAGAAGCTATCCCATTTGAACTTTAAGACCATGAATGAGCTGGTAAAGAAAGAGCTGGTTAGAGGCATTCCTCTGGTGGAATTTATAAAGGATGGACTGTGTGATGCCTGCCAAAAAGGGAAGCAAATTAAAGCATCATTAAAGAAGAAACTTGATTCAGCAATTGAAGAACCTCTGCAACTGCTTCACATGGATTTGTTTGGACCAGTCAATGTATTGTCAATCTCAAAGAAAAGATTTTGCCTAGTAATTGTAGATGATTTCTCAAAGTTTTCTTGGACCTATTTCCTAAAGTCCAAAGATGAAGCTAGTGAAATCATCATCAATCACATAAGGCAAGTTAACAATCATCCTGATTTCAAAGTTAGAAGAATCAGGAGTGGCAATGGAACTGAGTTCAAGAACTATGTCATGAGAGAATTCTGTGAGGAAAATGGGATCCTGCATGAGTTTTCAGCAGCAAGGACTCCACAACAGAATGGAGTAGTGGAAAGAAAGAATAGATCTCTTATCAAAGCTACAAGGACAATGCTTGAAGAATCAAAATTACCAACATATTTCTGGGCTGAAGCTGTCAACACTGCATGCTACACTCAGAACATCTCTCTGATTAATCAAGCAAAATGCAAGACACCTTATCAATTGTTCAAGAACAAGAATCCAACTCTGAACTTTCTACATGTCTTTGGCTGTAAATGTTATATTCTGAGAAATCAAACTGATCAAAATGGGAAGTTTGATGCTAAAGCAGATGAAGGAATTTTTGTTGGATATGCTGTTGGTAAAGCATATAGAGTCTACAATCTAAGAACCAACATTGTTGTGGAATCAATACATGTTGTGTTTGATGATAAAAAGATTGAAGAACTGCAAGATGGAGATTACCATGAGAGCCTCAAATTCGACAATGTTGAGATGGTTAGTGATGAAAGTGATGATGAGAGTGATCAAGAAACAGTGTCTAAGGATAATGCAGATAAATTTACTACAAATGAAGCACAAAACTCAACATCTGTCGAGTTACATAATGCTTCATCCGTCGGAAGGCAATCTGTATTATCCGTCAGAAGACAACCTGCCTCATCCGTCGGTACTCAAAATTCACCATCCGTCGGGTTATCAAAAGGAGCAGGAAGTCAAGGCAGATCACCCATAAAAAGCACCCCAATCTCAAATCAAAGATCCACAAACTCAGGGGGAGTTTCTAGCAATCAAAACTCAATCACACATCAAGACAACATTGAGGTCTCTTCATCTAGGGCTAATCTACCTCAACCAAGAAAATGGACAAAAGATCACCCCTTTGAACTGATTATTGGTGATGTTTCTTCCAGAGTTCAAACCAGGAGAGCAACTCGAGAAGAATGTCTATACAGCAGCTTCTTGTCTAAGGAAGAACCAAAGAAGGTAGAAGAAGCCTTATCAGACCCTGATTGGATTTTAGCTATGCAAGAGGAGCTAAACCAATTTGAAAGGAATAAAGTATGGAAGCTGGTACCCAAGCCTAAAGGAAAGAATCTAATAGACACCAAATGGGTATTCAGAAACAAGATGGATGAA
Source organism: Apium graveolens (assembly GCF_009905375.1). Lineage (NCBI taxonomy): Eukaryota > Viridiplantae > Streptophyta > Magnoliopsida > Apiales > Apiaceae > Apium > Apium graveolens. Next base: position 45,766,399 of record NC_133648.1, read on the forward strand.
AATGGCATAGTAGTAAGGAACAAAGCAAGATTGGTTGCTAAAGGCTATTGTCAGCAAGAAGGGATAGATTTTGATGAAACATTTGCTCCTGTTGTAAGACTTGAAGCCATCAGAATCTTGTTAGCCTATGCAGCCCATGCCAATTTCAAGGTCTATCAAATGGATGTCAAAAGTGCCTTTCTGAATGGAGATTTGGAGGAAGAAGTGTATGTAAGTCAACCTCCTGGCTTTGAAGATCCAAATTTCCCAGAGTATGTCTATTATCTACTGAAAGCACTTTATGGACTGAAGCAAGCACCTAGAGCCTGGTATGACACTTTATCAAAGTTCCTTTTGGAAAATCACTTCACAAGAGGTACTGTAGATAAAACTTTATTTTTCAGAAATATGAATGGCTCTAGCATACTTGTTCAAATTTATGTTGATGATATTATTTTTGGCTCTACAGATGAGAAACTTTGTAAAAAGTTTGCCAAACTGATGCAAAGCAAGTATGAAATGAGTATGATGGGAGATCTAACTTACTTTCTTGGTTTACAAGTTAAGCAAGTTAGTGATGGAATATTCATTAGTCAAACTAAATATATTTTTGATCTTTTAAATAAGTTTGATCTAATGGATTGCACATCTGAAAAACCTCCCATGGCCACTGCAACTAAGCTTGAACTAAACACTACTGAAAAGACTGTGGATATTTCAAGTTATAGAGGCATGGTTGGCTCACTTCTGTACTTAACAGCCAGTAGGCCAGATATAATGTTTGCTACATGTTTATGTGCTAGATTTCAGGCTGATCCTAGAGAGTCTCATTTGATAGCTATTAAAAGAATTTTCAGATATCTCAAAGGAACACCAAACCTTGGCATTTGGTATCCTAGAGATTCTGGTTTTGATCTAACTGGTTATTCAGATGCAGATTATGCAGGTTGCAGAATTGATAGAAAAAGCACAACAGGAACCTGTCAATTTTTAGGAGACAAGCTTGTGTCCTGGTTCAGTAAAAAGCAAAATTCAGTTTCTACTTCTACAGCTGAAGCTGAATATATTGCTGCTGGCAGTTGCTGTGCACAGATTTTATGGATGAAAAATCAATTGCTAGACTATGGTTTGCAAGTTGAAAGGATTCATATTTTCTGTGACAACACAGGTGCAATTGCCATCACTGAAAATCCAGTGCAACATTCAAGAACAAAGCATATAGACATCAAGTACCATTTCATAAGGGAACATGTAATGAATGGTACTGTAGAGTTACATTTTGTTCCAAGTGAGAAGCAACTTGCAGATATTTTTATCAAGCCACTGGATGAATCCACCTTTTCTAGGTTGGTAAGTGAGTTAGGTATGCTTTATTACTCTTAAATTTATCAAATTTATTCTTACAATTTAAAATGAAGCCAGAAATTTAGTTGATTTTTGGTCTTGGATGAAATTTTGGCTAAGTCAAAATTTGTATCTCGACGGATGACCATTATCCATCGGGTTGAGTCATCCGTCGATATACAAATTGTAAATAAAAATCAATTACTTTTCTGGAATATTTTAAAGCTCGACGGATAACATCTTATCCTCATCCGTCGAAGTGTCTAAATCTTAACCGTTAATTCCCTGAACATTATCCATCGAGTATACTTACAGTTTGTAAGCATTACACGACGGATAATGGGTGGAATTTTTAAAGATTATTTTAAAACAGTTATTTTAGGCAATTTCTATTGGGTAATTTACTTCTCTTTATTATTTTTATCCGTTGATTTTGAGTAGAGTATAAAAGCTTATTTCATTCTAATCATTTTCTTTTATCATTCTCAAATTCAACTGTGTTATTTCATTCTCTCTCAAGCAAAAATGCTCTTTCTCTTCAAGCATCTCTTCTCTAACAATGGCACCCGTAGTAAAGATCATGTCACAGTCTGGGTTCATCTATGAGAAGAACAACTTCACTGCCTTGGTCAATAAGGGGATTCAGCAATCTGAAAACTATCATAAGATAATGGACTTCGTGAAGAATTGCAAGTTAAGTTTTGCTATGCTGGAATCACCCACAATCTATTGTGAAGTTGTTGAGGAGATGTGGACAACAACAATTTACAACTCTACTGACAAAACCATCACTCTGACCATCAAAGGTAATGTTTTCTGTATCAATAGTGATGTAATAAAAGCATGTTTCAAGATTCCTGATGATAATGTTACTGCACCACACACTGACACTGATATTGTCAATATGCTAAATTCCATTCATTATGCACTTCCTACTGCAAAATTAAGTGAAATTAGAAGACTAGGTCTTAGGAAGGAATGGAGTTACTTGTGTGATGTAGTAACTAAGGTCTTTTCTGGAAAAATCAGTAATTTTGATTCTGTGAACATTTCCATGCTTAACATGCTATACATGCTAGTTACAGACAAATATTACAATTTTAGTGACCTGGTTGTGTATGAGTTAGATTTTAAACTAGGTGACTTAGCCAAAAGTGGAAAGAATATTTACTATGCTAGATTTTTTATGCTTTTGGCTAACCATCTTTGTGAAGAGATTGTACTTGAGAACCCAACCAACAAATTAGCTTGTTGGGTTCAAGAGAGAAGAATCATTACAGATTTGAACAGAGCCAACCATCACAGGGATGTGCCAATGTTCTATTTTCCTGTAATGCTGACACCTCAGGTAAGTGAGGTAAGTTCATCTACACCCTCAACTATTCCAATCCCTTCTATTTCTTTGACATCAGGCATAGCTATGACAACTGTGACAATGACGAAACAGTTGCCTACCAAAGCTGCCAAAACAACTGCAATTCTTAAATCCAAATCAAAGAAAACCCCCTCTGGTATCTCTCAAAAGGTACCAGTTTAAAAATCTACCAAAGCCAAAGAGGGGAGTGTGAAGGAGGGTAAGATAGATGAGGGAAGGGGTGAACATCAAAGAAACCCCAAGGATAAGGTTGGAGAGATGAGTGAATCCCAGCCTAGCCACACTGCAGTTTCCCAACAAACTGTAGTGCTTAAGAAGGACAGAAGCTCACTTCTAGCTGCATCCTCCCAAAAGGATGTGGCTATTGAACAAAGCTCTCATCCAAGAGCACAGACCAAGAGGGTTAGGGACACAAGCTCACACCAAACTTACACTAGAAAGAAGAAATCTAAAACAACTGGGGATGCACAGGGCACACACTTAGTGCAAACTGGTGCTAAAGACACAGTCCCTGCACCTTCTCAAATTCAGATTGATCTGGCTCCAATAAATGTGGAGTCACGGCCAAAATCTCTCATTATAGAAGCCACTGAAACACAATACTCACCAACCAACTCACTGGAAGTGGACATGATAAACACTTCAATTCCTGATTCTCCTTCTTTAACTCTGTTGGGGAAGCCAAAATCCAGTGCAAGTGAGCATCATCTTTTAGATGATTTGTTGGCTCACTTGCCAATTCTTTCTGATTCTATTGTGACATATGTGCCTCAAATAACTTCAATCAACACAGAGTCAACAATAGTTTCTCTTCCCACCTCATTCATTTCTACTCTCTCGATGGATATTGCTCATCCGTCGAGTGGTGATTGTGTCTCGACGGATAAGCTTAACAGCAGTTATCCGTCAGATAGCTTTACCACTCACCCGACGGATATCACTTATCCGTCGAGTGTCTCTGCACAACTTCAAACTTCAATAATTTCAAGTGCAGAAGATTTGGTGGTAATACAATCACTCTTAGGGCTGAGAGAGGAGAGTGTATTGAGTGAGAGGCTGGGTTGCTCCCAGGCAAAAGGAGAGGAAAAGAGTGAATCTCAGCAATCCATTCATTCAGGATTGGCAAAAGTGAGTGAGAGGAGTCCCACCTTAGTAGGTGAAGGTGAGGGTGTGAGGGTGGGGAGCCAGGGTGAGACCCTGATGCAACAAAAGAGAGAACATGAGAGAAAAGCAGGTACTGGAGAAATAAGGATGGAACCAGCCATTGCTAGTGAGTCAATGATTGTGGATGATGCTGAAAAGGAAAGACAATTTCAGCAACATTACAAAGCTGTAATTGATAACATTTCCTTGGATGCTGACTCTTTTACTCACCCTGTTTCAGCCTATCAACTGTTGGCTGCTCAGGGCAATGTGGAGGCAGAGCAGACTTTGCACTTAGTGCACACCACAGAATCTCTTCAAAGAGATAAAGCTGCTGTAAACAGGATGCAATGTGACTCTAGTTCTTTGCATGGAAGCATGAACTTAGGGGGAGCTGAAGGTCCAAGTTCTGCTTTAAGTTTACCTGAATGGGCATGGGCAAAGGACTTTACTCCAGGACAATTTGAGGTGTCTTTGGTAAAACAAGTAACAGCTATTCAGCAAGCCCTTCAGGAAGCTTCAGATGCCGGTACCAAGGCTGTTCTTAAAGCTCATCTAGACTTTTTGCACTTAATGAAGATCCAACACTCTAGACAGAATATCAGTGTGGATGAATTGAAAAAGGAGATAGCTGACTTAAAGACATACAACTCTGAGAAGCTGGATTCAATAATGCCATATGGTACCATGCATGATCTTTTACTAAGGTTGAGAAGAGAATCAGATTCTGACAAGAAGATAGCCAAGCTGGAGACCCGAGTCCAGGTTATTGAGAATTCAGTGGCTCTACTTCTTCAAAATCAACAGACTCAGACAAATCTTCTCATGCAACTGGCTAAAGCACAAGGCCTAACTCCTCCACTTGATAATAACAAAAAGGGGGAGAGAGAATCAAGTAAGGGGGAGAAAGGACCAACTGAGGGGGAGAACATTGTAGTTCAAATCAGCAAAGTAATTGTACCTTCAATTACTATCTCCAAGCCACCAGTTGCAGATGGTATAGATCTTATAAATGCAGCAGCAGCAAATTTGAAAGATGCTGATAAAGAAGAGTTGACTCTGATCAACTGGAAAAAGATTGATGAGGAAATACAGAAAAAGTTTCAATTAGTCAAGGAACCAGATAAGTCAGCCATCCATCCAATCAATGTGAATGAGATGAGCATGAACTATCTGGAGAAAGGACAATCTTCCTGCATCAAGACTACAAAGGCTGAGATAATTCTTAAACCAAGGGCAAACTATCCAAAGTCATCTTTGAAGAACCCTATGGATACTGTGTATGAGACACCCAAGCCTGATGAAAAGAAGCTTCTGTCAAGATCTATTCTCCTCTATAAAGATCCAGCTTATTCAGCCTCAAGAAAGAGAATTGCAAAAATATTCAGAAATGGGAAGGAAATTTGTGTGGTAGCTGGACATCCACAATTTGCTCATGCAAAGGAAGAAGAAAAAGCCAGATTAAAGTAGGAAAAGAGGCAAGCTGCTCTAGATGCAAAGAAGTCTAAACAAAAGAAAGAACAGTTTGCTATCTTGACCAAGCTACAGGCTGTGAACTCTTCTCAACAAATTCTCTCTCAAGCTACTGAATCAAAGAAGAAGATTGAAGAACAGAAGAAATCTCCAAGAAAGAAAGAACTGGCTAAAAGAACAAAAAGAAAGTTGGATATTGTTAACAAGGAATTGGAAGATCAATTTCCAATGGAATCCACTAGAGCTGAAACTCAAGCATCAAAGCCCTCTGTGGTATTTAAAGACATAAGGGTGGTGGACCCCTACAGGAACATACATGGAGAGCCTATTGTTCCAAAGGATGAGCCAATAGAGTGGGATAAATTACCAATTCCTGACTTCAACTTGCCAATTCTCACCAAGCCAAGAAGGACAAAATCAAGGGCAGTCAAGAAAGTGAAGCTGTCACCTCTCAAATCCAAGGCAGTAGTCAAAGCTCAACCCAAGATCAACAAGGGAGACTACTTGTACTTGTGTGACATCAAAGAATTCTCAGACCTAAACCTTTATCTGGAGGAGCTGGATGAGGTAAGGGCAATTGATGCATACAGAAACCTACCTGAAAGGTTGGTATTCAAGTACAAAGGAGGAAGGGAGATTCAGTGGCCTCTTCACAGGATACTTCAAGAAAGCCAAGATGTGTTGATCAAAGTCTATTCATCCTTCAAGAAAAACTTTGGGTTTAATGTAACTGCAAGAAGATTAGTATTGAAGAAGATTGAAGAGCTAAGGAGTGTTAGAGCCAAAGATGCACTACCCAAAACTCTTAACATCCCATACACAGGGAGAATAGTGCATCTAAGGCCCTACTGGCTGATGGAATTCATGGATGACAAGGGTGTGAGAAGATTCTTCAGATTAGAAGACCAATTGAGTATCTCTAGCAATGAGACTCTCTTGGAAATGCAAGAAATGTTAGATCTCTCATAATCTGATGAATTAGAATTCCACAGACAGGTCCAGAATCAAATTGAAGAAAACAACAGAAAGCTTCGAAGAAGATCCAGACCTTCAAGAAACTAGAAAAATCTGCTCAGGCTAGAGGAGCATCTTGAACTGACTGTGAGCCAAACCTTGTATATCTTGTTTAAATTGAAGCACTTTCAGTTTTATCTACTTATCTTTAAATATATATATTTAGGATGTTTTGTTATCATCAAGTATCTCTTAATTTATGGCTACAATTCCAGTAGACATAAATTGGGGGAGATTGTTGTGAATATGTTGTGCACTTGATGAGTACCTAAACAAAATATCTAAGTAGATTTTACTTAGTGAAATAATGTAGCACTCGACGAATAAGAATTATAGTCCCGACGGATAACTCATTTTAGTCCCGACGGATGAGTAACTTATTATCCATCGAGTGAGTAGCTTATGTAATAATGAGTTTGTAGCACAGTGTTGTATACACCTTTGTATAGAATCTGTAGTAGTATATAAGTTATGTTGACTTTAACTAGATATGCAGAATAGGTTGATTAACTGTACATAAGCAATGTCTTGTAATTTTGTATAAGTGAAATAAAGTCAAGTGCCAAAATAGCTATCAACGGATGCTTAACAAAGCTTCGACGGATGATCAAATGACTTTCAACGGATGTTTAAAATAGCAGTCGACGGATGATCAAGTAAGTCATCGACGGATGATCTGAAAGTCGACGGATGATAATATCAAGATTCAAACATCAGTTGAACAGTGAAAGCTGACACACAGCCGTCGAGATGGATACAAACACACTGTGGAAGCCCATTAACTGGATAATAGAGGACGAAAAGCAGCAAAGATCGAGACTGTTAGATTTTATATTTATTCAGTTCTTTTGACTTTGTAATCTTGGTAATATATAAACCAAGAGAGGAGAAAATAGAAAAATAACTAAGAGAGCTAAGAAACAAATACAGAGAAATCTTTGTAAGCACTATCTTTAGCCTTTCCTGTGTTCTTAGTAGTTCTATTTTGTATAAGCAGCTGTGAGCATTTCTGCACACAGAGTTCTCTCGATATATTAAATATATCTCTGGTGGAATTGTTTAAATCCACCAGAAAGTTTTAAAGACTCTTGTTTTTAATTACTCTTGTTTTGATTCATTAAAGTTTATATTCTGCATTGTGCTAATCAAAACAAATATATCTATAATCGAGTTGAACATTTTTATCTTAAAGAAAAAGTTCAAGAATTCCATTCAACCCCCCTTCTGTAATTCTTGCTATATTGTTAAGGGACTAACAAAGACTGCAAAGGAGATATGGGATGCTTTAGAGACAAGGTGTCAGGGAACTGATGCAATCAAGAAAAATAGGAGGACTATACTCACTCAAGAGTACGAACACTTTGACTCAAAAAGTGATTAGTCATTAACTGACTTATATGACAGGTTTGTCAAACTCTTGAATGATCTGTCACTGGTGGACAAGGAATATGACATTGAAGATTCAAATCTAAAATTCCTTTTAGCTCTTCCTGAAAGTTGGGATTTGAAAGCTACTATTATAAGAGATAACTATGCTCTTTATGAAACTACTCTTGATGAAATTTATGGAATGCTCAAGACTTATGAACTTGAGATGGATCAAAGAAGCAAGAGACATGGGAGAAAGTCAAGAACAGTTGCTCTTAATGCTGAGGAGGAATCCCCCAAAGTGGTTGTCTCAAAGAAAGGAAAAGGAAAGGCTCTCATCATAAAGTCTGATTCAGAATCATCAAGTTCTGATGATGATGATTCAGAAACTGAAAGTCTACCGAAAGTAGATGCTGATGAAGAGATGATGAAGCTGTGTGCTCTTATGGTGAAGGGTATCACAAAGATAGCCTATAGAAAATTCAGAAGAGGAAAGAAGTTTTCCAGGAAAGGAAGAAGTTCTGATAAGAAGGGTTTCAGAAAATCTGAAGGCAAAGGAGGAAAGTCTGACATAGGAGATTACTCAAATGTCAAATGCTACAACTGTGGTGATAAAGGCCACATATCTCCTGACTGCAAGAAAGGAAAGAGTGACAAAGGCAAGGCTCTTGTCACAAAGAAGAAAAGCTGGACAGACACCTCAGATTCTGAAGGTGAGGAGAACTATGCCTTGATGGTAAATGCTGATAGCAGTTCTGATGCTGTTGAGTTAAAGGTACCTCAAACAACTTATGCCTTTCATACTGATGATATTACTGAGTTGAGATTATATCTTAAAACCATATTTATTAGCTATAGAGATCAAACTCAAACTTTAACATGTGAAAGATTAACTTATGAAAATCTTGCTTTTAAAAAGAGGAATGATTATTTAGAAAAAGAGTTAGTTATGTTCCATTAAACTCAGAAGGATAGAGATGATGCTTTCTATGTTAGAGATGAAGTACTAAAAATGAATAAATCTCTAAAAACTGAGTTAGAAAAGGAGAGAGATATTATCAGGACTTAGACTAACTCTGGCAGAGCAACTCAGGATATACTAAGTAGTGGAAACTGGAAAGAGGGCTTAGGTTATGGAGATGAGAAAAGTGAAAAAGGAACTGAACAAGTTAAGCCAATTATTGTTAAACAGACTACTAAGAAAAAGGTAAATCCTGTTAAATTTGTAACTGAAATTGTAAAGTCTGATTCTGAAAAGATGAAAGATGTTGAGACAGAAGTGATAGTAGAGTCAACTTCTGACAAATTAGAACAGGATAAACCAACTGAAGTTAACATAGGCTTAATGACAAAGAAGCAGCTTAAACATAAACTGAAAGAAATTACCAGTATAAATAAGGTAAAGGAAGCTAGGAAAAATAGGAATGGAAAGGAAGGTGTGAATAAAAGCAACAATTATATGCCAGTTCCTAATGCTCCTAGAAAGAAATGCTATAATTGCGGAAATTCTAACCATCTGGCTTCTTTTTGCAAGAAGAATAAGAATATAAACAAGATCCGTCCGTTCTTTTTTCTCTGACATTCCAGATACGTCATGGTACGGGATTATTTGGACTATAAAATCAAACCAGATTGTAGAGCAAGATTTGATAAGTAATAGTCAACAAATTGGGATGCATTTATCAACACCTTTCACAATCCCTGGAGAGATGGTTCACTAATAGACCGAGGGAGAAGTAATTTGACTCATTCACATCCAGATCATGAATGTTTGGAATCCATATTATGCAAGGAGACATTGTTTTTGCTAATTCGAATTGAAGGGTGATATAAAATCGGTCTCCTTACCTTCTAAGTCAGGAGTTAAGAGTCAGTCTGTTAGGTTTAAGCCACAAAATCCTTGTTTTCATTGTGGTTGTGTGTGGCATTCCATTTATACTTGTAAGAAATATCATAGTTTGTACTATGATTATTATCAGATAAAACCTTCTTTGAAGAAAGTTACTTTAATTCCTTCTAGTGTAAAGTATAATGCAAAGTGTGATAATGTTAATACTAATAAGAAAATTGTTAGCATAAACTCTGATGTTAAATCCGCTGCAAATGTTAACAAACTTAAAAAGGCCAAAGGATCCAAGCAAGTCTGGGTACTTAAAACTAACCATTAGTGGTCTTTGTGATTGCAGGGCAACCATGAAAAACATCCTAGTTCTGGACAGTGGATGTTCAGGACATATGACTGGAAATAAAGCCCTGCTATCAGACTTTGTGGAGAAAGCTGGCCCAGGAGTTTCTTATGGAGATGGCAACATTGGGAAAACTCTAGGATATGGCAAGATCAATCTTGGGAATGTCATCATTGAATCAGTAGCTCTTGTCTCAGGACTTAAACACAATCTGTTGAGTATAATTCAAATCTGTGACAGAGGTTATCATGTGGATTTCTTTGAAGAACACTGTGAAGTTATAAGTAATTCAACAGGCAAAGTGGTTCTGAAAGGATACAGGCATGTTAACATTTATGAAGCCAGACTTTCAACAAGTACTGATGGTTCTGCAATCTGTCTGTTGAGTAGAGCATCAATTGAAGAAAGCTGGAATTGGCACAAGAAACTCTCTCATTTAAATTTCAACAATATAAATGAGCTTGTAAAGAAAGATCTTGTGAGAGGACTGCCAAAAATAGTATTTGCTCCTGATGGCCTTTGCGATTCATGTCAAAAGGCAAAACAAAGAAAATCTTCTTTCAAGAGCAAAACCGAGTCATCAATTCTTGAGCCTTATCACCTACTGCATGTTGATCTATTTGGTCCAGTCAATGTCATGTCTATTGCAAAGGAGAAATATGCTATGGTTATAGTGGATGAGTTCACAAGGTACACATGGGTGTACTTCTTGCACAAGAAGACTGAAACTGCATCTACCCTAACTGATCATGTCAGACAACTGGATAAATTGATCAAAGATTCTGTTCAAATCATAAGGAGTGATAATGGCACTGAGTTCAAGAATTCAGTCATGGAAGAGTTCTACAAAGATCATGGAATCAAACAGGAATTTTCTGCACCTGGAACTCCACAGCAAAATGAAGTTGTAGAAAGAAAGAACATGAATCTCATTGAAACTGCACGAACAATGCTTGATGAAGCAAAGCTACCAACCTATTTTTGGGTTGAAGTTGTGCAGACTGCTTATTTTACTCAAAATTCAACACTCATAAACAAGCATGTAAAAACACCATATGAAATGGTGAAGAAGAAGAAGCCAAATCTGAAATACTTTCATGTATTTGGTTGTAAGTGTTTTGTTCTTAAGACTCATCCTGAACAGCTTTCCAAATTTGATCTAAAAGCTGATGAAGGAATTTTTGTTGGATATCCACTTTCCACAAAAGCCTTCAGAGTCTACAATTTAAGAACAAGAGTTGTCATAGAATCTATCAATGTCTCTTTTGATGATAAGAAAATTACTGGACTTGAAGATTTCGATGATCATGGTTAGCTGAGATTTGAGAATGTAGATTTAAATTCTGATTCTGAAAATTCTGATCCTGTAAGTTCTGATGGATTAAGTTCTGATGTTATTGAATCTATGGTAACAACTCCAAAGGAAAATGCACCTGTCCAGGGGGAGCAAGCTGAAGAACCTACCACATCTCAAGACTCTCGAGAAGCATCAGAACCTGTCACTGGCTCTTCAAGTTCTGATTCATCAAGTTCTGATGAGCCAAATTCTGATAATTCTGGAAGCTCTGATTCTTCAACTCCTGAAAAATCAAATTCAAATTCTGAAGTCTCAGAAAGCATAACTACAGAGGGAGCATCCGAAAATGCTGATGGAGACAGCATGAATCATGGGGGAGGATCCAGTTCTAGAGATCAACTTCCATCTACAAGGAAGTGGACTAAAGCACATACACCTGATTTAATCATTGGAGATCCTGAAGCAGGTGTCAGAACTAGAACTACAATTTCAAATGAATGTCTCTATCATTTTTTTCTGAACTACAACTTCAGACTGAACCAAAGAAAGTGGAAGAAGCTCTTCAAGATGCTGATCGGGTACAAGCAATGCAGGAAGAGTTAAATGAATTTGAAAGAAATAAAGTCTGGACCCTAGTGCCAAGACCAAAGAACAGATCAGTTGTTGGTACAAATGGGTGTTCAGAAATAAAACTGACAGTGATGGCATAATTACAAGGAATAAAGCAAGACTGGTTGCTAAAGGTTACTCTTAGCAGGAGGGTATTGATTATGATGAAACATCTAGATTAGAAGCCATAAGGATATTTTTGGCTTATGCTGCTCACAAGAAGTTTAAAGTCTTTAAAATGGATGTGAAAAGTGCTTTTCTCAATGGAGAATTGGAAGAAGAGGTATATGTTCAACAACCTCCAGGCTTTGTAGATCCTAAACTTCCCAATCATGTCTATAGGCTTGACAAAGCACTTTATGGCCTTAAGCAAGCTACAAGAGCATGGTACTCCTTTGAGATCTAGAGTAAAAATATGGAAGGGAAGACCCAAGTGCATTGCTGGTATTAAGTAATATGCATTAGAAAAGCAAAAATATTTTCTTGGTGACTTTTCACACTCTATGATTACTGGAGAAATACTCTGATAACAGCATATATTCTGATAAGCAGTCGTGACTCACTTACACTGAGAAGCCACTGTAAAAAGGAATTTCAAAAGATGCATAAAATGAGCACAAACGGTTGAGGTGGACTCTTGCATAAATTTGTTCTATAGTAGACATCATGACTGATGACAGATTTTAAGCATTTTTCTTAGTTATGCCTTATTTCTAAGATGTACAGAAGTCGATCAGACTATAATCTTTATCTGATATTTTGCTGAATGCACACACTTTCACTCCATATGAATGATGAAAATTAGTGTGTTGATTAAGTTGTTTTTGACAAACAGTTAAGTGTCATTTGCATAATTTCTGAGGACAAGTTCTGATGGAAGTTCTGATGATTAAACTCTGCAGAAAACAAGTCAGTATTTGTATAAAGAATCATATAAAAAGATATTCACTATTTGAGTACAGAAGCCATGTTCTGATGACTGTTAAAATCTGATATAAGTTAAGTTCTGTTATTAAATCCTGATGGAATCTTTAATGCTTACGTGGCATTTTTTCTTTACTTGACTTATTTGTGGTGAAATCTGAAACAGTCATATTTAAATCAGAATAATTTGGGTGAGATAAAAATAGTCATAATCATTATGGGTTAGTGGTTAACGTGTATGCCTTGAAAAACTGCATGTGCACAGTAATTGTTAATTATTTCTCGTGCCCATTAACTCTTGCTTTAGATCTTTTACTGACTGTTATTATTACACATCAGTCTAGGGAGTCGAGGGGTCATTATTTTTACTTGTAATTGTTAAACACTCCTCGCGTCCCTTGGTATTCTATTGGCTATTTAAAACCAACTATTCATTTAGCCAAAACATCTTCCATTTTCTCACAAACTCATTCTCTTTTTATTCTTATCAACAAAAATGGTTTGTTTCAACCTATTCCTGAATTATGAAACCTTCAATATCGAGTTGAGTTGTGATGATTGGCAACAGGAGTAGTATGTCACTGCCATTCTGTAGGATTTTATACATCACAGAGGCATGGGAAAACATTTTTCTTGATATAAAATCCATATAATCGCATATAAATGGTGAATAAATCGAGGGATCGATTACTAACCTTTAATAGCGATCCAAGAACGATGAACGGAGATCCCTAGCAGCTGCTCCTCAAGTGTGAAGCACTCTACCGGTATCCACCAAGAGATCAAAATAATGGAGGGAGGAAGAGGTTGAGAGAATTAGGGTTTTTATTATTTTTTGGGTTGAGGCAAATAGGGTTTATAATAGTATATTTATAGGCAAAATTTTCAGCTGAAAATTTTCCCATAAAATATTATTATTATTAACCCTTTAATTGATTATTCTTATGAATCAATTAACTAGTAATTAAAACACCTTTTAATCATTAATCCCTTTTCTAAACACTTTAGAAAAATAATTCTCTCACTTGATTTAATTTCCAAAATTAAATTCTTAATTAATAATATTAAGAACTTTTCTTAATTAATTTATAATTAATTAAATATCATTTAATCAATTATTAAATTTGCTAATTAATTATTTATTTCACAAATAAATAATTACCAGCCATTATTAATTAATTCCTCCACCATTAAATCATTCTCTTTTATGGTGTGACCCTGTAGGTTCAATATTAAGCCGGTAGTAGAAATAAATAATAATAAATCTATTTTATCATTATTTATATAAATTATCTAATTCATTAAATATGATTAATTAATAAATTAATCATATTTATTCTACATCGTGAGGGATACTTCTCAGCATATCGCGATTATCCGGATAATACGAATTCACTGCTTAGAATACCAATAACCTATTCAGTGAATAGTTACCGTACAATTAATTCCTTCTACCCTGCAATATCATGATTAAATACAAGGCATGGAACTTGTGTCAAGCCTATCTTATTTAATCATATGCTTTCCCATTCACTATGCTTAGTTCTAATTAATGTGAATTAAAAACTCCTTTCTAATTTCATTCACTCTGGCCAGAGATTCCTGAACTAGCATAAATGGATCAGCATTGAACATTCTCTTCCTTTCACTGGAAGGGGTAGATCATTTATTGATCATACACTATCTTCTTGTACAAATTCCTACACCCAGTAGAGCCCTTATTATTGTCCCTGGAAACTAAGAGCTAAACCAAAGTATAGTTCAGTGTACACAAGATGACTATGATGACCTCAAGTCTAAGGATACTTGTACAACTATCACTATGTGAACATCTGCTGACACGTGAGTGAACTCCATCAATTGTTCAGCTGTGTGAGTCATGTTCAGTGAACTTATTCTATAAGAAGCACCTACATACTAGCAATAGTGTCTATGAGAACAGACATCCTTCATAATGAAGCAAGCATAGTATGTACCGATCTTTGCGGATTACTAATTACCAGTTAGTAATCCTACGACCAGGAAATATTTAAGTTCAGAGTTATCATCTTTTAGGTCTCATTATTATGATCTCATCATAATCCATAAAAAAGTTTTACTCTAAACCATGGTATATCTTATTTAAACACTTAAATAGATAAAGCCCGCAATAAAACCAAAACAAGTCCTTTATTAATATCAATGAAATCAAAACAGATTACATAAAAGTTATTCCTAAATCATCATACATGATTGGACTTAGGACACATCTCTTTCACATTCCGGAAGAGATATGGAACTTAGTTCCACAAGAGGTTCACACAGACCTCTTGTTATTTTTGATGGACTACCACCTCCATCTTGATCGTCTGGAAGAGGAAAGGAGAGAAGCTCTCTGTCAGCAAGAACGGATCATCCGTCTTATAGTGCTCTTCGTCAGCAGCAGAAGGAGCTAGTCGATAGGTCTTCTTAGACTAGGACTAAGGTTGTTGATGTTAAAAACTTTAGAATAGGACTATCTTGTAATTTTTGCATGTAATTGATAAATTTTATGAAATATACTCATCTGATATATTAATGAAATTTCCTTTAATTGCAAGATTTGTTCTTTGTTTCTCAAATTATATGATTGTGCATGTTTTAATTGCAATGTAAATCTTTACTTCATCGTTTTTAACTTTATCCTGTGATGAATGTTTTGATTTAATAATGGTCAATAATAAATTTTGATGATTTGAGGAGACAATTGAAGCACGAGTTCATGCATCTGAACCTGTGATAGTTGAAACTAATGTTACTTCTCAGAAAGAAACAGCAGCTCAAAGTTCTGATACTTTGAAAAGGAAATTTGTAAATTCTGATGCTGCTGAAGCAACTCCTTCATTGGCAAGGAGATTGAAGAAAATGAAGGCAAGGAGGTATTTGGCTAAGGCTATTTCAGAAGATACTGAAGAAGCTGAGGAATGGGATCAGGAATCTCTGATCTCACAAGAACCAATCATTATTGAAGCCCTTCCAGCTCAAGCCAAAGACACTGCTAATGACACAGTTCTTACCCCTCCTGTCTCTCCTATTAAAGGTACAGATGATGCTAAAGAACAAACTGATATTTCTGAAATAGATATTCATAATTTGAATATACCTGAAGTTCTTTATCTGGAAGCTCCATCTACATCAAAGACACCAGCTCTGGAGATAAATTCTGTTGATCAAAATTTAGATGATGTTATTCCTGAATCTCCAGTTGCTTCACACACTGTTGAGCTATCAGAACAGAACGAGTCTTCCTCAAGTTCTGATGACAGTATTTCTGCCGAGACACCAGTACCTATTCTGGGCAAGGAAGAATTGGTGAAGAAATTGAAAAGGAAGCACCTATTCCTTGGGAGGATACTCACAGAGGTGTTGAGTGGACCAAGAAGTGGAATGAATCAGATTTTATTCCATGTTCTAAAATTCTGACAGAGCATATTGCAAAAGCTGATGAGTTGCTCACAAATTCTGATTTCAAGACACAACTCAAGATCACAGCTCTATCTACAAAACATCTTCAAGGTCTACATACTGCTACTCATGAAAAGGTTGATACACTCAGAGAACAAGCTGATAAGCTCGATCAGGTACTCAAGCTTGACAAAAATAGGTATATTAGACCTATTTCTAAAAAAGTTGCAGCCATTGAGAAAACTCAAGAGAAGCATCAGGCCCAAATTGTTGAGGTTCTGGTTAATCAAGCTTCTCAGAAAGCTCAATTGGATGAAATCCAATCTTCAGTTGAACTTCTTCTTTCTCTCTTACTTCCGGATGATGCCAAAAAGGGGAGAGAAGGTAGTTAAGTCTAAATGCTCTGTAACGCCCACACATAAAGGAAACAGTCAAACACAAAACTCTTGACCCACGCAAGCACGTAATTCACATAGCACGTAAACACATAACTCACATATCACATAATTCATATAGCATAGGACTCGGTTCGTCAAAACATTCGACTTGGTACGTTTAAAACTGAAATCGGGTCAAAAATATGATTTACCGATCAATAATCGACTCAGAATGATTCGCAAATCAAACACTCTTTCAATACAAAATAAATTAGGTCTCGAAATTATTTTTATTGGAAGCGGAATATTAATCTGAGTCTATACGCGTTCGTTTCGTATTAAACAGATAAACGGTCTATTTATTACGAATAAAATAAGAATAAATCAAAACAAATTATAAATAATTGAATCAAATTATGATTTTCAAAAATAATAAAAGATAATAATTTGAAATTTAAATAAATATTTTAGAAAAAAATTTCAAATAACGTCTTTGTAAAACGGACTTTTCCCGGGGTCATACCCCTCAAAATCAATCTCAAACAATACAATCCAACTATATTCTAATAAAATTAATAAATTTAAAACACACAATAATTTATATCTGCACATATAAACATACCAAAAACAAAAAATATGGCCAAAAGTGACTTCTACAACAAATTCTGAAAATTATGAAATAAATATATAAACACTAACATACTATAATATACACAAATACGAAGGCGGAATTTCGAAATCGTTACCAAAAATAAATCCTGATCACCCCGAAGTGAATATTTGATGTCTGGAAAATATCTCCAGAAAAATCCGAAATTAATAGCCATAGACGTACATACGCTGAAATGCCATGTGGAGTAATCACCGCCTCCAAACTCTTTTTCTACGCCCCGAAAATAAATTAAAACGGAAAATATACTCCCCAAATTTTCTTCTCAAAACCTTGTAATATATATACCTATGCGTAGGTATCGAAGCGCTGATCATTTATATATAATAACTGAAATTTGGACGGACGGTTGAAAAAATATGAATTTTTGAAAATTAAAAGTATATATAAATATACGGTAGAGAGGAGAGACGGAGAGAACAGGGATCTCTGTAAACAAAACTAAAGGAGGGGGATTAACCCGGGTAGGGGGCAGGTGGGGTTTGGTGGCGTGGGGGTCACGTTTCTTTTCTTTTTTTTTTCTTTTTTTTCTTTTAACTAAAAATCAATACAACATAATTAAAATTAGCCCAAAATTAATAAATAGCGGGTAATAATATTTAATCAAATAAATATAAAATTTGTATCAAAATTCCCCAAAAATTATGAATATTTCAAAAATGTAACAATATAAAATATTTGGAAGTCCCACGATTTTATAAAAATAAAAATCTGATTTTTGTGGGGTTTGACGTCCCGATAGGGGCCCGGTCCGATAATTTTTATGAAACCGAAATATTTCTAAAATTTCGGGAATATTTAAAAACTAATAAAATAAAATTTTCATAATTTTTTAAAACATTTATAAATCGTGCGTCATATCCGCATTTTACGATTTAACGAACAAACTTGCGGGTAAATATAACCCGAAAAATTTCTTAAATAATTTTAAAATTCTCGAAATATTCAAATACTAAAAATATAAGTTTAATGATTTTTGAAACATTCTGAAATTTAATAGTGAATTTACATTTATATATCGGATCCAAAAATAGATTACTTAGCCGCTAAGTAACTATAAAAATGATACAATTTAGTACCAGATTTGGATAATTATCAAAACTGGGCTTCTTATAAAATACTTTATACGAAAATAATGTAAAACTATCGCGCCTTTCGAAAATACGGGTTATGTTGATTCATCAAAACATTTATCGTATCGAAAATTTTGCGCCGGGACGCGTACCGGTCAAACCGTAATCCGGATCGAAAAAGTTAAAACACGGAAAATGTTCGGAATTACCAGATTAGGTTAGGAAAGAGTTTTCAGAAGAGTTTCGGGTTATAAAAACGCAAAAATGGTTGGAGTTGGACGATTCCCGACTTTATAAAACAGTCTTATAATTATTCAGAAAATAATTATTACATCTATAAATCCTTATAAATTCATATAACAATCCAAAAATTACCAGAAAATACCATAATTATCTATACTTTATTCTGGACATATTAAAAATCAAAATACTTACACTTTATCACATATAAACACCCCAAATATAAATATCAATCATCAGATAATTCACCAAAATTTCCATAATTATCACATAAAAATTATTTATTGATAAAAATAATTGCACGATATTTCCCGAATATTATAAAACAATTTCAATTTACCGATACCAATAAGATCGACTTTCAAATAACTTTTGAAAATAATACATTTAAGTAAATATTTTAAGAAATTAACAAAGATCGATATAATACTTAACAATTAACACATTACCATATAATAACACCAACTCGTCAAACAGGAATAAAATATCCACCATTTTATTCCTTTTAAATAATAAAAGCACATATATATATTCAAATAATAATTATAATAATTCTAAAAATACGGGATATTACATGCTCACCTACTCAAGAACTGAAGAAAAAAGATGATAAAGGTGATGACCAGGGAAACTCTGAAAAGAGCAGAGGTCAAAGAAAAGTTCAAGGAAAATATAATATTCAGAACAAGTCAAGTTCTGATGCTGTGAATGCTCAAAGACCGAAGTCAAGTGGTGATAAGCAAAGTCTGATGTCAAGTTCTGATATTCTGATTCAGTCAGGATCTGAAGACTCTCAGAAGTTCTTGCAAACTCTGAAGTTAAAGGGGAAGCAGACTACTGTTTATTACAAAGATCCTAAAATCCAGACACTTGATGAGGAGATATCAAGAAGATTATTTCTGAAACACAATCCAGGAATGGATTTAGAAACTCTCAAGGAGGAAGAAGCTAGATTTGCTGCTGAGAAGACAAATCCTAAGTCTAAAGCTTCTGATGCAAAGAAACCTCCAAGGCCAAAGGAAAAGGGCATTGTGATTAAGGAAAAGTCAAATTCTGAAACTTCAAAGTTCAGAATTAGATCACAGACTGAGAGTAATCCCAAAGACAAAGGGAAAGGAAAAATTGATGAACCAACCAAGTCACTGGACTTGAAAACTTCTCAAGATCTGATGAAACCAGTGTGTAAAATGGTTCAAGTATCTGATGATAATCTTGTTGAAGATGAAACTGTTCAAATTCTGAAAAGAAGAAAGATAAGTGAAGATTCTAAAACAACCTCTGACACTGCTCAAGTTATTGTTCAGAATAAAGGACAGGAAGGTACAGAAGAAACAGCAAATTCTGATCAAGCTATCAAGACATCAACTGCTGACAATGCTCAAGTGATTTGTATAAATTGACAATTGCTGATAAGAAGAAGCTGTTATGGAAGAAAGCTACTCCAGTTGAACTAAAATCCAATCTCATGATTAATCAACTTGCTACATTTGGGTTGAAATCCAAGCAACCTAGAGATAGAGCTGGATTAGGTTCTGACGAAGAGAAGATTCAAACAGGAGTAGAGGTTACTCTAGGAGATCCTTCCATATTGACAGACAAACCATATGAACAAATCAAACAAAGGCACCTTGACAAGGTGTTATCTGCTCAAGTTGTGATAGATGCTCATGATAAGGAGAATCTGAAAAAGAATAATCTTATTTCTCAATGATGGAAGGACTTATAGATTAACTGATTTCGATGTATTAAAGAAGTCTATCAGAAAACTTCAATATATTTATTATCTTCTGGAAGTAAAATATGATGTTACAGGAAGATGGTCATAATATATTTTGAAGGCTATAGGAGATCTATTCAGAATCTCTGGTACAAAGACTTCTCATTACAGTCCAATGATTACTTAAGGTGATGGAAGAGAAATTCCTATGCTGAAGAATTCTGCTAAGGTGGAAGTTATTTTGAAAGGAAGATGCTTATGTTATAATGAAAGCTCTTCACATCCTAAGGTTATCAGACTTGGTGATGGACTTGAAAGAACATCCATTCAAGCTCTCAGAACAGCCATTTATCAAATTGGTGATAGTAAAGAAGAAGAACTGATGCAGGTCAAAGCACAGTTAGCTGAAGTTCTGAAGAAAGCTGAAGATAATTTGATAAATGATTTTGTTAAGAATCATTATGGATTCAGATTGATTCAGTGATGTTGGTAAAGCTGGATATTTTGTAAGTTGTAATTTATAGTCTTATTAAACTCTTATTGCATTTGAACTTAAATGTTTTTGACATCATCAAATCTATTGACTTGTATATTCTTGCATAATTTACACGTTGGGGGAGATTGTTGGATATATTTGAGATGTCATGTCTAATATGTTTCATGTTTAGTTTTCAGATCTTAACTAACAGGAAATATCAGTACTTACTGGAATCAGGACTTACTGGAAGTCAGGACTTAAGGATATCAGAACTTAGATTATCAGAAGATGGATATCAGAACTTAAGTACTGGAGGACTAACAGTTAAGGAAGGAAGCTGATTTACAGGAAAGAAGATTGAAACTAATACGGAATAAGATATGCATGGAAAGAGTTCGAGGACTAGAAGAATTATATAAGATATCTGGTTGATATATTTTAGGAGACAGAATTATATTCCATATCAACTAGAAGTTATCTTGTAATTGTGTGTCTATATAAACAAAGACATAGGTTTACTCTATAAGAGTTACGATCATCGAGAAAATCATATATTATAACCTAGCAGCTCTCATGATATTTGTTCATCACTGAGAGAGAACAGTTCCATTATAACAGAGTTTGTTATATCGAATACATCTGTTTTTTGTTACTTGTGCTTTAAATCGATTTGATTGTATTACACACTGTATTCAACCCCTTCTACAGTGTTGTGTGACCTAACAAACTTAATGAATTTTGTAGCACCCGACGGATGATTCAATATAGTCCCGACGGATGACTAATTGATATCCATCGGGTGAGTAGCTTATGTAACAATAAGTCATGTAGCACATTTCTGCAAACAACTTTGTATAGTTTCTGTAGTAGCTTATGAGTCATGGAGACTGCTAGTAGATGTGCAGAATAGGTTGATTAAATGTAAATATAAGATGTCTTGTAATTTTGCACAAATGAAATGGAGTCAAGTGATAAATGGCTACTCGACGGATGATTAACAAAGCTACCCGACGGATGATCAACAAGGCAACCCGACGGATAACAAGCATGTACAGGACGAATGATCAATTCAAACATCCGTTGATAGTGATAACACAGTCACATGCATTGGGTGTTTGCAAAAAGAATGTTGAAGCCTGTTTAGCAGGAAAACGAGAACAAAAAAGAATTATCATTTTCATGCAAGCTATGAAGGTTTTCAAAGATGCTGGAATAGAGTAATGAAGTAGCATAGAGTTAGACTTGATAGTTTTGTTTTATTATCTTGTCTTTTTGCTATGTAAACTTGGTGATATATAAACCAAGTGTAGCAAGTAGAACAACACCCAACAAGACTAAGAAAATAAATTCTCATAGAAATATTTGTAAGCTGTATCCTTTAGCATTTCTCTGCAAGTTTTAGTTGTTCATACTTGTAAGCAGCTGTGAGCTTATTTGAGCTACACAGAGTTCTCTCGATATATATATATATATATATATATATATATATATATATATATATATATATATATCTGGTGGATACATTCAAATCCACCAGATAGTTTTAAAGACTTGTGTTTTTATTACTTGTGTTTTGATTTATATAATTCTTTCATTCCGCACTTTGCAAATCAAACACATATATATTATTGAGTTAGAACCATTTTTCGTAAATCTTAAAAAGAAGACAAAATTATATTCAACCCCCCTTCTGCAATTCTTGCTGTATTATTAGGGAATAACAATTGGTATCAGAGCAAGCTCTTGAAGTACAAAGAGTTTAAAGATCACAACAAACATCAAGATGAACAAGAAGGATGTTGGAGTGAAGATTCCATTTTTGGACAAAGACAATTATCACCACTGGAAGGTGAAAATGCACCTACATCTTCTTTCTCAAGATGAGGCCTATGTGGATTGCATAGAAAGAGGTCCTCATGTACCAATGAGAGCTGCAATAGGCAATGAACCATCTGTTCCCAAGCCTAGGCATGAATGATCAGATCCTGATATTGAGCAAGTCAGGAAAGACAAGAAGCCCATGAATATATTGTTCAATGGAGTTGATGGTGATATGTTTGATAACATCATTAACTGCAAAACTGCCAAGGGGGTTTGGGATACAATTCATATTATCTGTGATGGTACTGAGCAAGTAAGGGAAAATAAGATGCAGCTGCTAATTCAGCAATATGAGCACTTTCAGTGTGAAGATAGTGAATCTCTCACTGACAAATTTAGTAGGTTTTAAAAACTACTAAATGCTCTGAAGTTGCATGGAAGAGTCTATCAGACAAAAGACTCCAATCTCAAGTTCCTTAGATCTCTTCCAAAGGAATGGAAACCAATGACAGTCTCACTGAGAAATTCACAGGATTACAAGGAGTTTACCTTGGAGAGACTGTATGGCATCCTGAAAACTTATGAGCTTGAAATAGAGAAAGATGAGAGAATGGAGAGAGGAAAGAAGAAAGGAGGGTCCATAGCACTTGTAACACCCCCAGATCCGGGGTCGGGGATCCGGGTCGTCACGGTCTTTCTTTCCACAATATCACTTCACTTAATTAATAATAACTAACCTTATGCTGTGACCCCACACTAACACACACCACAACCCGTTATAGTCTCAGAGATGAAATTTAAATAAGTACAAGTCTTTGAATCCACAATTTAAAAGTTATTACAACCCAAAATGATTACTTGATAAATTTACAGTTAATTGCCATTATCTGCCACAAGTTATAATTATACATAATTGATTCTCAAAAGTAGATGGTCTGATCTACAATAGATCTACCTCTGCAGCTATAGCAGCTACAACATCAACGGGAAGACGCGGGACGCTTCCCACGCGCTTGCGCTGGGTCTGCTGGAGTCTGGCCATCTTTCCTAACTGTTGTTGTGTGATGAAGAAATAAAGCAAGGGTGATGACCGGTGAGGAATTCATCCATCTACAGTAGAAAAGGTTACTTATTGGTATCTTTGCCTGATCAGCAAGATATCTGGTTTATGCCAAAATTCTTTTCCTTTCCAAAATTCATTGGATGTTTCAAACTCTGTTCATACTTTACATGACAGAGATTTTCAGGAAATGTATGAGATATATATATATATATATATATGGATATATATATCAGGACTTAATGAAGTATCTCGTAACTTCATTATTTATAATGATATTTCAAAGATTGAATCTATTCAAGTCTTATCTTGTAGTCTCATCTGGGTGATGAACTTTGAAACTGATTATAACTTGAACGGTGGTAGTTCAAGTAGTATTTGGATATAAAGTATATTGGAGTATCTTGTAACTTCATTTTTTTTAAACTTATATCTAGTAAATGATTATCTTATGCATGACAAAGATTTTCAGAAAAATGTTGAGACAAGGTTAGATATATGAGATCACCTTGTAACGGTATTTTTATACAGTTATACACTGGAACTCTGTGTGTATTATGCATGAAAGAGGACTTCCAATATTTTGAAAAGTATATATGTATATATATATACTGAATATTTTGCGACTTCATCGCATTAAGATATCAACTTGGTTCATTTCTTTTGACCAAGACTTTCATGAGTATTATGAGTAGGCTCATATATTGTTAATCATTATACATATTATTTTGGTGGGCTTGCTGCTCACCCTTGCTTTCTTCTTTCATCACACAACATCAGATAGATAAGATGAACCGGACCAAGCTCCCGATTCGCAAGAGGTTAGGAGATGTTCCGCAGTTTTCTAGAAGCACTGATGCCGCCGTAGCTGAGGTAGGAACTACCAATAGGCTAGGCTTTCAACTTTTGATGTATCAGATTATGTATATTTATGAATTATAATAATGGCAAAGAAATGTAAATTTATTCAGAAACCTGTTTAAGGTGTATTGGCATATAATTGTGGAATAAAACGACTTGTGATTATTTTTAGATATTCATCTCTGAGATTATAACTTGTGGTGTGTGTGTTTATTGTGGGGTCACAGTACAGAGTAGTTGATTATTTATTAAGATTGGGTGTTATTAAGGGAAATGGAACTCGTGACAACCCGGATCCCCGACCCCGGATTTGGGGGTGTTACAGAAATGGTATCAGAGCCAAGCGTTATAAACCTCAGAGATGATGTGACGTTAAGATAATAAGTTCACTAAGATAATAAGAACTCTTGCCAAGTTCCTAGTCGGGCTACCTAACGTAGTACTGACAGTTAAAACCCTTATGGGAACCCTTATAAATATCGTGATAGTAGCGTAGTTCGTTATCGTATATGATAGCGGGATTCCGAACCCTGAGGTTGAGGAGCAACAATTCGATGATGTTTATTACTTATTAGAGATCAGATTATGGATCTGATAGAGCGTCCTAACGCGGGATCGGATGATGTTCATGTTGAGGATGTTGTCCATGTTGAGGATGTTGTCCTAGAAGGGATAGTTGCTGAGGAGGATCCCATGGAGGATCCTGACAAGAATGAATAAAGGACCACTGATGAATTGATAACCATGGTTTGGTCGACTACCAGAGGTAGGATTGGCCGGTCACTACCGGAGGTTCGTTCAAGTTGTAAAGATAGTAGCCCCTTTAACGCGGCTTACTCGTAAGACTGAGAAGTTCGAATGGACAGAGAAATGCGAGAACAGCTTTCAAGAACTGAAGCAGAGGTTGGTGATGGCCCCTATGCTGGCGTTGCCGGATGGAAAAGGAGATTTTGTGAAGTGTAGTGACGCTTCGCACAAGGGCTTAGGGTGCGTGCTTATGCAGCACGGTAAGGTAATCGTATACATATCAAGACAATTAAGGTAATATGAAATTCGATATCCCCGCTCATGAGCTTAGGCTCGTGGCAATAGTTTACCCTAAAGATTGGAGGCACTACTTGTATGGAGAGAAGTGCGAGAATTACCTAAGCCATAAGTGCTCTAGTACATTTTCACGTAGAAAGAGCTCAACATATGCCAGAGGAGGCAGTTAGAGCTAATCAAGAATAATGATTGGGAGATTCTTTATCATTCGGGGAAAGCCAATATGGTGGCTGATGCCCTTAGTAAAAAGGAGAGACTCAAGATGATAATGTCTTTTGGAGAGTGTATAAGAGATTTTGAGAAAATGGAAATAGAAGTGAAGGTAACCGGAGTCGGTACCGAAAAGCTGTTTGAGATTGCAATACAGCCCGAATTATTGGAAAAGATCATATTGTGCCAGAAAAAGTTATGAATGAAGGCAGAGAGCCAACAATTAGATAAAAGATTAATATCGAGAAAGATGATAAGGGAATAATGAGGTATTCCTATAGAATTTGGGTTCCGAAAGTTCAAGAGCGTAAGGATGAGAACTTAGATGAGAGCCATAGTTTGAGGAATAAGATTTAGAGCAAACCCTGAACGTGATAGTCAGGGAGGTCGCCATCAAGATAGAAGGAACCCATGACATAATGGAGTGGAAAATGAGGATTTTAAATTAAAAGATGACCCCAATTATGGGGAGTAGGATGAAACATTTTATACTAAGGAAACAGAAAGTCGAGTAAGGAAAGGAGACCCGAGACGGTACTCCTATACGGCAATTCATGGACCTGTCTAAAAAGAACTTAGACTATTATCCCCAACCACCACCCTGAGGAGACAGTGCGGTGAGAAATTCTTTCAGGACCTTTAAGTCGCTAAGCTCTCTGAGTTCTAAGGAACAAGCTGACCCAGTCGAGGCAAGAGCCTGGCTAAAGGAAATAGAGGAATCATTTGAGATTCTAAATGATTGACGAACCACAAAGGACTGTTTTTGTCACTTACCCTCCTAAGAGAGAGGCCACCCGCCAGTGAAAGACCAAGGAAGGCACGGAGCAAGAGATTATAATAAACTGATTAAAATTCAGTCAATTGTTTTCAGGAAAGTACTTCCCAAAGTTATGAAGATAGTGTAAAAGCTTTAGAGCCAGAACAAAGGCAGACGAGTATGATGAATTGTGAATCTAAGTTGTAAAAGTTATCAAGATTCGTTCTGAGGACACGAATCCAGAATGACGGGATGTTTGAAATCAATGTTTATGTTGTGTTGGTTCATGAAATAACGATAAGAGAAAGGAAAATAAAAAGAAACTGAAGTGGAAAGGAATATAAAGGCAATAGAGTTTGAGGAATGATAAAGGAATTGGGTATGAGGAAACCCTAAAGACTCGTAGCAATAGAAATAGAAAAGTATGTAATCGTCAGGATGAGGGTGATTCATCATGAGTTAAAATTGCTGGGTGAAGGCATAAGAGATACATATATCTTATCCCTAGTAAGTTGGGAGGATTCGAGGAAACCTTGAGATAATTCGAAGGATAAATAATGAGACACGGATAGACTAAGGGGATAAGGAAGTAAGAAATTAGGAAAAATTGGATGAAGGAAGTGACCTTCAAGAAGGTGAAATGTAAGACCGGTGGCTTGATACCCAGAAAGGGAGACGCCAGGTATGAAAGATATCCCAACATTGAGGTGACTGTTGAGATAAACAACAAAAGTAAACACGGAATTATTAAGAAGAAGTTCACGTTGAACACGACCAATATCTTCCAGAACATCCTTGTTATCGTTACCAAATCAGGAAAGAAAAGCGGATGACCATTGTTATCTTTTGGAGGCCATATGGATTGACCTCAATTTGAATAAGGATGCTATTATGAAGTTAGGTATAGACTATCGAGGTGGGAATGATGAATAAGATAATCTATCAAGGATATATGACTTGATTTATCCATGGAAGGATGCATGTACCTTTTTAAAGGTGGAATTAAGAATAGAACATCAGTAACTTAAAATGAATCCTAGGGGAATGCATAAAGGTTGGCATTTCACCCTTAATAGGGACAGTATGAGTTTTGACAGGATGAATTGGAAAGGATTAAGGTAATAATAACCTTTAAGGATCAGTGGAGAAATTTTTCAGAAGTATATAGACAATGGTTCTAGTATTAGGAAATGGTATTTTGATATGCCCTGTATATATGGAATACAGGAGGAACGATTGAAGGATAACCTTAGAGTTTTACAAGGAGAAAGGAAATATTCGAAATTCTCAAGAATAAAAATGTTGATAAAGGAAATATGACGTAATTATATTGATGCCAAGTGAGGCACGTGTTAAACCACGAGAAGGTATGGATCGAACCAGTAATGGTCGAAATTGTTCAGGGCAATTAGGACTTAAGATAGAAGATGCTCTAAGTATAATTGAGAGTCAGTCATGACAGTGATTAACCTCTAAAGACTGAGGCAATAACTTATGGAAAAATGGTGATATTTTTTTCCCATCTGATTTTAAGGAAAACATCTTCACTCAAGCAGTGATCGGAAATAAGGTAGAAAATTTATTTGGAGGTGGTTAAAATGACATTGACTGTAAGGAAATTTTACTATCAGGAAAGGCCAAAGAGGTGGCCGACACTTTAAAGGTAAGTGGATAATTATAGGCGCGTGTGCCAAAAGAATACAGTGATGATGGTTAAAAATGTGAAGGTTGAATTATGGTTTGGAAGATTGACATTCCTTCTGATGACTGTGCAATACCCAACCGTAATAGTAGTTGGTAAAGGTTTAATTCGTGTAATCGCCATGAACGGGCTATCTATCTTAGAAGGTCCTATCTTGAGATAAGCCAGGACCATGTTTCAAAAAGGACTAGATGAACCCTTGAGTTAATTCTTCTATTTAGGGCGTATGATTAAGAATGGTATTAACCTGCTATCGTTGCTTTGATTGAAACTCTTCTGCAATTTTATCTGCTTCATGTCATGTATGTATGTCAGAATCAGGAGTGTACTCCATGAATCATGAATGGTGATTATGTTACCTCCTTAGAAGGATTTGATACGACATGTATGGACTCCGTATGGTTAGCTATTAAGACTTCATGGAAAATGAATGACTACAGTGGGTCAGTGGTGGACCATAGTAAGGCAGCAATGATTCTGCGAGTAGTGAGCTGATTACAACCATGAGAGTTGTATTGGAATGGGTGCTGAGATTGAGTACCCCTAATCGGGTCGTGGTAGTGTATAAGTTATCATTGATAGACTAATTAAGTAGAGTATCTACCTAGTGAATAATTATTCTTTCTTATCAATAGAGAGTCGTATTATTATACGAGGAAGGTTGCGGTGCGAGCATAGAATCCTAGTAACGGTGATATATAGAATGAGATCCCAAATTCGATTTTCGATGTCGAGGGAGTTTCAAAGGTGATTGTGTATAAGCTCGAGGAAGAGTGTGGGTCCATAGAATGATGGACGGGATAGCGAAAATATTTAGGCATGGGAAATACGAGGCTATAATGCTTAATGTTGATTTATATACGTATATGTTTTGTTCTCCTATGACAAACCTCTATAGTTCAGAGGTAGGTTCCAAGCCAGATATTTTGTGGCAGTATATTTTTTTCATATATACAATTCTCTTCAGTTCGTTCTTTTTTCTTCTTTTCATTTCATGTAAGCTGAGAAGAACAACCCTTCCAGAAGGGGAGGTATTGCCGAATGACTATCTATCTTTGTGATAGAAGCCTAGTAGGATACCACATGTTGTTTAGTTGCTTGTCAAGTACTAAAGGCTGGCCACCTTCTGTACTAACTAAGCGATATAACAAGTGTTCATGATCATAGTGATCTCTCAACAAATTCCTTTACTTCTATTTGATTGATCAAATTTTGGAAAATAGAAACAACTGAAAAAGGAGTAATAAAGTGGTGGTAGTATGCGGAATGGAAACACATTCGTGATACTAAGGTTGACGAGGTTATTAAAAGGTTATAGAACGCTAACGAGCAAAAGTATAACCAGTATAATATTAGGAACGGAAGGTAGTAGCGATTACGAACTGGAAAAGAATGGGTATTGAGAAGCAAAAGCTCTAATGCTAAAAGCTATAATGAGAGTCTGTGCAATAGACTTGAAAGAAATTGGAATGATCACTTAACACGGATTGAGTTTTCTTACGACAATAGATCATTTGTCATTATCGAGATGTCGCCTTATGAGATCCTTGAGGGAAGACAATGTCGATCTCCCTCATGTTAGGATGAAGTTGCAGAGCGCAAGATGCTCGGATCCGCAGTAGTCCAAAGGACCAAGGATATGATAGATCTAATCAGAGGACGGCTGGTAGTAGCCCAAGATGGACATGATAAGTATGTTGATTTGACACGAAAGGATAAAGAGTATGAAATAGGGGACCTAGTAATGTTATAGGTATCCCTTGGAAAGGATTGATGAGGTTCGGAAAGAAAGGAAAGCTAAGTCTACAATTTGTTGGACCCTTGGATATATTAAGACGTTTGGGAAGTTAGCATATGAGCTAGCCCTAACCCCGAACATGTAGCAGGTCGTAACGTGTTTCACGTATCAATGTTAAGGAAGTGTAATTCAGATGCCAGATAAATAGAGGCATATGAGCGCATAGATATGCAACCCGACGTAACCTATATGGAGCAACCGGGAAGGGTTATAGAGTGAAAAGGAACAAGTGCTTAGGAGAAGGATTATCAAACTAGGCAGAGTTTGGTGGTAGAACCACAATGTGGGAAAATTGACTCGAGAGTTAGAAAGTGTAATGCTAAGAAAGTATCCCCATTTGTTTTCTATCTGATTCCGGGACGGAATCCTTTTAAGGAGGGGAGACTGTAATAACCCCAATTTTTGAGAAATTTTGAAACCCTTATGAATAGTGTTTTTGCTGAACGAGAAAACTTTTCATGCCACGCTATGTAGGGGTTCTGTTATTGATCTTATGGGATATTATTAGTACTCTATGTGGTATATAAGTGTATGTAAAGATCGTCAGAATCCAATTCCGAACACTTTGGTTTTTCCCGAAAATCCACTAGATACCAGAAAGAATTGAGAAAAAGGTAACAGGATAAAAAGGATTTAAATTAAAGGATTATAAGAGAGGATCATAGAAGGAATACAATATATTGAGAAAGGTTAAGGGAACCTAAGTAATAAGATCCCGGGTATGATCCCTCAAACGATAAACGAGAACGAAAGTTAAGCGAACCGCATAACAGATCAGCGGTCATTAGGCAAACAATTAAAAGCTAATCAAAGGGATTAGTGGGGATGATGTCATCCAACCAATAGAAAGAGGACAAAGGAGGGGTGATGACATCACAAAGTGATGTAGGCATGATATGGGAAGGAAGGAGGTGTGGTTGAATGAGAACCACACAAATTCAAGGGCAACAAGGTAATTGACTAAATCAAACAACAAAAACCAACCAACCAAAAGCAAAACAAGGCAAAACACAAAAATCTCTCTTCTTCTTCTTCATGCTCTCGGCCCATTCCTTAAAAAATGAAGATCCAAGCTCCACCACTTACTATTTAGCAAGGTAATTATCTAAGCTTCCCCATGGATAGTTATATACTTCCTATAAGTTTAAGCTTCTAATTCCAAGCCAATCTTTTTCTATAAATCATGGAAGAAGATGGTGAATAGTGTTTTTCAAGAAATAAAATTTGTGTTCTTGAAGTTTTGTTTAGATTAAGCTTGGATAAGGACTTTAAGGGTGATTCCAAGCCATTCTCTTGATTCTCCACTCTCCAAGGAAGGTATACCATCTCCAAACCCTAGATTCCTATATATTATAAGATGATTTTGATTAGTAGGATGATATTGTAGCTTGTTGTTGTGATTAGAGTTTGGGATTTGAAATGGTAGTGAAATGGAATGGTAAATGTTGAGGTTTTGATGAAAAGAACTTAAGTATGATTAAAGTTAAGCTTAGGCATAAGTATGAATGATTAAATTGAATTGGTTGGGGTTGTTATGATGTGATAAGGATGGATGTTGGTGGTATGTTGGATTTGAGGTTGATTTGGGATGGTTTTGAATGGTTTAAAATATTGGAAATCGCGTAAACATAGCCGTCGTAACGTCCGATTTTCTTTAGACTGTTTTTGTGCATAACATTAGGACCCGAGAACCCCCTGCTAGATTATGACCATTGCCATGTCTAGATAGCTCATGTTACGAGCTTCGTTTTGATATGTAGTTCGTTCGATTCCGATGCACGGTTTAGGAGAAACGACCGTTTCAAGTAACGGCGTTTCGCGAACGAAACTTTTCCCCTCGCCTTACTTTGAAACACAGGTTAAAGACCAAAAAGGGTTAATTAATGTATGAAACATTTATGGTAAGTGTGCTAGGCAGTTAGTAAGACACTCGCGAAGGAATCGCCTTAAAACTCGTAAAGGTTAAATTATTAAAAATGGTGGAGCCGAGGGTACCCGAGTGACTTAAGCGAATCAGTGAGCGCAAAACAAGCGTTAGAGTCTAAGTTAGTTAAAGTATAGATTTACAAGTGACTTTGGTTTAATTCCAACTTACTTGTTGTTTATAGGTTACCAGACTCGTCCCGAGCCTTTTATCACCCCAAGTCGCTCAGGCAAGTTTTCTACCCGTTATACTGTTGTTATGATGTATATATGTATATGCATTATCTTGCGATAGATGCATGTTGGTTAATTAGCAAATGTTGCGATATATTGAAGCATGCTGATATGGTATATATATGCATGCCTGTTTCATATTCTTGCCATATATATATGTTGGTTCAGTTGATAATACCTATGCTAGAGAATAGCAGTAATTTGCATATACCCTTAGTATAGGGACCCAAAGGTGAAAACATTTTCTAAAAACCGGGAGTCGAGGATCCCGAGTAGATTTTATATATATATATATTTATATATATATGGTTATAGTTTTCAAAACTATTAATCGAATAAGGTTTATTCAATAACTTTATTTTATTAATGAATATTATCTTGAATATTCATTCGAGGACTTATGACTCCTTTATATTATTTATTGAATATTACTTGGATATTCATTTGAGGATGTATGACTCCTTTATTTTATTTAATGAATATTATTTATAATATTCATTCGAGGTATTATGACTCCGCTTATTACTGAAATATATTCTTTATTTTATTAAAGAATAAGGTGTTAATAATCAAACTTATTTTTGATTATTCAAATAAAGATAATACTTTCATATAAGTGTATCTTTGGTTATTTAATACTCGTTTCAAGTATAAGTTTTAATACTTCTACTTCAATTATTTTTATAAAGATAATTCTTTGTGGGAATATTATTTAAATAATAATATTCAGACATTTTCTAAATATATTGGGACTGATTTACTTCATTAAATCAGCATTACTCCAAACACTCTTTAAAGTGTTTTCGAGTCTTCAAAATGATTTTTAAAAGTTAGAGCGGATCCCAAAACTCATTTTTATATTTAAGATCTTCCTTTTAAAGGGGATTTAAATACTCGTTCAAAACCTGAGGGATCCGGCTCTATGGTGTATTTTATATTCGCAACAAGGTTGCTGTTTTGATAAATGAATTGATTACTTGCCCAATGTTCGGGAAGTAAGCCCATCTAATTGAGTCGGCATAAGCGACATGCCGGGGTACGGTCTATCAAAGTGTAAGTGGCTGGGTGGCAGTCCATCAACGCGTGAGTGGCCGGGTAACGGTCTAGCGCGAGGTCCTAATGCGGCCAGGGTGATGACCGGTGAGGAATTCATCCATCTACAGTAGAAAAGGTTACTTATTGGTATCTTTGCCTGATCAGCAAGATATCTGGTTTATGCCAAAATTCTTTTCCTTTCCAAAATTCATTGGATGTTTCAAACTCTGTTCATACTTTACATGACAGAGATTTTCAGGAAATGTATGAGATATATATATATATATATATATATATATATGGATATATATATATCAGGACTTAATGAAGTATCTCGTAACTTCATTATTTATAATGATATTTCAAAGATTGAATTTATTCAAGTCTTATCTTGTAGTCTCATCTGGGTGATGAACTTTGAAACTGATTATAACTTGAACGGTGGTAGTTCAAGTAGTATTTGGATATAAAGTATATTGGAGTATCTTGTAACTTCATTTTTTTTAAACTTATATCTAGTAAATGATTATCTTATGCATGACAAAGATTTTCAGAAAAATGTTGAGACAAGGTTAGATATATGAGATCACCTTGCAACGGTATTTTTATACAGTTATACACTGGAACTCTGTGTGTATTATGCATGGAAGAGGACTTCCAATATTTTGAAAAGTATATATGTATATATATATACTGAATATTTTGCGACTTCATCGCATTAAGATATCAACTTGGTTCATTTCTTTTGACCAAGACTTTCATGAGTATTATAAGTAGGCTCATATATTGTTAATCATTATACATATTATTTTGGTGGGCTTGCTGCTCACCCTTGCTTTCTTCTTTCATCACACAACATCAGATAGATAAGATGAACCAGACCAAGCTCCCGATTCGCAAGAGGTTAGGAGATGTTCCGCAGTTTTCTAGAAGCACTGATGCCGCCGTAGCTGAGGTAGGAACTACCAATAGGCTAGGCTTTCAACTTTTGATGTATCAGATTATGTATATTTATGAATTATAATAATGGCAAAGAAATGTAAATTTATTCAGAAACCTGTTTAAGGTGTATTGGCATATAATTGTGGAATAAAACGACTTGTGATTATTTTTAGATATTCATCTCTGAGACTATAACTTGTGGTGTGTGTGTTTATTGTGGGGTCACAGTACAGAGTAGTTGATTATTTATTAAGATTGGGTGTTATTAAGGGAAATGGAACTCGTGACAACCCGGATCCCCGACCCCGGATTTGGGGGTGTTACAGCACTGGTTGCTGAGTTGGAGAAAGAGAAAGAGGTGAAGGTAGAAGCTGTTGAGTCTACTTCAAAGGTCTGTGAAAACAAGGGCAAGGGGCTTGTAGCAGAAAATGAAGATTCTTTGAGCCAAGATGATATGAATGATATTGATGAACATCTTGCATTTCTTTCCAGAAGATTTACCAAGCTCAAGTTCAAGAAGAACTTTGGAGCAGCTAAGACAAATAGAAACATGATGGATAAATCAAAATTCAAATGTTTCAAATGTGGCTTGGCAGGGCACTTTGCTAGTGAGTGTAGAAAGTCAGATTCCAGCAAGAAGAAGTTTGAGCCTGTGGATTATAAACAGAAGTATTTTGAGTTGCTCAAACAAAAGGAAAGGGCTTTATTATAAAAGAAAATGACTGGGCAGCAGATGGATGAAGATCTCAGATATGTCAATCTAGCCCTAATGGCCAAGTCTGATGAAACAGAGACAAGTTCTTCAAGTAATCAGGTAATCACCACTAACCTTGCTTATTTATCTAAAGCTGAGTGTAATGATGCAATTAATGACATGTCTACAGAATTATATCATTTGCGTGTTACACTTAAGTCCCTCACTAAGGGAAATACTAAAATCAAAGAAAACAATTTGTTTTTAAGTGAGAGGAATAATGTGCTAGAGTCTCAGTTTATTGAATTTCAAAAATTGAGAATAGAATGTAAGATTACTAAGGATGAATTAACTGAGTCCTTGAAGAAAGAAGAGATTTTGAAGAAGCAGCTTAAACGAGAGCAGGAGATGATTAAGGCATGGAAATCATCTAGAGATGTCCATGCTCAAATCACCAAAGTTCAAGGAATTGAGTTATTCTGTGATGCAGCCTGGAAAAAGAGTAAAGAGAAGCTGGAATACAATTTGGTTGAAGGATTGCTAACAGATGTAGACTCGATGGATGATGAGAGTCATCCGTCGGATAATCAAAAAGATTATCCGTCGAGTGACATAAATCCTCATCCGTCGGCTGTGAGCAAACCTGTGAGTAAATCCAAACTTGCCAAGTTAAATGAATTATATGGATCAGTTTCCAAAAACTTTATTTCAGGAGAATCTAGTCAAGTGAAGAAGGAGAAGAAAGCGAATGTTGGTTATCTGTCCATCAAGCAATTGAATGATAGACTAGAAAAGATTGAGGTTAAAACAGAGGCTAAAAAGAAAAACAATATAAATGGGAAAGTAGGGATTAACAAATATAACAACTATACACCTGATAAGTATGCTCCAAGAAAAATCTGTGTTAAGTGTGGTAGTGTTAATCATTTGTCTGTTAATTGCAAACTTACCATGACTACTCCCATATCTGTACCACCTTCTTTTCCCAACATGAGTGATATGCCTTCTATGCTTATGAATGCTATGTCTGCACAGAATATGAATGCACAATTTGCTAATATGCCATTTGCACTTAATCCTTATTATACTGCATTTAATATACCTCAAATGCCATTTAGCATGCCCTACTGGAATAACATGTTTGCAAATAGCATGCCATTTCCTGTTAATCAAAATGTGCATGATAATTCTGTTTTAATGACTGGTTTCAAAGGTCCAACTCAGATGACTAAGGATGAATCTGATATCCCCAAGTCAAATGAGATAAAATCTAAGGAACAAAAGAAGAAAGCTAACAAGGCGGGACCCAAGGAAACTTGGGTACCAAAATTAACTTGATTTGGTTTTGATGTGTGCAGGGAAACAGAAAGAATCTGTGGTACTTGGATAGTGGTTGTTCAAGACACATGACTGGAGATTCTACCCTGCTCACATAGTTCAAGGAGAGAGCTGGCCCAAGTATTACTTTTGGAGATGACAGCAACGGTTATACTGTGGGTATGGCTTGATTTCTAAAGACAATGTCATCATTGATGAGGTTGCCCTAGTTGATGGTCTCAAGCATAATTTGCTGAGTATCAGCCAACTTTGTGAAAAGGGCAATTCAGTAACCTTCAATTCAGAAGCCTGTGTTGTGACAAACAAAAGGAGCAACAAAGTGGTTCTCACTGGAGTGAGAAAAGGAAATGTGTACCTAGCTGACTTCAACTCATCAAATGCAGAATATGTTACTTGTCTTCTCAGTAAAGCAAGTCAAGATGAAAGTTGGCTATGGCACAAGAAGCCGTCCCATCTAAACTTCAATACCATGAATGAGCTTGTCAAGAAAGAACTGGTTAGAGGTATTCCTCAAGTGGAGTTTTCTAAGGATGGACTGTGTGATGCTTGTCAGAAAGGAAAGCAGATCAAAGCATTATTCAGAAAGAAGCTTGATTCAACAATTGAAGAACCTCTGCAATTGCTACACATGGATTTGTTTGGACCAGTCAATATGTTGTCCATCTCAAGGAAAAGATTTTGCCTAGTAATTGTAGATGATTTCTCAAAGTTCTCTTGGACATATCTCCTAAAGTCTAAAAATGAGGCTAGTGAAATCATCATCAATCACATAAGGCAAGTCAATAATCATCCTGATTTTAATGTTAGAAGAATCAGGAGTGACAATGGAATTGAGTTCAAGAATTCTGTTATGAGAGCATTTTATGAAGAGAATGGGATTATGCATGAGTTTTTAGCAGTAAGAACTCCACAACAAAATGGAGTAGTGGAAAGAAAGAACAGATCACTTATTGAAGCTGCAAGGATAATGCTTGAAGAATCAAATTTACCAACATACTTCTGGGCTGAAGCTGTAAATACTGCATGCTACACTCAGAACATTTCTTTGGTTAATCAATTAAAGTGTATGACACCCTACCAATTGTTCAAGAACAAGAAGCCAACCCTAAACTTTCTTCATGTCTTTGGCTGCAAATGTTATATCTTGAGAAATCAAACTGATCAAAATGGAAAGTTTGATGCTAAAGCAGATGAAAGGATTTTTGTTGGATATGTTGTTGGTAAAGCATATAGAGTCTACAATCTAAGAACCAACATTGTTATGGAATTAATACATGTAGTGTTTGATGATAAGAAGATTGAAGGACTATAAGATGGAGATTACCATGAGAGCCTCAAATTTGATAATGTGGAGATGGTTAGTGATGATAGTGATGATGAAAGTGATCAGGAAACAATGACAAAGGATATTGCAGAAAAATCTACTACTAATGAAGCACAAAATTCAACATCTGTCGAGTTACAAAATGCTTCATCCGTCGGGAGACAATCTGCTTCATTCGTCGGGAGACAATCTGCTTTATCCATCGGGAGACAATTAGCTTCATCCGTCGGAACTTAAAATACACCATCCGTCAGGTCATCAAAAGATGCTGAAAGTCAAAATAGATCACTCACAAAAAGTTTCCCATTCTCAAATCAAATATCCATAAACTCAGGGGGAGTTTCTAATAATCAAAACTCAATCACACATCAAGACAATAATGAGGCCTATTCATCTAGAACTAACCTACCTCAATAAAGGAAATGGATAAAGGATCACCCCTTTGAGCTCATCATTGGTGATGTATCTTCTAGAGTTCAAACAAGGAGAGCAACTCAAAAAGAATGTCTTATAGCAGCTTCCTATCTGAGGAAGAACCAAAGAAGGTAGAAGAAGCTCTGTTAGATCCTGATTGAATTTTAGTTATGCAGGAGGAGCTAAACCAATTTGAAAGGAATAAAGTATGGAAGCTGGTACCCAAGCCTAAAGGAAAGAATCCAATAGACACCAAATGGGTATTCAGAAACAAGATGGATGAAAATGGCGTAGTAGTCAGGAACAAAGCTAGATTGGTTGCTAAGGGTTATTGTCAACAAGAAGGAATAGATTTTGATGAAACCTTTGCTCCTGTTGCAAGACTTGAAGCCATCAGAATTTTCTTAGCCTATGCAGACCATGCCAATTTCAAGGTCTACCAAATGGATGTCAAGAGTGCTTTTCTAAATGGAGATTTGGAGGAGGAAGTCTATGTGAGTCAGCCTCCTGGTTTTGAAGACCCAAATTTCCCAAATCATGTCTATTATCTTTTGAAAGAACTCTATGGACTGAAGCAAGCACCTAGAGCCTGGTATAACACTTTATCAAAGTTTCTTTTGGAAAATCACTTCACAAGAGGTACCGTGGATAAAACTTTATTCTTTAGAAATATTAATGGCTCCAGTATACTTGTTTAAATCTATGTAGATGATATTATATTTGGCTCTACAGATGAAAAACTTTGCAAAAATTTTGCAAAATTGATACAAAGTAAGTATGAAATGAGCATGATGGGAGAACTAACTTACTTTCTTGGTTTACAAGTTAAGCAAGTTAGTGATGGAATATTCATTAGTCAAACTAAATATATTCATGATCTTTTAAAATAGTTTGATCTAATGGATTGCACATAGGCAAAAACTTCCATGGCCACTGCAACTAAACTTCAATTAAACACTACTGAAAAGTCTGTGTATATTTCAAGTTATAGGGGCATGGTTGGTTAACTTCTGTACTTAACAGCTAGTAGGCCAGATATAATGTTTGCTACTTGTCTTTGTACTAGATTTCAGGCTGATCCTAGAGAATCTCATTTAGTAGCTATTAAGAGAATTTTCAGATATCTCAAAGGAACACCAAAACTTGGCATTTGGTATCCTAGACATTCTGGTTTTGATCTAACTGGTTATTCAGATGCAGATTATGCAGGTTATAAAATAGACAGAAAACGTACAACAGAAACCTGTTAGTTTCTAGGAAACAAGCTTGTGTCCTGGTTCAGTAAAAAGCAAAATTCAGTTTCTACTTCTACAGCTGAAGCTAAATATATTGCTGCTGGTAGTTGCTGTGCACAGATTCTATGGATGTAAAACCAATTGGTGGACTATGGTCTACAAGTGGATATGATTCTTATTTTATGTGATAACACAAGTGTAATTTCCATCACTGAAAACCCAGTACAACATTCAAGAACAAAGCACATAGACATCAAGCACCACTTCATAAGGGAACATGTTATGAATGGTACTGTGGAACTGCATTTTGTTCCAAGTAAAAAATAGCTTGTAGACATATTTACCAAGCCACTGGATGAATCCACCTTTTCAAGGTTGGTAAGTGAGTTAGGTATGCTTAATTACTCTTGAATTATTTCAGATATTTTGCAAGTTGTAATGCAGCCAGAAATTTAATTGATTTTTCAGTTTTGGATGAAATTTTTGCTAAGTCAAAATTTACATCCCGACGGA
This sequence comes from Apium graveolens, assembly GCF_009905375.1. NCBI lineage: Eukaryota > Viridiplantae > Streptophyta > Magnoliopsida > Apiales > Apiaceae > Apium > Apium graveolens. Next base: position 45,805,994 of record NC_133648.1, read on the forward strand.
TGATTATTATCCATCGAGTTCGATCATCCGTCGGAATACAATTTATTAATAAAATCAATTATTTTTCTGAAATATTTTATAACTCGACGGATAACTGATTTATCCTCATCCGTCGAATTGTCTGAATCCTAGACGTTAATTCTCTGAATATTATCCATCGAGTATACTTACAGTTTGTAAGCATAACCCGACGGATAAGTGACTTTAAACGGCTATTTTGGGCAATTTTTATTGGTTACTTTATTTTACTTTATTATTTTTGACAGTTATTTTCCGAGATAATATAAAAGCAATTTCACTTTTATTCATTTCTTTTATCATTCTCAAGATTCAATTGCTCTAATTTCTTTCTTCTCAAAAGTAAACTATCTCTCTCTCTCTGCAAATTCCAAATCTCTAACAATGGCACCTGTAGTAAAAATCATGTCACAAACTGGTTATATCCTTGAGAAAAACAACTTCTCAGCTTTGGTGAACAAGGAGATTCAACAGTCTGGTGACTATCACAAAATGATGGATTTTGTGAAGAACTGCAAACTCAACTATGCCATGCTGGAATCACCCACCATTTACTGTGAGGTTGTTGAAGATATATGGACAACTGCAGTGGACAACTCAACAGACAAAACCATCACATTCACTTTGAGAGGTAAGCAGTTTTGCATAAATAGTGATGTTATTAAAGCATGCTTCAAGATTCCTGATAACACTATAACTGCCTCACACACAGACTCTGACAATGTTAATATGCTTAATTTCATGGGCTATGCACTCACTACTTCTAAATTAAGTGAAATTAGGAGGTTGGGTCTTAGAAAAGAATGGAGTTATTTGTGTGATGTAGTAACTAAGGTATTTTCTGGTAAAGTTGGTAACTTTAATTCCATAAGCATTTATATGCTTAACATGCTTTACATGCTAGTTAATGATAAATACTTCAATTTCAGTGATTTAATTTTGTTTGAGTTGGGCTTTAAGTTAGGAGAGGTCAATAAGAGAGGTAAAAGTGTCTATTATGCTAGATTTTTCATGATGCTTGCTAAGCATCTTGCAGATTTAAACAGAGCAAACCATCACAAGGAGGTTCCCTTGTTCTACTTTCCAATAATGGAGGGACCTCAGGTAAGTGAGATAATTTCTTCTGTCTCCACTCTTCCAACCTCACAAATTTCTTTATTTTCTAGTGTAGCTATGTCATCCACCAAACCTAAAGAGGGGAGTGTGAAGGTGGGTAAGAAAGGTGAGGGACAGGATGAAAATCAAAGAAGCCCTAAGAATAAGGATGGAGAGGTGAGAGTTTCCCAGCCTAGCCACACTGCAGTTTCTCCACAAACTGTAGTGATTAATAAGGATACTAGCTCATTACTGGTTTCATACTCCCAAAAGGATGTTACCATTGAAACAAGCTCTCAACCAAGAGCACAGGCCAAAAGGGTAAGGGACACAAACTCACCCCATACTTATACTAGAAAGAAGAAATCAAAAACCCTTGGGGATGCATAGGGTACACACACTGTGCAAACTGGTGCTAAAGACACAGTCACTGCACCTTCTCAAAGTCAGGTTGATGTGGCTTCAATAAATGTGGAGTCACAGCCAAAATCTCAAATAATTGAAGCACCTGAAACACCAAACTCTCCCACACACTCATTGGATGTTGACATGATAAACACATCACTTCCAAATTCTCCATCTTTAACTCTCTTGGAGAAGCCAAAAATCCAAGCAAGTGAGCATCATCTTCTAGATGATTTGTTGGCTCACTTGCCATTTCTTTCTGAGACTGTGGAGACATCTGTGCCAAAATTTTCATCAATCTGCACAGAGTCCACAATAGTCTCCACTCCAAACTCAATTATTTCTTCTATCCCGATGGATATCTTTCATCTGTTGAGTAGTGATTGTATCCTGACGGATAAGCTTATCAGCAGTCATCCGTCGGATAGTCAAACTGCTAACCCGATGGATATTCCTCATCCGTCGGGTGTCTCTGCACAGCTTCAAATTTCATCAATTATCACAAGTGCAGAAGACTTAGTAGTAGTGCAATCACTCCTAGGACTGAGGGAAAGGAGTGATTTTAGTGAGAGTCTGGGTTGCTCCCAGGAAAAAGGAGAGGAAAAGAGTGATCTACTGCTGTCCATTTCTTCAGGACTGGTAAAAGTGTGGAGAGGAGTCCCACCTTAGATGGTGAAGGTGAGGGTGTGAGGGTGGGGAGCCAAGGTGAGACCTTGATGCAAGAAAAGAGAGATAATGAGACAGGTACAGGAGATATAAGGGTGGATGTCATTACAAGTGAGTTAATGAATATCCAAGATGCAAACAGGGAGGGACTATTTCAGCAAAGTCAAGTTGTTATAGATTCTACCTCCCTGGATGCTGAGACATTTACTCACCCTATTCCAGCATACCAACTTCTAGCTGGACAGGGCAATGATAATGCAGAAAGGATGCTAAATTTGGTGCACACCACACAGTCTATGCAAAGAGCAAAGGATGCAATCACAGCTCTACCCTCTACAGCTGGTGATATTGACTATGAGACTGGTGGTTCAGAAGATTTCTTTGGTGGTGAGGATGCAGAAAGTGAAGAAGGGCCATTGGACATAGGGGGAGAAGTAGGCCCTAGTTCCAGATCAGGCATGCCATCATGGGCCTTCTCAAAGAAATGTGATGAACACCATTTCAAGACAACACTCATCCAACTTATCAGTCAAACACACTCTGATCTTCAATCAACAACAAATACCAGCACCAAGAAGCTTCTGCATGCACATCTTGCTTATCTTCAATTACAACAAATCCAAGGTTTTCAACATACTCAGGATGTCACCTCTATCAAAGGTGAAATTGATCAAATGAAGAGGGACATTTCTGACAGATTGGATTCTAAACTTCTAGAAGCTACAATGCTTGACATTAAGAGATAACTCAGGAAGAATTCTGATCTTGCCACAAAGATAAATTTCTTGGATACCAGAATGGTATTAGTACAATGAAAGTTGGCTTTTATCAGTTTCGTGTTATTCGATTAATATCATCACTGTTGCATGCTAAGGGTAGTAACAATGACTATTGAAGGAAGTAGTAATGAAGTTGTGATCTCATGAGTGTTTTAATATTGTTAATTCGAAGTGTTAATTAAGTGGTTAATTTTAGTAGTCAATTGTAGTTAATAATTAGTTAATCAAATCTAAATGTTATTGTCTTAACATTGAGAAGTAATCATACATTGGTGAGTGAGCTTAATTGAACATAATTAGTCTGAGTCTCTGTGGGAACGAACTAGAAAGTATTTTATATTACTTGCGAACGCGTATACCTGCGTGAATATTAGCGCGTGTTTTCGCCCTAACAAGTTTTTGGCGCCGCTGCCGGGGACTCGGCGTATTTGTTTAGTTTATGTACTTACCATCATTGGTCGTTAGGACTCAGTGATTAAGACGTGTTACTTATTGTTTTCGGTTGTGTTTCAGGTACTTAAGCGAGCGTTTATGCAAACTCGTTCTCATACTCGTAAGAGGACTTTAGATACAGCTGAGGAGACAGACGAAGTTCTTGATATTCCGGAGAAGATAGATTTTGAAGATTCGGATTCAGGAAGTGAGCAAAAAGTGCCAGTAATCATGGGTGATCGTATTGTTCCGGCAGATCCAGCTCTTATGGACTTTTCTCGGCCTAAAATTGATGAGATACAGTCAAGCATTCTTCATCCGGCTATCCAAGCTAACACCTTTGAAATCAAGCCGGGCACTATTCAGATGGTGCAGAACTCTGTTTCTTTCGGAGGAGCTACGACTGAAGACCCCAACATGCACATAAGGAATTTTGTCGAGATCTGCAGTACTTTCAAATATAATGGTGTGACTGATGAGGCTATCAAGCTGAGGCTTTTCCCATTCTCACTGAGGGATAAAGCTAAGGACTGGTTACATTCTGAACCAGTTGGGTCCATCACTACTTGGCAAGATCTTGCGCAAAAGTTTCTGGTGAAGTTTTATCCAATGGTAAAGACTGCTGCCATGAGGAGTGCTCTTACTCAGTTTGCGCAGCAACCTACAGAATCCATGTGCGAAGCTTAGGAGCGCTACAAGGAAATGTTGAGAAAGTGTGCACATCATGGAATGCCCGATTGGATGGTGATCACTGGTTTCTATAATGGTTTGGGGGCCCAATCTCGGCATATGCTCGATGTAGCAGCTGGAGGCGCCTTGTGGGCCAAAAGCTATACTGAGGCTTATAATCTTATTGAGACTATGGCTGCAAATGAGCATCAAAACCCAACTTAAAGGATGATGCCTGAGAAGGTAGCAGGTATTCTGGAAGTCGATGTAGCCACCGCTATTGCAGCGCAGCTCCAAGCGCTGTCTATGAAGGTCGATTATCTAGCTACCTATGGAGTCAATCAAATAGCTATGGTCTGTGAGCTTTGTGCAGGTTCTCATGCTACGGATCAGTGTTCTCTGGTTAACGAATCTGTTCAGTATGTGAACAATTATCAGCGACAACAGCAGCCTATGCCAGCTACTTATCATCCTAACAACAGAAATTATCCAAATTTCAGCTGGTGTAATAATCAGAATGCTATTCAGCCACCATATCAGCAAGGTGTGAGTAAACAGTTCAACCCCTGGATTCCAGCAACCACAGCAGTATGTTAAAAGGCAATCATATCCTCAACAGGGAGGTGCAGTTGCACCCACTAGTGCTGATTTTGAGGAACTTAAGCTGTTGTGCAAGAGTCAGACGGTGTCGATCAAGACCTTGGAAAATCAAATCGGTCAAATAGCCAATGCAGTGCTCAATTATCAACCTGGCATGCTTCCCAGTGATACGGAAGTGCTAGGCAGGAAGGAAGCTAAAGAGCAAGTCAAGGCTATTACCTTAAGGTCTGGGAAAGTTGCTGATGCTGAAAAGGCAAAAGAAAGAGAAGCTGAAGTTGGATATGAAGAAGCTAAGCAAAAGGAGAAAGCGGCAGAACCAAGGAAGACTACTGTTGAACACACTCTGCCTGAGGGTAATACAGGGGAGAAACAGCTTTATCCTCCACCACCTTTCCCTAAGAGATTGCAACAACAAAAGCTGGATAAGCAGTTCAGTAAGTTTCTGGAGGTGTTCAAGAAACTTCACATCAATATACCTTTCGCTGAGGCTCTGGAGCAAATGCCTAGTTATGCGAAGTTTATGAAGAGTATTCTTTCAAGGAAGGTGAAACTGGATGACCTTGAGACCGTTGCTCTAACGGAAGAATGCAGTGATGTGCTGCAACAAAAGTTACCTCCAAAGCTTAAAGATCCAGGTAGCTTCACCATTCCTTGCACCATTGGAAAGTTGTCATTTGACAAGTGCCTTTGTGATTTGGGAGCAAGCATCAATCTGATGCCGTTGTCGATCTTTAAAAAGTTGGATTTTCCTGATCCAAAACCCACCTACATATTTCTACAATTGGCTGATCGTTCTATTACTTACCCAAGAGGCATAGTGGAGGATGTGCTAGTCAAGGTGGATAAGCTCTTCTTTCCTGCAGACTTTGTTATTCCGGATTTCGAAAGGTGAACTTATAATGCGGGTGCAGGATCAGGATGTGACCTTCAATGTAATCAAAGCAATGAAATTCCCTACAGAAGATGTGGAGTGCTTAAATGTGGATGTGATTGATTTTGTGGTTACTTCGGAACTTGATCATATGCTAATGTCTGATGCATTAGAAAAGGCCTTAGTGGGGGATTTTGACAGTGATGATGAAGATCGCAACGAGCAATTACAATATCTTAATGCTTCTCCCTGGAGGCGAAAGCTGGACATGCCGTTTGAATCTCTTGGTACTTCTGACCTCAAAAATGCTGAAGGAAAGCTCAAACCATCAATTGAGGAAGCACCCACCTTGGCGCTGAAGCCATTGCCTAAACACTTGAGGTATGCTTTTTTAGGTGATGCATCTACATTACCTGTTATTATTGCATCTGACCTTTCAAGTAGTGAGGAGGACAAACTCTTAAGGATTTTGAGAGAATTCAAATCGGCTATTGGATGGACCATAGTAGACATCAAGGGGATCAGCCCTTCATATTGCATGCATAAGATTCGGCTAAAGGAGGGTAGTAAGCCAACTGTTGAGCAACAGCGCAAACTTAATCCTATCATGAAGGAGGTGGTGAAGAAAGAAATTCTGAAATGGCTGGATGCAGGCATCATTTATCCTATTTCTGACAGTTCTTGGGTGAGCCCCGTGCAATGTGTGCCTAAGAAAGGAGGTATCACTGTGGTAGCAAATGAGAAGAACGAGCTCATCCCCACTCGAACAGTCACAGGATGGAGAGTATGCATGGACTACCGAAAGTTGAACAAGGCCACGAGGAAGGATCACTTCCCTCTTCCATTTATTGATCAGATGCTTGACAAGTCGGCTGGTCATGAGTATTATTATCTTCTGGATGGCTACTCGGGGTATAATCAGATTTGTATTGTACCAGAGGATCAAGAAAAGACTACCTTCACTTGTCCATTTGGCACGTTTGCTTTTCGCAGAGTTTCGTTTGGGTTATGTGGCGCACCGGCCACTTTTCAGAGATGTATGATGGTTATATTCTCTGACATGATTGGAAATAATGTCGAGGTGTTCATGGACGACTTCTCCGTCTTTGGACATTCGTATGATGAATGTTTGAATAATCTTCGTGTCGTGCTCAAAAGGTGTGTGAAAACTAATTTGGTGCTTAATTGGGAAAAATGTCATTTTATGGTGCGTGAAGGCATTATTCTTGGGCATAAGGTCTCTAGCAAGGGTCTTGAGGTGGATAAAGCCAAGGTGGGAGTCATTGAAAATCTTCCACCACCTATTTCTGTGAAAGGAATCCGTAGTTTTCTTGGTCATGCGGGTTTTTATCGGCGTTTTATCAAGGACTTTTCGAAGATATCTAAGCCGCTGTGCAACTTGCTTGAGAAGGATGTGCCTTTCAAATTTGATGATGAATGTTTGACGGCATTCGAAACTCTTAAGAAGAGTTTAATCACTGCACCAGTTATTACAACACCGGATTGGACAGAGCATTTTGAGATGATGTGTGATGCGAGTGATTATACGGTAGGCACAGTTCTTGGGCAGCGCAAGAATAATCTCTTTCATGTGGTCTACTATGCTAGCAAGACCTTAAATGGGGCCTAAATGAACTACACCACTACTGAGAAGGAGCTCTTGGCTATAGTCTTTGGTTTCGAGAGATTTTGATCTTATTTACTTGGGACAAAAGTTAAAGTATTCACCGATCATGCGACCATTCGCTATTTGGTTTCCAAGAAGGATTCGAAGTCGAGACTCATTCGTTGGGTTCTCTTACTACAGGAATTTGAGTTAAAGATCAAGGATCGAAAAGGTACTGAGAATCAAGTAGCTGACCATCTCTCTAGATTGGAGAATCCCGAGTCTGCTTCACATGATAAGACATTGATCAACGAATCTTTCCGGATGAGCAGTTGTTCGCAGTTCAGGAGGAAGAACCATGGTTCGTAGACATTGTGAATTATCTCGTCAGTAATATAATGCCTCCTAATTTGACCACAGCTCAAAAGAAGAAGTTTCTGCATGAGGTGAAGTGGTATATGTGGGATGAACCGTATTTGTTTAGACAGGGAGCTGACCAGATCATCAGGAGATGTATCCCATTCTGTGAGACGGGGGGGATATTACGAGACTGCCACTCCACAGTTTATGGTGGACACTATGGTGGTGAGAAGACGGCAGCTCGTATTCTGCAAGCAGGTTTTTTCTGGCCTACTTTGTTTAAGGATGCTCATCAGTTTGTTTTAAGATGTGATCGTTGCCAAAGAGTGGGAAATTTGACGAGAAAGGATGAGATGTCGTTAAATGTGATGCTTGAAGTCGAGGTCTTTGATGTTTGGGGAATCGATTTCATGGGGCCTTTTGTCTCGCCCTGCAACAATCAGTACATATTGCTGGCAGTCGATTATGTCTCAAAATGGGTAGAAGTCAAAGCTCTACCGACAAATGATGCAAAGGCAGTGTTGAATTTTCTTCATAAGCAGATTTTCACAAGGTTTGGAAGGCCACGAGTAATCATAAGTGATGAAGGGTCGCATTTCTGCAACCGTAAGTTCACTTCTATGATGCAGCGTTATAATGTGAATCATCGAGTTGCTACTGCCTATCATCCGCAAACAAATGGTCAAGCGGAAGTGTCTAACAGAGAGATCAAGCGCATTCTAGAGAAGGTTGTTTGTCCGTCAAGGAAGGATTGGTCTTTAAAGCTCGATGAAGCTATTTGGGGTTACAGAACAGCATACGAAACTCCACTTGGTATGTCCCTGTTTCAACTGGTGTATGGTAAGGGATGTCATTTACCGGCGGAGCTTGAGCATAAGGCCTATTGGGCGTTGAAAAATTTGAACCTGAATCTAGATGCAGCTGGTAAGAAGCGAATGCTTTAGCTTAATGAACTTGATGAATTTCGACTCCAAGCGTACGAGAACAACAAAATGTACAAGGAAAAGGTGAAGAGGTGGCACGATAGGAAGCTACATCCTAAGTTATTCATGTCGGGGCAACAAGTTCTCTTATTCAACTCTCGTCTCCGACTTTTTCCTGGGAAGTTGAAATCAAGGTGGTTTGGACCTTTTATTGTCAAAACTGTGTTTCCACATGGAGCGGTGGAGATTTTTGAGAATGATCCGGACCAAGCATTCAAGGTTAATGGTCAGCGGTTGAAGCACTACTATGGGGACACAGCAAACCGAGAAGTGGTTAGTGCCGTTTTATTATCAACTTGAGGAAGGTACGCAACGTCAAGCTAATGACGAAAAAGAAGCGCTGCGTGGGAGGCAACCCATGATTTGTTGTTACAGGAACCCTTAGAAGTTAATAACTCATCCAAAACCACAAAAAAATCAGAAAAATGGGACCAGAAAAAAAAAATTCCAGTAGCCCCCTGAGCGCCCGCTCAGCTCTGCTGAGCGACCGCTCAGGGGTCGGCTGGGAGAAAAAAAATTTAGTCCATAAAAAATCCAAAAAATAAAAAAATCAGAGAATAAAAAAACAAATTACAGCCCATAAAACCCACGACCTATTCCCCATTATCCCATGATTTTACACCCTAAACCCACTCCTAATTAAATTCTACCCTAATCCATATCCTATATATACATAAACCTCTCCCATATATCTCCCATACACTTTCTACACTTCAACTCTCTCCCAAACACAAAAACACAATTCTCAAGCACTTTTATTCAGATTCGATGACACCCAAGAGAGCAAGGACTATTCAAGGGCTACTGCTGCGAAGCCTCGTTTGAATGATAGGGCTGCTGAGGAGGAGTACACTAGGCTTCTGGGGAAGCCTATTCTGAAGGAGAGGGGATTTTTACCATCAGGGAGGGATGGTGAGTTGCTGCCTATGATTGCTGAGAAGGGGTGGATAGCTTTTTATGAGTCGCCTGAAGCAATGCCTATGAGCGTGGTTCGCGAGTTCTATGCGAACGCGAAGGCCGAGAAGAATGGGTTTTCTGTGGTCCGGGGGATGACGGTTGATTATCACCCAGCGGCGATTCATCGTGTGATTGGGCAGAGGCAGAGGAAGCCCACGGAGGAGAACTGGAATGAGAAGACTGCTGAGAATTTTGACTTGGATTTGATTTGTGCTACTCTCTGTAGGTCGGGCACAGTATGGACTTTCAAGACTGGCACTAATGAGTATCGTCACTTTCCGGCGATCGCGATGAACAGGTATGCCCGTGCATGGAATGCGTTTATTTGTGCTAATATTCTGTCTTCTTCGCATGCACATGAGGTCACAGTTGAGAGAGCATAGTTGTTGTGGGGAATTTTGAATGAGGAGTACTATGTGGACCTTGGTGAGTTCATCTACCAAGGAATTCTGAAGTTTTTTAGGGGAGCTAAGCACATGAACATCCCTTATGCATCCACGGTTACTAAGCTTTGCTGAGCGGTGGGAGTTCAGTGGCCGTCTCATGAGCAGTTGCAGTTGTCGGCCGCTCCTATTGATTCCGGGACTCTGAATGCGATGTAGGAGTGGACCGGTGGTGAGCCCGAGGAGCATGGGCTGGGTTATCGTCTTCTAGGAGGGCGTCCAGCACGAGGTGCTACTATGGCGAGGCCGAGGCGTGATGAGGCTGGTTCTTCTAGAGCTCAGGAGGGTGCTGGGATGGCTGATGCCCAGTATAGGACGCTGTCACGGAGGATGGATGCTATGTACGAGACGCAGAGCAGGTTTGCTCAGGAGCTTACCCTTGCGCTAGGGACTGCTTTTTGAGGCCTTAGAGCTGACATCCAGTGGCCAGTTTTTGGTGAGGACTCTGTATATCCGCCTCCTGATACACCACCCACTGAGGGTGATGATGATGATGACTCCGAGTAGGTATACCCTGTGTTCCTTTCTACTACCTTCACTGGGGACAGTGAAGATTTTAAGTTTGGGGGTGGTAGTTAAGGAATATTTTGTGTGTGTGTCATATAGTTGCATATTCATGATAGTTTAGTTCATATAATTGCATAATTTTTGCCATGTAGTTTTTTTTATTTATTTATAGCTTTATTTGTTTGTCATGACATGTAGCTTATGCATATACCATGATCCCTTTTGCGATGATTTGCCAACTGATTTGTGATGTCGATGCGAGTGTAGTGATGGCGTTAAAGTAATGTTGAGTCGTGTAGGTTGATATGCATGTTAGAAATACTTGCATTTTCACTAAGTCTTAGAGAATGCTTAAGGACTAGGTGGTTGTTATGGTCTGATTATTTTCGAGGTTAATCTATTTATTATGCTTAGAATTTTATAATAGGTTCTAAGTGATAAAGGCATGAAAAGAAAAAAATAGAGTAAAAAATGGAATTCGTTGCTAATTGTGGCTAGGCGTCAAATGGCTAGTAGCCGGCTCGTATGTTTATGCGAGTAGTCTAGAGTTGAGCAAGATGGAGTGAAACGCACTTGCTCAGAAATTTTGAAAAAAAAAAGAAAAGAAAAAAAAAGAAAAAAATGTATGTGTTTATGCATAATTGATCACGAGTGGGCTCTTTGGTATTCGACTTATTAAGTTCTTAGGGGACTTTGTGCCTAGTGACCTAAGGCTTTTAGAGTCTGGAATCCGCTAACCTAACGCTCGCTACATGGGTACCATTGTATAAGTCTTTTGTAGACCTCACTCATTGCACGGTCAAATAAGCATTATTGTTATGAATAAAACACATGATTCCGTAATAAGCTCCAGGATACTTGTAGTGTTATAAGTCACTTTGTGCCTAGAATTTTTATTCTTTGTATAATCATGTGATTGCCTTGATGATAGTTGAGTCATGATAATTGATCTAGTTCTGAAGCATATCTGTTAAGCATCTGCACACACCACGTTTCTGGCTGTATGATAGTTTGCATGATGTAATTGATCTTTAGTCGCCTAATTTCATTTGTTGAGATGTTGTAAGTTGGTTGGTTTGGTCGTAGTAAGGGGGATCGCTGCATTTCATATAGAATGCATTCATGCATGTTTTTATTTTGTTTTTGAGTCTGTGACGCTTGAGGACAAGCATCGATTTAAGTTTGGGGGTGTGATAAGTGGCATTTTATACCACTTAGAACGTCTTATAATAGCTTAAATTGGTGTCTCGAAATCAAGTATTTTGTGTATTTGATGCGTTTTTCTAGTGTTTGTGCATTTCAGGGTATTAGTTGCATTTCGGGGGAGAATTCATCAATAATCAGCCTTGGTATGTGTCTAGCATTGCAAGAGGGAAGAGATGAACAGATTACAGTGAAGAAACGGAGCAAAATCAGACTATTTTCCAGTAGAGGTCTGAGCGCCCGCACAGCTATGCTGAGCGGCCGCGCAGGAAGCTGAGCGCCCGCTCAGCTATGCTGAGCGGCCGCGCAGGGTCGTGAATTCAGAATATTTATTTTAGACTTCTATTTCTGTTTGGCTTCCAACTTCTATGTAATCTGAGTTTTATGGGACTCCTATATAAGTAGATTTCAGAGACGTTTCACATGTGTTGGATCGTTGTATTAATCAAGGAGCGAAGGAGAAAAGGAAGAAGACCGTTTTAGCACACCGCAATGAAGAGGAAGCATATTTTCTTGTGATTCTTTATTTCGTTGTAACGCTGGATGCTAGTTTTCTTTGCTTTGAACCTATTACTCTTGTGACGTACTCTAGTTTAATATAATTAGTTTAGTTATTATTCTTTTGTAATTATTTATCATGTTTTCATATGAACCCATGATAACGATGAGTGCTAACATGGGTTAATCGTGATCATGGGGTCGTAACGGATTTACTATGGAATTCTTTAGTTAGTTGTTTAATACCTTAGTGTGTGATGATTGTATGATATCTAGTATTGGTTGTGCGTATTCGTCTTATGTACGTCGCGAACATATAAGATAGGGTGTTAATCTCTTGTGAAGCGACGGTGGATCTTGAGATTTAGAACTTGCCATGCTAGCATAGGTTCATGTACGATGTTGCATGATTAGTGGGTAACTCTAACCGTTTTATTCTCCCTGTGTAATTAAAAGGAATAACTTGTTCTTAAATCATTATGTTGTCAATTTCTGTAGACATATAGGGACTCAACATAATTGATGACTATTCAACTTCTATCTTAATTGTGGATGCTTGGTATAATGGTATTAGTACAATGAAAGTTGGCTTTTATCAGTTTCGTGTTATTCGATTAATATCATCACTGTTGCATGCTAAGGGTAATAACAATGACTATTGAAGGAAGTAGTAATGAAGTTGTGATCTCATGAGTGTTTTAATATTGTTAATTCGAAGTGTTAATTAAGTGGTTAATTTTAGTAGTCAATTGTAGTTAATAATTAGTTAATCAAATCTAAGTGTTATTGTCTTAACATTAAGAAGTAATCATACATTGGTGAGTGAGCTTAATTAAACATAATTAGTCTGAGTCTTTGTGGGAACGAACTAGAAAGTATTTTATATTACTTGCGAACGCGTATACTTGCGTGAATATTAGCGCGTGTTTTCGCCCTAACAAGAATCACAGCAGAAAAGAAGGTTTAGATACAAGCTTCATTCCAAGAGAAAAGTGAACTTTGATGAAGAGGAATTGGAGGATCAGTTTCCCAAAAAGGCTACAACTACAACTCAGACATCAAGACCCTCAGTGGTATTCGAAGAATTCAAAGTGGTTGATCCAACAAGAAATATTCATGGTGAACCAATTGTTCCCAAGGATGAGCCAGTAGACTGGGACAGTTTACCAATTCCTGAGCTAAACTTGCCCATCTTCAAGACAAAGAAGATAAAGACTAGAGCCAGCAAGAAAGTGAAGCCTGTATCTCTCAAATCCAAAGCTCTAACCAAATTCCAACCCACAGTCAACAAAAGAGATCTCATGTACATTTGTGATATCAAGGAATTTTCAAACTTGAATCTCTACTTGAATGAATTGGAAGAAGTGAGAGGAATTGATGTTTACAGATATCTTCCTGAAAGACTGGTATTTAAATACAAGGGAGGGAAAGAGATGACATGGCCTCTTCACATGATTCTCCAAGAAAGCCAATATGTTCTAATTAAAGTCTACTCATCCTTCAAGAAGAACTTTGGATACAATGTGACTGCAAGAAGAACAGTTCTAAAGATGATTGAGGAACTAAGGAGTATTAGAGCCAAATATGCACTTCCAAAAACTCTATCCATTCCCATTACAGGATAGAGAGTGCATCTAAGGCCCTATTGGTTGATGGAGTTCATGGAAGACAAAGGTGTCAGAAGATTCTTCAGAATGGAGGACCAACTGAGTATCTCTAGCAATGAGCAATGAGACTCTTTTGGAAATGCAGGAAATGCTAAATCTCTCAGAAGCTGATGAACTAGAATTCCACAGACAACTTCAGAATCAAATTAAAGAAAACAACAGAAGGCTTGGGAAGAAATCCAGACAATCAAGGAAATAGATCTATCTGCTCAGACTAGAGGAGCATCTTGATAACAATTGTGAGCAATTTCTTTGTGTACTTTGCACTGTTCAACTTTCAGTAATTTTGTAGCACTTATTAGTTTTATCTACTATCTTTCAATCTGTATTTTTTTTTGATGTTTTGTTATCATCAAGTTTCTCTTAATTTATGGCTACAATTCCAGTAGACATAAATTGGGGGAGATTGTTAGGAATATGTTGTGTACTTGATGATAAGTTAAACAAAACACCTTAGTAGATTTAACTTAGTGAATTTTGTAGCACCCGACGAATGATCAATTATAGTCCCGACGGATGATTCAATATAGTCCTGATGGATGACTAATTGATATCTGTCGGGTGAGTAGCTTATGTAACAATAAGTCATGTAGCACATTTCTGCAAACAACTTTTTATAGTTTCTGTAGTAGCTTATGAGTCATGGAGACTCCTAGTAGATGTGCAGAATAGGTTAATTAAATGTAAATATAAGATATCTTGTAATTCTTCACAAATGAAATGGAGTCAAGTGATAAATGGCTACCCGACGGATGATTAACAAAGCTACCCGACGGATGATCAACAAGGCAACCCGACGGATAACAAGCATGTACCCGACGAATGATCAATTCAAACATCTGTTGATAGTGACAACACAGTCACATGCGTCGGGTGTTTGCAAAAGGAATGTGGCAGCCTGTTTAGCAAGAAAATGAGAACAAAGAAGCATTACCACTTTCATGCAAGCTATGAAGGTTTTCAAATATGCTGGAATAGAGTAATGAAGTAGCATAGAGTTAGACTTGATAGTTTTGTTTTATTATCTTGTCTTTTTTCTATGTAAACTTGGTGATATATAAACCAAGTGCAGCAAGTAGAACAACATCCAACAAGACTAAGAAAATATATTCTCAGAGAAATATTTGTAAGCTGTATCATTTAGCATTTCTCTGCAAGTTTTAGTTGTTCATACTTGTAAGCAACCGTGAGCTTATTTGAGCTACACAGAGTTCTCTCGGTATATATATATATATACATATATATCTGGTGGATACATTCAAATCCACCAGAAAGTTTTAAAGACTTGTCTTTTAATTACTTGTGTTTTGATTTATATAATTATTTCATTCCGTACTTTGTAAATCAAACACATTGTTGAGTAACCAGCTCATCTAAAACCTTAAGGTGTTAGAGGAAGGCCCCAATAGGATCATATATTTAACACTTCCCCTCACTCGAAAGCCCATTTATGGGTCGAAGAGTGGAACACCGGCACCCATCTTTGGGGTATCAATTGCCTTTAGTGTCCACATTAAATTTTGAGAATGTTGGGGGTGGCTGGGAATCGAACCTTAGTTCTCTGGCCAGCCTAAGCTCTGATACCATGTTGAGTAACCAGCTCATCTAAAACCTTAAGGTGTTAGAGGAAGGCCCCAATAGGATCATATATTTAACACACATATATATTATTGAGTTAGAACCATTTTTCGTAAATCTTAAAAAGAAGCCAGAATTACATTCAACCCCCCTTCTGTAATTCTTGTTGTATTATTAAGGAATAAAACTACGTAGTCTCACCAACATAACTGCTCTTTTGCCTGCCAAATACTTGTCCAAATGAAGCTAGCTTTAGTACCTTTTCTAGCTGCTAGAATATGATCATCTGGAAAGTAACAAGCTTTAAGAACTCGAGAGACAAGAAGCTCAGGTTGTTGGATACATTTCTAGATATGCTTTCCCAGATGTGCTATATTGAATCCATATAAACTCTTAAATCCCAAACCCCCCTGCATTTAATATCACACATTACTTCCCATGATAACCAACGAACACCCTTATTAGTATTCTGCCCCAAGCTCCACCAGAATGCATTAAACAATCTTTCAATTTCATGAATCAGTGTCTTAGGTAATAAAAAACATGTCATACAGTAATACGGCAATGCTTGAGCCACATTCTTGATCAGAATGGATTTTTCCGCTCTAGAAATCAGTTTTAATTTTCACCCATCAATGCGTTTAGTGACTCGTCCTTTCAAGAAACCAAAAATACGTTTCTTAGACCTACCTATCAAGGATGGTAATCCTAAATTATTACTCGAAGTGATGTCATCGTAAACCTCCAAAATGGTCGATATTTCTTATTACTTATCACGTCTCTCACATTTAAGCTATAAAACACACCAGACTTTAAAAAATTAACCACCTGGCCCAAGTCAACAACATAGTTATTCAGAATATTTTTGACATGAGTAGCCAGATGTTGATAGACAAACACTGATAATAAACTATGATCTATCAAATACTGATAAATTGATAAACTCTGATATCTTCTAGTTGTATACTATGATGGAAAATTCTGATAGTAAATGCTGATATCATCAATTATATCTAACAATATCCCCCAACTTGAGCATTATAAAAATATGTACAAGTTTCTAATTGTTGATATCAAAACTATCTAAAGGCGGAATTATTAACAAGTGTACAAACATACATTTAGTGTTTCATACTTTAGCTTCAATTTTGAACTCTGGCATATCCTGTAGCTTTATTAAAGAATTGTCTAAGTAGATTCTCCTCGACTATTTTCAAGTATATTCCAGTCTTTACTTGACATCCTTGAACTCTTGAGAAGATTCATCAATCTAGTAAATAGCAACCTTAAAATCAGAAATTTTACTACTGCTCAAACAATGATCATCCAGTTGAATTAACCCATAATCCTTTGCATCAAGACTGAAAGAAATCATCTTAGAACCAAATTGTTTAATCAGTTATGCTCCTCTTTTAGGTATATCAGCAATCTAATCATCATTCAGTATGTACTTTGGAATGAACTTGAATTTAGGCATACCTCTCTACTTCGCATGTACCAAGTTCTTTAAGAACTTAGACCATCTTTCAGTAGTTGAATTTCTAACTGTAAACATTTAGACAAGGTATTCAAGTTTTTTCCAGGATTTGTTCAGCATTTGTTCTTGTGACACTCTTAGCCCTTTTCCAGAATCAATAAAATATAACTTTTTCTTGGGCTTGTCACCATCAAATTCATAAAGAACAACCTAAACAAATATGATCTTCTTTAGGTCCTGAAATTTCACATCTTCACTAATTCCAGTCAGTGAATTATGTCTTTGATTTTCGAAGCATCTCCTTTGTATACTCCAGCCCTTTTATGACCAAGACCACCTCTTTGACCAGCTTCTTTAGCTTGAGTTCGTCCATAGTAAATATTCTTAATTAGACCAGTGTCTCTATTTGGGGCAGGTGTCTTGTCTTTCCAGAAAAGTTTCTTCTTATCTTCAAAGTCTGATGCATTTTGATCCACAGGTTTAGGTGCAATATGGCCATTAACATAATCATAACAATTCTTGCTCATTCCAACCTTTTTGTATATAATATGACCAGTGTCTTTATTAACTTCAAATTTAGGCTTGGAAGGCTTAGGTATCCTCTTGAATCTTAGTCTTTTAGCTTTTATATGTCTTCCAACCCCAACTTGAGTAGTATCAGAGGTTAGTCTGATAGACGCATCAGCTTTTACTGTTGTGTTATCAACATGAATAGTATCAGAGGTTAATTTCAGAACTTGATCATGATTTATTGAAGCATCTTCAACTTGAGCTCTATCAATGGTTGAAACTTTAGAATCAGCGTTTGTAGACTTTAGTTTATCTTTGGAAATTTTACCAACTTTTTCTTTCCCCTTATAACTCCTTTCAACATTTAAAATAGTGTGAGACCTAGAATCAGGTTTTTCAGCACTTTTAATCTGACTGATGTTCTTAATCTACAAAGCTTATTCCAAAGGTCTTTGAGATTTGACTTTTTTTGAGATATCAAAATTTAAGAAACTATCAGTATTTGCTAACTTCCAAAGTTTGAAATCTTCCGCTATCTATTTAACTGTTCAAGATCAACATCTGGACAATCTCTCTGAAAAACTCTTCTAGCTACTTCAACATCAAATGCTAGGAGTTTTGGATCTTGATAATGTAGAGTTGTCTTTCTACCTTTATACTCCAGAGTTTGCATGAAATGACTTGCTTCGGTACTAACTTTTAACACCCTTTCATCTTGGTCATCATCAACATTTGTGACTGTCAGAGTTTATTTTTCAGAGGAAGTAGTCACCATTGTAGTCACTTCATTTGTAAGAACAGTCTTCCTTCCTCTTCCTCATGTACCTCTTTCTCATCTGCCTCTTGATTTTCCTGATTAGTAAGTGGACTTTGAAATACCACTAGGTCCAATGAAATCACCCTTATAACTTCCATATGGTTTTCCACCCTTATTCCCACCATCAGGAGCATCATCCATATCGTCAGTATTTGACTTGAGCTGTTTGCATTTAGATTTAGATATTATCTCCCCTTTTTTGGCATCATCAGCAAGCAATAGAGAGATAATTAGCTCTAGAGACTCTTCAACCTCATCAAGTTGACCAGCCATTCAATTTTTATTAGCTTCCAATTTATCTTGTCTGGAAATAAGAGTTAGTTATTTCTGAATTTCATACTCACTCTTTATCTTGACCTCATGAAAAGAATCTTTGAGCTCATCAAGCTGTGATTGAGTCTTGACTTGAGTGGAATTGAGGGATTTGACCATTAAAGAGGAAGTTTTTAGATGAGCAAGGATAGAGGGATCTGTGATTAGTCTTTCTGTTGTTTGCAAGTGCTGAGAAGTATTGTGAATGGAAATAGGATATTGTTCATCCTTTTAATTTGAATTCCATTCTTCTTCTAAGTATTGTCTAGACACTACAATAACTCTCTCATTCATCTTCTTCTTCCTTTTACTTTATGGCATGCTGTCAGGAAAGATAATGTCCACTAGATCTTCATCTGAATGTAAAGTGATTAATCTTAGAGGGATCAATATCATCCTCATCACCATCATCATTAGTATCATCATCAGAATGAATTGGAGCTTCATTATCAGCAATTGGTTGTTTAAACTTTTGTGCCACTTTTTCTTCAGCATCAGAGTTTAGCATAGTGTCATTACGAGGTTCGGTATGGAAGCCAACAGCTTTAGAAACTTCTAAATCAACATCAATGTTTACATCATATTCAGCACCATCAGTGATGTGAATTTCAGCACCTTCAGGAATAGTGTGCATGGAAAATAGAAACATCAGTATCAACCTCCAAAATCTTTGTAGTGGTAGAATGAGCTAGTGACTCAGGAGTAGGTGTAGATACTGAAATATCTGTATTTAGAATGGGTTGTTCTACCACTTCATCTTCAGCAGTAATAGGGATTATAACAATAAGTGGTGACAAGATAAGAGTGGAATGTAATAAACTATTTATATTTATACCTGCATGGAAAGTATCATCATGTGCACTAGGTGCATCAGAGTGTGTCTAAGGGAGTACAGGCTGAGGATCAGCATCTATTTTTGATAAACCCTAAGCACCTGTAAAAGAAAACAAGTAACCATTTATATCTCTATATTCTTTCAGAATATCTCACTACTTCTCACATCACTCATTTCATGACTTTTAAAATTCAAAGTTTCCTCACTGGGATTAACTAAATCCCTTCTTCTTGGAATCCCCTCTTTTGCTGATTGTTGGCTTTGAGTCTTCAATTTCTTCTTGGAAGAGACAGGTAGTCCTATATCAGGATCCCTACCATCAGCTTTTCTCATCCCTTAAATATCTTTCATTATTATGTCCACATGTTCAAAGGTGACCTCTATATGTCTAACCTTTCTCTTTTCCTTGATAGGTGAATCAGATATCTCAACAGGAGAATCATCATTTAATTTCCCCTTATCACTCCTTGGCTGTTTTTAAGCACTACTCGTGCCCTGTGTAGAGTTAATTTTTACCAGCTTGGCCTTTTTGCTTGATCCCTGGCAAAATAAAGTTGTATTAGACTTTAAATTTTGAAATTTGGATGACAAGATAGCATTGTCCTCATCGGAGTCTAATAGATGAGCTACAAACTTTTTTTTCTGAGTGGTTGAAGGTTGTTTAAAAGATTTAAAAACTTGTGCCTGACTTCCACCATGTTTCTCCACTATTTTGGTGGATGATTTCTAAGAAGGCCTCAGTCCCGATGATTGAGGAGTATCAAACTTTTCTACCTTCTTTATTTTTAACAACATGGGCCTGTTGAGAGACACATGAAGTGGATGTGTTTGTGTTTGGGTGTGGTGCTTGGATTAGCTACATGAGGGTTCCCATCAGTAATTGCATGCAGTTTAGCACCTTGCACAGTGTGAAGTGCATAAACCTCAGAAAGTCTTGCAAGTAACAAGTTCTTGGCTTCTACAGGTATAGTAAGAGGAGGAAGATTATTCTTACTCTCATTCTTAGAAATCAAATCACAGAATGCTCTTTTTATTAGTTTAAACACTGAAATAATTTGACTAGAAGGTATAACAACATTGAGACACACATGATTAAATATAAGCTGACAAAATCTAGCATACTAGACAAAATTGCAATCATCATTTAATCTATCATATATAAAGATAAGATTATTCTACCAAAATCATTATGAGTAGAATGATTCAGAGAATACCTAATTTTCCGTGACATGATGGACAAAGCAACAAAGTTAGAGCTCTTGTTATTGAACGTTCATGTGATGCAATCGAAAAAGAAGTTCTACTCCTTACAAATCCAGGTCATTTTAGTTGACCTAGATTCTTCATGTCTTTGTCATACCCAATTTGTGTCAGAAAATGTCTCATTTCCTGATCCCCAATGAAGGTTGTATAGTTTGAATGAGTAAGGATATGAAAAGCATCTATAACAACTTGAGGTGTAATAGGTTTTTATTCACCATTAAACTAAAAAACAATCATCAAAATCCCGCCTTCCTCGCCTCCATTGTCAAATACTTCTTGTAATATCCCATATATATGTTAATTATATAATTAGTAATAATTATATAATTAGTATATGTATATTTTTTAATATCCTACTAATTATATTATTTATCATATAACTAATAGGACTAGAATAATATTTAAATATATTCTTCTAGTCCTATTAGTTATATGATAAGTAATCAACTATATATATATATATATATATATATTAGTTAGGTGAGTTCTAAAATAAGTCTCGCGTATTATTTTAAGAGCCGCCACTTGGAGACTAGGGTTTGAAAAGGGAGAAACGTTAACAAGGGATCTATTGTGTTCTTCAACTGATCAAGGTGAGGGATTTTGATTCCTTGTTTTTTTCTATATCCATATCATGTATATGTGTTCATATTCTTATTTGTTTATGCTGAAATTTTCATACATGATAGTCTCTATATTTCATTTGTATTATAAAATTCGTAATAAATTGGAAATTACTCTTATGTTATTGATATTGGACATTCTGTATAGCTCGTTTCTTTATCTACAATGGTTGTCTCTGCCAATATTTCAAAATTCGGATTATAACTGTACTCAAAATTATATTCTTTGTCATACTTCATATTTAGGTGTTAAGCACCATTCTTAATATTCTAAAATTTGTTGTAAATTTATCGTAAGTTGAAATATTACCCATGATACCAATCTGGAAAGATTGTGACATCCTATTTGATTCTCCGGGCTCATTTGTTAAATCTGAACAAAACTTTCTAAATAGTTAAAATTTCTGAATCAGTAATAATCCAAAAAGTAATGAATAAGATTATTTGATAAAATTATTTAAATTTCTGAATGATAACAATAACCTATTGGTCGTTGAGTGTTTAATAATGTTCAATAAAATTTTTTAATGAAAGTTGTTTAAATTAAAATATATAAAATTAAAATAATTTTTTGATAAGTTAAAATTTTATCATTTTGTAAAATTAGGCAGATTTAAAAATTAGATCGTAAATAAGTACAATCACTAATAATCTTAAGATAATACTACTTATTAAAAATGAAAATATTATTAATATATGTATATATGCCTTTTTCAAGAGAGAACTCTCTTACATATAAAACCGTAAAGAACCTTTGATCATATTATAGAATTTCATCAAATTTATTACTAATGTAGAATAATAATTATATATTTAAATATAATAAAAACTTTAACAATTAAAATTTGAAAAAAAATTAATTTGATTTTATTGTAAAATAATTTTGGATAAATGTGATTTTATTTTGAATCTACTACAAAACCAGTTTAAACTATTTCATCAAATTATAATAATTTTTTAAATAAAAAAATTGTGCAATTTCATCATTAATTTGGAAATTAAAATTTGTAACTATATATGATGAAAAATGAAATAAATTATGTATTTATATTCCTTAAATAATGTTTCTCTACAGATCAAGTACTTCATGAATTGACACTATATATATATATATAAGCATAATGTAATGTAACATGTAATCGAGGATTTATAACTCAACATGAAAACAGAAACATATAAACAATATTAAACTATGAAGCACAGGAACCCTACAGATGAAGACAGGATAAACACAATGAACCAAATGATGTGATTGATTCATTAAGTCCTCCAACGGATCATGGGAAGAAGTTCATTATCATGTTCAAGCAGCCATGAAGAATAAGACATCAAGGGACTTTAAAAATCAGTTGCATGTATTGATTTCAAGTGTTATAGGCCAAGGGTTCAGTGAAAGAAGCAATGGATAAACATCAGTCTGTATCAACTCAGAAACACAAGACAAATTGAATTAGGATCCTCACAATACTAGTTGTTTGTGAACCAGACCAGTGCACCAAACATCAGTATTCAAGAAAGTATTTTAATTCAATTACAGAAGAAAAATGATTGATACATTGAAGAATGGTTTGACAAAGAGCTAAAATACTCTAAGTCATGATAGCTCTCTCTATACTAGTCACCACGGGAGTACTTGTCGCCACAAAGGTGTTATCAGAGAAATGCTCAAGGCAACTGTCGCCATAGAGCTTGTCGCCACAGAGCTGTCACCATAGAGAAATGCTCAAGACAACTGTCGCCATAAGGCTTGTCGCCACAGAGCTGTCACCACAGGGAAATGCTCAAGGCAACTCTATCGCCACAGAGCTGTCGCCATAGAGAAGGCACGGGGAAGCTGTCGCCACAGAGAAGGCACAGGGGAATGCTGTTGTAACACCCCCAGATCCGGGGTCAGGGATCCGGGTCGTCACGGTCTTTCTTTTCACAATATCACTTAACTTAATTAATAATAAATAACCTCATGTTGTGACCCCACACTAACACACACCACAACCCGTTATAGTCTCAGAGATGAAATTGAAATAAGTACAAGTCCTTAAATCCACAATTTAAAAGTTATTACAACCCAAAATGATCACTTGATAAGTTTACAGTTAATTGCCATTATCTGCCACAAGTTATAATTATACATAATTGGTTTCCAAAAGTAGAATGCCTGATCTACCAATAGATCTACCTCTGCAGCTATAGCAGCGACAACATTAACGGGAAGACGCGGGACCCTTCCCATGCGCTTGCGCTGGGTCTGCTTGAGTCTGGCCATCTTTCCTAACTGTTGTTGTGTGATGAAGAAATGAAGCAAGAGTTAGCATTACAGATCGCAAGATAATATATAGTGTAAACAATAATGCAAGTATCTAAATGGATAACTTACTGGAAACCTTTATCAAGTGTAAGGTAATTACTTACTGGATATAAGCTTAAAGGAAGATGAAGTTACCAATTACTTCACTATACTTATACCATTTTATAAAACTACTTGAACTACCACTGTTCAAAGTATTAACAGTTTCGAAAGTTCATCACAGAGATGAGACTACAAGATAAGACTTGAATAGGTTCAATCTTTGAAATGTTATTGAATGAAATGAAGTTACGAGATACTTTATTTAGTCCCGATATATATATTCTCATATATATCTCTTATACATTTCCTGGAAACCTCTGTTATGTAAAATATGAACAGAGTTTGCAACATCCAATGAATTTTTGGAAAGGAAAAGAATTTTGGCATAAACCCGATATTTTGCTGATCAGGCAAAGATACCATTAAGTAACCTTGTCTACTGTAGATGGATGAATTCCTCGCTGGTCATCACCCTGGCCGCATTAGGACCTCGAACTAGACCGTTACCCGGCCACTCACGCGTGGATGAACTGTCACCCAGCCTCTTACACCTTCATAGACCGTACCCCGGCCTATCGCTTATGCCGACTCAATTAGATGGACTTACTTCCCGAACGTTGGGTAAGTAATCAAATTGTTTTCTCAAAACAGCAACCTCGTTGCGAATATAAAATACACCACAGAGCCGGATCCCTCGGATTTTTGAGCGAGTATTCAAGTCCCCTTCGAAAGGAAGATCTTAAATCTGAAAATGAGTTTTGGGATCCGCTCTAACTTTTAAAATCATTTTGAAGACTCGAAAACATTTTTAAGAATGTTTGGAGTAAAGCTGATTTAATGAAATAAATCAGTCCCTATATATTAGAAAATATTTGAATATTATTATTTAAATTATATTCTCATAAGGATAATCCTTATAAAAATAATTGAAGTAAAAGTTTTAAAACTTATACTTGAAATGAATAATAAATAACCAAAGATATACTTATACGAAAGTACGATCTTTATTTGAATAATCGAAAATAATTTTGATTATCGAAACATTATTCTTTAATAAAATAAAGAATATTATTTAGTAAATAAGCGGAGTCATAAGTCCTCAAATGAATATTCAAAATAATATTCATTAAATAAAATAAACGGAGTCTTAAGTCCTCGAATGAATATTCAAAATAATATTCATTAAATAAAGTAAGCGGAGTCATAAGTCCTCGAATGAATATTCAGAATATTATTCATTAAATAAAATAAAGTTATCGAATAAACCTTATTTGATTAATAGTTTTGAAAACTATATCAATATATATATTATACTCGGGAACATCGACTCATGGTTTAGAAAAATGTTCACCTTTGGGTCCCCTATACTAAGGGTATACACAACTACTGCTTATCTCTAGCATAGGTATTATGCAACTTATAAGCATTTGAATTGATAATAGAATATCAAAATTACGAAACAGGCATGCATATAAATATCATATCACATGCTCCAATATATCGCAAGATTTTGCTAATAATAATCATGCACTTATCACAAGATAATGCATATACATATATACATCACAACAACAGTATAACAGGTAGAAAACTTGCCTGAGCGACTGGGGGTGGTAAAAGTCCTGGGATGAGTCTGGTAACCTATAAACCACATATAAGTTGGAATTAAACCAAAGTCGTTTATGAATCTATACTTTAACCAATTAGACTCTAACGCTCGCTTTGCGCTCAACGATTCTCTTAAGTCGCTCGAGTACCCTCGGCTCCATCATTTTTAATAAATTAACCATTAAAAGTTTTAAGGCGATTCTTTTGTGAGTGCCTTACCAACTGCCTAATACACTTTACATAAATGTTTCATACTCCAATTAGTCATTTAAGGTCTTTAACCAATGTTTCAAAGTAAGGAGAGGGGTAATGGTTCGTTCGTGAAATGCCGTTACTTAAAATGGTCGTTTCTCCTAAACCGTACATCGGATTCAAACGAGACACATATCAAAACGAAGCTCGTAACATGAACTATCTAATCATGGCAATGGTCAAAACCTAACAGTGAGTTCTCAGGTCCTGATGTTAAGAACAAAACAGTCTAAAGTAAATCGGACATTACGACAGCTATATTTACGCGATTACCAATTTTTATCCTACTCCAAATCAACCACCAATCAACCACAATTCAACCATACAACCAAACTCCATACATACAATGCTACAACAGCCCCAACAAATCAATATTTCCAAATTTATACTACTTCCCAACATGAACTAAAAGCTTACTTAAGTTCTTTAACTAATCAACAAGATTTACAACTCCAAACACATCACAAAACCAACGGATCTCTAAATACACAATAATCAAGCTTCTCATGAACCATACCAAACACAAAAACTCTAAATATACAAAAGTAGGGCCAGGGTATGAGGTTATACCTTCCTTGGTGAGTAAAAGTAACTAAGGAGCTTGGAATCACCCTTGGAAGTCCTTACCAAAGCTTAATCTAAACAAAAACTCAAGAACAAAATTTTAAGTTCTTGAAAAACACTATCCACCCTCTTCTTCCATGAATTTTAGGAAGAGATTGTGAAGAAATTTGAAGCTTAAACTTATAAGATATCTATATCTATGCACAAGGAACCTTAGATAATTACCTCACGAATTAATGAAGCTTGGAACTTGGATTTGGGTTTTTCTTTTCTTGAAAGAATGAAAGGGCCGAGAGCTTTGTTGCTTGAAATGGGAAGTCAACTTGTGTTTTTGGTGTTATGATTTATTTGTTGGTTGTTTTTGCTTTTGTTTTAATTATTTACCTTTTAACCATGGTGATTTTTGTGTGGCTTGAAATCAACCACACTTCCTTCTCTTTTTGGTCATGCTTAGGTCATCCATCTTATGTCATCTTCCCATGCTTGTCCTCTTCTTATTGGTTTGATGACATCATCCTCACTAACCTCTTTTATTAGCTCCTAATTACTTGGCTAATGACCGCTGATATGTTATACGGTGCGCTTAACTTTCGTTTTCGTTTTCGTTTATCGTTTGAGGGATCATACCCGGGATCTTATTACTTGGGTTTCCTTAACCTTTCTCAATACATTATATTCTTTTTATGATCCTCTCTTATAATCCTTGAATTTAAATCCTTTTTATCCTGTTACCTTATACTCAATTCTTTCGGTATCTGGTTGATTTTCGGGAAAAATCAAAGTGTTCGAATTTGGATTCTGACGATCTTTACATACACTTATATATCATATAGAGTACTAATAAGATCTCAGAATAACAATAAAAGAACCCCTACATAGTGTGCCATGAAAAGTTTTCTTATTCAGCATAATCAGCAAAAACACTATTCATAAGGGTTACAAAAAGTTCAAAATTTTGGGGTTATTACTGCTGTCGTCACAGAGCTGTCGCCATAGATGTGTTATTCACTGATTTGAAGTGCAACAAATTTAATGAAATGAGTGGATAAGAATTGGCCACCTGTCCAATGAATTTTGATAGACTACAAAACAAATTGAATTAATTCTCATTCAGTTAGTTATCTTCTCCAGCAACACAATTATGTTTACGAGAGCTCCATTAAAGCTTCACATTTATTATCCTTGTAAACATATTGTTATGCTGCTGAATTTATTGTAGCTAATCAATACATTGATTAGATTGTAGCAACCTCAAGGTTTAAATTAATAAAAAAATATATTCCTAGAATTGTTTTGTGTTGTTTTTGATTCCGTACTTTTAACGAAGAACTTGAAACGAATCGAAAAAGATTGTAGATATCGTATTCGACCCCCCCCCCCTTCTACGATACTTTGGGACTAATATATATATAAGCTTCAAACAAAGTTCACGTATTTTTCTATTTTAATTCAAATAATTATACATTTAATTAATTTTGATTCAATCAGAAGTAATTTAAATTAATCTTTTATTTTCTACATATAAAACATGAAATTTAAAATTTTACAAACTTCTTTAGTCAAGACACATTCCACTTCAAACATTATTTTTTAATAAAAGATGAATGCGTGTATTAAATAAAATGACAAAATATAAAATTGATACATGAGAATTGAAAGAAGCAAAGTGACATAAATCTAATTTGATTGGTTCAGTGAAATATTTGAATCCAATCGTCCAGCTGCATAATATTTGAATCACACAATCTGAAAAAGGAAAAAGAATGGTCTTGTTCATACTCACTCATTCATCTAATAACAAATAGGGCCTCAGCTATTCCCATTCATATATTTATTGATCTTTCTTATATAAACTGACTTGTAATGACTCTGGGTTGTTTTATATTTTCTGTTAATTTGTTCTATATTTAAAAATTGATATCTCCTTCATTGTTTATCTGATTTTTATGATCTTTACCATTTTGGAATCCTCATGGAATTTACTCTAACTCTTCAGTTGACTTTTACATATTCATATTTAATTTATCGTCAATAGTGAAATTTGTAAAATGCTGTCTAGTTGTCCTCTTTATTTAGTAATCAAATTGTATTATTTTTTAGTATTTGTTTCGTTGTTGTCCTTTCCCGAGTCTCAGACAATTTTTAGCTATTTCTTCAAATTATGATGAAGTGTTTGAAATTGTTTTATTCGTTATTGGTCTATTTTGTGATCATTAGTTATGAGTGATTGGTCCCAAAATGATCTGGCCCGTTTATCGGGAACTACTAAGATATTGTTATTCCTAGTGAAAGTTTTATGGACCTATTTGGCATGTTTATATGCAACTTAAGGGTGGCTCTTTGTGAAACGCCTCCACTTTACCAGTATTGCATTTGTATTAGTATTTGCATTTGATATTCGTACATTACATGATATCATAATCCGTCATTTGAAATTTGGAATTGATTTGTCATCTATTCAAATTATTTTGTATTGGCCTTTTTTCTTAGCTCTTGGTCACCTCACTGAGCTTTTTGCGCTCACCTCTTTTATTTATTTTCCTCCCTAGGTAAGGATGATTAGATTCGCGGTGAGGATGGGACCAGTTATGGGTAGGATAATATTACGAGTCTTCAGAATTTAGTATTGGAATAAATTGTCAAACTTTACACAATCATTAGTTATTTTTGAATACTCTCATTTTGGTTTGTAGCCTGGTTTATGGCTTGAGACTAATTTATTTCTCATTCATGAAGTTTGTTGGTTGATATGAGTAATTTTAATGCTAATTCGTATATTTTTCAAATAAAATATTTTTTATCAATTCAAGGCTAGCATATTTATAAGGCGTGCCCACGGTTTAATATAGTGTTAACCTTGAATTTGTCTAATGAGATAATCCATGCCCATATCTTATTAAAATGATTTTCTTGAATTTGTTAACTTCTATTTCATCATAAAGGTTACCCATTATTAGTATATATTTAATCTTCAGTATTATAGTCGCGCCTCAGAAATGGGGTGTGACACTCCTGTTGTCAAAAGATCAAAAACATTATTACCAGAGATGATAGTAGGATGAGTAAAAGCATACCCCACTTCACTTGTAGCTAGTAAATCCTAGAAGATGTGATAATCAGAATTTACACCCGTCTTGTCAAGAATAACAACATAGTTATTTGGAACAAACTTTGCCCAATTGTAGATGAATGGTTTTGTTCATGTGGGAGAAGCCATTAAAACTGTTTGTCGAAAAAGCTAAAAAATGTACTAGGGTTTCAGAGTTTAGCATAGAGAGAAAAAAGAGTAAAAGAGAAGAGATATAATTTAAACGTAATAAAGTGAATAAGTAAAATTAAAAAAAAAAATTATCACCTGTACTCTTTTATTAACAAACGGTTCAACTTAGTGGGACACATGGCATGATAGTGTGGTTCAACAAATAATAGCGGAACAAATAAAAAGGAATCAATAATAATGTGCACGGTTAGTCAAAGTAATATTTACAATTACTGAACTGTTTCTCCTTTTTATACGCCATTAATCACACAACTGTAATCATTACAAATAATTACTGATTTATTCACAACCACTATTTCAATTAAACATTGACCCGTTTAATTTTGACAATTCAAAAATTAACAGAGTTTATTAGTCAACTGACATTTGACTGATATCGGTATTAATTCAACTATCAGAGTTTATTCATGCAAGAAACTATAGAGACTAAATTATCATAAGCTAACACTCTAATTAATTATCATTAAGCAAGTAGCATAAATACATAACATCTTTAACACAAAAATACAAAAACATTTAATAATACTAAACTCTGATTCCATGTGTCTATAACAGATAACAACTATACATCGGTATTTGAGAAAGATCCTGAAATCATCCCCAATTTATTCACCAGTCTTGTAAAAGTGGCTTCACATAGTGGCTTAGTGAATATATCAGCTCGTTATTGATCTGTTGGCACAAAGTGAAATTCCACTGTACCCTCCATCATATGTTCTCTAATGAAGTGATACCTTATGCTGATGTGCTTTGTCATGAAATGTTGAACTGGATTTTCTGTCATCGCAATGGCACTTTGATTATCACAATATATAGGAATTTTAGAATACTCTGACCCATAATCCAGTAACTGATTCTTCATCCAAAGAATTTGTGCACAACAGCTTCCTGCATCAATGTGCTCAGCTTCTGCAGTTTAATTGGAAATTGACTTTTATTTCTTGCTAAACCAAGAAACCAATTTGCCTCTAAGAATTGACAGCTTCCACTTGTGCTTTTCTTGTCTATTTTGCATCTTGTAAAATCAACATCCGATTAGCCTAATAGCTTAAAATTTGATTTTTCTAGGATATTACAAGACAAGATTCATGGTTCCTTTGAGATATTTGAAATTTCATTTTACAGCAAGATGTGGTTCCCCTGGATCAGTTTGGAACCTTCCAGACAGACAGTTAGCATGCATAATATCAGGCCTACTAGCAGTCAAATATAGAAGTGAGCTAATCATACCTCTGTAGTTAGTTATATTTATTGATGAACCAGTATTTAAATCTAACTTGGTTGCAGTAGGTATGGGAGTATTAGCGGTTGAGCTTTATTGCATGTAAATTCTATTTAACAAATTTCTGGTGTATTTAGCTTGATTGATGAAGATCCCTTATTCAGTCTGTTTAACTTGTAACCCAAGAAAATAACTCAATTCTCCCAGCATACTCATCTGATATCTAGACTGCATAAACTTGGCAAACCTCTTATAGAGTTTATCATTAGTAGAGCAAAAAATGATATCATCAACATAAATCTGAACTAATGACAAGTCCTTTCCATGATTATTATAAAATAAAGTTTATCAATGGTACCTTTTTTGAAAACACTATCCAGTAAAAATTATGCAAGTATTTCATACCAGGGAGTTTGCTTTAGTACATAGAGTGCCTTATCCAATATGTAGACATGTTAGGTCACACAACACTGTAGAAGGGGGTTGAATACAGTGTAGAATACAATCAAATCGATTTAAAGCACAAGTAACAGAAAATAGATGTATTTGATATAACAGACTCTGTTACAATGAAACTGTTCTCTCTCAGTGATGAACAAATATCACGAGAGCTGCTAGGTTACAATATATGATCTTCTCGATGATCGTAACTCTTATAGAGTAAACCTATGTCTTTGTTTATATAGACACACAGTTACAAGATAACTTCTAGTTGATATGGAATATAATTATGTCTCCTAAAATATATCAACCGGATATCTTATATAATTCTTCTAGTCCTCGAACTCTTTCCATGCATATCTTATTCCATATTAATTTCGATCTTCTTTCCTGTAAATCAGCTTCCTTCCTTAACTGTTAGTCCTCCAGTACTTAAGTTCTGATATCCATCTTCTGATATTATCGTCTGATAATCTTAGTTCTGATATCCTTAAGTCCTGACTTCCAGTAAGTACTGATTCCAGTAAGTACTGATATTTCCTGTTAGTTAAGATCTGAAAACTAAACATGAAACATATTAGACATGACATCTCAAATATATCCAACAATCTCCCCTAACTTGTAAATTATGCAAGAATATACAAGTCAATAGATTTGATGATGTCAAAAACATTTAAGTTCAAATGCAATAAGAGTTTAATAAGACTATAAATTACAACTTACAAAACATCCAGCTTTACCAACATCACTGAATCAATCTGAATACATAATGATTCTTAACAAAATCATTTATCAGATTATCTTCAGCTTTCTTCAGAACTTCAGCTAACTGTGCTTTGACCAGTATCAGTTCTTCTTCTTTACTGTCACCAATTTTATAAATGGTTGTTCTGAGAGCTTGAATGGATGTTCTTTCAAGTCCATCACCAAGTATGATAACCTTAGGATGTGAAGAGCTTTCATTAGGATGTGAAGAGCTTTCATTATAACATAAGCATCTTCCTTTCAGAATAACTTCCACCTTAGCAGAATTCTTCAGCATAGGAATTTCTCTTCTATCACCTTCAGTAATCATTGGACTGTAATGAGAACTCTTTGTACCAGAGATTCTGAATAGATCTCCTATAGCCTTCAAAATATATTATGACCATCTTCTTGTAACATCAGATTTTACTTCCAGAAGATAATAAATATATTGAAGTTCTCTGATAGACTTCTTTAATACATCAGAATCAGCTAATCTATAAGTCCTTCCATCATTGAGAAATAAGATTATTTCTCTTTCAGATTCTCCTTATCATGAGCATTTGAGCAGACAACACCTTGTCAAGGTGCCTTTGTTTGATTTGTTCATATGGTTTGTCTGTCAATATGGAAGGATCTCCTAGAGTAACCTCTACTCCTGTTTGAATCTTCTCTTCGTCAGAACCTAATCCAGCTCTATCTCTAGGTTGCTTGGATTTCAACCCAAATGTAGCAAGTTGATTAATCATGAGATTGGATTTTGGTTCAACTGGAGTAGCTTTCTTCCATAACAGCTTCTTTTTATCAGCAATTGTCAATTTTACAAATCACTTGAGCATTGTCAGCAGTTGATGTCTTGATAGCTTCATCAGAATTTGTTGTTTCTTCTGTACCTTCCTGTCCTTTATTCTGAACAACAACTTGAGCAGTGTCAGAGGTTGTTTTAGGATCTTCACTTATCTTTCTTTTTTCAGAATTTGAACAGTTTCATCTTCAACAAGATTATCATCAGATACTTGAACCATTTTACACACTGGTTTCATCAGATTTTGAGAAGTTTTCAAGTCCAGTGACTTGGTTGGTTCATCAATTTTTCCTTTCCCTTTGTCTTTGGGATTACTGTCAGTCTGTGATCTAATTCTGAACTTTAAAGTTTCAGAATTTGACTTTTCCTTGATCACAATGAACTTTTCCTTTGGCCTTGGAGGTTTCTTTACATCAGAAGCTTTAGACTTAGGATTTGTCTTCTCAGCAGCAAATCTAGCTTCTTCCTCCTTGAGAGTTTCTAAATCCATCCCTGGATTGTGTTTCAGAAATAATCTTTTTGCTATCTCCTCATCAAGTGTCTGGATTTTAGGATCTTTGTAATAAACAGTAGTATGCTTCCCCTTTAACTTCAGAGTTTACAAGAACTTCTGAGAGTCTTCAGATCCCGACTGAATCAGAATATCAGAACTTGACATCAGACTTTGCTTATCACCACTCGACTTCAGTCTTTGAGCATTCACAGCATCAGAACTTGACTTGTTTTGAATCAAAGATTTTCCTTGAACTTTTCTTTGACCTCTGCTCTTTTCAGAGTTTCCCTGGTCATCACCTTTATTATCCTTTTTTCTTTAGCTCTTAAGTAGGTGAGCATTTGGACTTAACTACCTTCTCCCCCTTTTTGGCATCATCAGGAAGTAAGAGAGAAAGAAGAAGTTCAACTGAAGATTGGATTTCATCCAATTGAGCTTTCTGAGAAGCTTGATTAACCAGAACCTCAGCAATTTGGGCTTGTTGCTTCTCTTGAGTTTTCTCAATGGCTGCAACTTTTTCAGAAATAGGTCTGATATACCTGTTTTTGTCAAGCTTGAGCACCTGATCGAGCTTATCAGCTTGTTCTTTGAGTGTATCAACCTTTTCATGAGTAGCAGTATGTAGACCTTGAAGATGTTTTGTAGACAGAGCTGTGACCTTGAGTTGTATCTTGAAATCAGAATTTGTGAGCAACTCATCAGCTTTTGCAATATTCTCTGTCAGAATTTTAGAACATGGAATAAAATCTGATTCATTCCGCTTCTTGGTCCACTCAACACCTCTGTGAGTATCCTCCCAAGGAATAGGTGCTTCCTTTTCAACAAATTTCTTCACCAATTCTTCCTTGCCCAGAATAGGTACTGGAGTCTCAGCAGAAACACTGTCATCAGAACTTGAGGAAGACTCATTCTGTTCTGATAGCTCAACAGTGTGTGAAGCAACTGGAGATTCAGGAATAACATCATCTAAATTCTGATCAGCAGAATTTATCTCCAGAGCTGGTGTCTTTGATGTAGATGGAGCTTCCAGATAAAGAACTTCAGGTATATTCAAATTATGAATATCTATTTCAGAAATATCAGTTTGTTCTTTAGCTTCATCTGTAGCTTTAATAGGAGAGACAAGAGGGGTAAGAATTGTGTCATTAGCAGTGTCTTTGGCTTGAGCTGGAAGGGCTTCAATAATGATTGGTTCTTGTGAGATCATAGATTCCTTATCCCCTTCCTCAGCTTCTTCAGTATCTTCTGATATAGCCTTAGCCAAATACCTCCTTGCATTCATTTTCTTCAATCTCCTTGCCAATGAAGGAGTTGCTTCAGCAGTATCAGAATTTACAGCTTTCCTTTTCAAAGTATCAGAACTTTGAGCTGTTGTTTCTTTCTGAGAAGTAACATTCTCAGCTTCAATTGTCACAGGTTCAGATGCATGAACTCATGCTTCAATTGTTTCCTCTTTACTCTCAGACTCATCTCTGAGAATCATCTTCCTTCTCTTTTATGGAGGTTGAGAAACAGACTTTGTTCTCTTAGAAGGTTTGGAAGATGAAGGTCTGGTTGTTTGTGCTGATGGTTGAGAAGTCTGAGGTGTTTGTGTAGAGGTGGTAGGTGTCGATGGTTGAGGTTCTGATGGTTGGACATCAGGATATAATGCGGTGTATTTCACTGGATCATAGATTATTAAGGCTTGTTTGACATATAAAGGTATTTGGAGGGGTCTCTGTTAGTGTATACTGAAAATATTTATTTGAAGTATGTACATTTATTTCTGCCAGTTTATTTGAGAATCATTTGAATATTTACATGTTGTCTAATATTATATATTGTGAACAATCTAATATCAAATGGGATACAGAATATTAGATTGTTAAATACGGTTATATAATATAATAAGGTTCACAGCACAGGTGGTGTTGGACAATCCACTGGTATGGCTGTAGTATTATTTAGATTAGTTTATATTGACTAATAAATAATACTAGTATACTTTGTGTATATTAAACAGAATCAAATTTAGAATTGTTCCCTTAATACTGATTAAGAAGGAGAACTAAGATTCTATGTTATTATTAATGCTTAGGTTCTTAATCCGGAAATAGTAATTGACACGTGTATATTATTTACATGCTTTGATTTATATATGAAATAATTCTTTTGAATTATATCATTATATTTTGGGTGATGGAATTATATACATAGTGGATATTATTTATTGAAGGAATCCATGTCCTGATAATATTCGGGTTAATGATGTCCACTTGAAAGCTCAAAAAGATTTAATTATGTGAAACCCTGCAGGTGGAATTTATTCTGGCATAATTAAATAAAGGTTGAGTGAATGATCAAGGATAAAAGATATTAATTAAATAAATTATCAGTAATTTATTTAATTAATGGACATATGATATTTTAAATATGGGGAATTTAATAAGCAAATAATATTGGAACCGAATTAATTAAATTACGATATTAGGAAAGGTAGTGCAAATATTAATTCTTTAGTGGATTGAATTAATATTTAATTACATTGGGCTAGGCTCAAGATGTAATTAGAAGGCCCAACCTAATTATCCATGGTCCCAATTGTAGCCTATATATATTCTTATTCTCTTCTTGCTTGGAATTGTGTGAAAACATATTGTAGCCACCAAGGAGCAAAAAGAGAGGATAACTTGAGAAGACGGAGGCCACACTTCGCTCAAGGGAATTTGGGAATACAATAGAAGAGCGTGGAATCAACCATTAACAAGGTAATCCTCTTTTCGTAATCTTTATCGTAAAACGTAGTAACACCCTAAGTCCGTGGTTCCCAACAATTGGTATCAAGAGCCTGGTAATGGGTTCTACGTTTTATGATATAATGTCCATGTCGTAATTATATATGCGTGTATATAGTGTTTTACTTGTATTGGTTTTGATGCAGGTTGTTAATCCACTATTATGGCCATGTATATTTTAATTATGTATTTGGATCCCACGTGGTTTAATCGTGGTTAATTTTTGTTTTGGTTTCCACGTGGTTTAATCGTGGTTGTAATTTACACGAGGGTTGATCGTGTTAGAATATATTTTACAAAATTAGTTTTGTATTAGATATATTTTTTTTGTAATTGTTCCGGGTATTTTGTAATAGTTATGTGCGATCGGAAATCAATTCCGGTAGTTTTTTGTTCCGCTGTGCGATTACAAGGGGCTGCTGTTGATATTTGGATCAAACAAAATCAAAACAAAACTCACAAAAAAGCAACAGGCGCGCGCGCGCTGCGGCCGCTGCGGCAGCTGGGACTGCTGGGGCCGCTGGGGCTGCTGCGGCAGCTGGGACTGCTGGGGCTGCTGCAGCAGCTGGGACTGCTGGGGCTGGGGGGCTGCTGGGGCTGCTGGGGACGTCGGGACGCGCTTGGGGCAGATTTTTTTTTAGAGCTGGATTTTTTTCAAGGGCCATAATAGTGGAAAATTTATTTTAATTATTGCTTTAATTTATTGATTATGTGTGTCGTTAATTATGTGTGTAATTCTTTTAAAATTGCATGTTTAATTTAATTAGGACGACATGGACATAAAATTTATTTATTGCTTTAATTAAATGTTATATGTTGCTAAAATTATGTGTGTATTTTGAATGCATGATTAGACATAATTATAACAACATAGGGCCCCATTTAATTTTAAAATTCCTCAATTTTAATAAAAAAAAATCTAAGTGGGAGAGGGAATTAATATGAAATTAAATCCCATGGTCTCCATTATTGGTTGTAGGTAATTTAACATAAAGACGAATATAAATTATATATACGTCACCCATCGTGGCATGTAATTTGTGGTGTCTAGAATGTTATAGAAATTACTAGAACAAACTTCTTAAATTAATAAATTTTGAAACGAATAAATACGGATTTTCTTTATTTCTGATTTGGGGCGATTTTGTCAAAAACGGGTTCATCGAACTTGTAAGGTTGTGGGTTTTAAGCGAGACCGATGTGACTCCTCCACTACCTGGAAATCAAACAATTGATGAATATTGAATTGAAGTGTTCTATTCAAGACAAAATTACGAATATTGGAAGGTATACACGCCACCCATCGTGGCGTACCAAGTTCCATAGATTTTGAATAATTTAAGATTTGATGATGGTATACACTTAGCTATGAAAAATAATATAGTCCACCCCAACGTGGCATATTGTTTAGTAATAGGACTGAAGTAATATTTAAACAAAATTAGGTGGTATACATGTCACACATCGTGGCGTACCAGAAGCTTATGGTGTTTAGATGTTAGTGCATTAAATTTTAATAATTTAGATCTTAATAATTAATGCACCCTTATTTATGTGATGTTTTTATGCATGATTCTCAGGATAAAATGGGCTTTAATCCACTATTCACCATACTTAAGGATAACAAACTTACCGGACCTAACTATATTGAATGGAAACGAAATTTGGACATTGTGTTGACTGCTGAGGAGTACAAGTTTTGCACTTATGAACCCAAGCCTGAACAGCCTGCTGTTAATGCTCCTGAAGATGAGAAAGAGTATTATAAACGGTGGATTAAGGCTGCTGAGATGTCGCGATGTTACATTCTGGCAGCAATATCGGGTGTTTTGCAGCATCAGCATCAGTCTATGGCCACTGCTTCGGATATGCTCTTTAATCTCAAGGAACTTTTTGGAGATCAGAATAGGGCTGCTAGGCAAGTAGCCATGAAGGCTTTAATGAACACTCGGATGGCTGAAGGCACACCTGTAAGGGATCATGTTCTCATGATGATGTCGCATCTGAATGAGATAGAGATCCTTGGTGCTGAACTTGACGGGGAAACCCAGATTGACATTATCCTTATGAGCTTGTCCAAGAGTTTTGAGCAGTTCCTCTTGAATTACAACATGAACAAGAGGCAGTATAGTCTCGCGGAACTGCTGACAGAACTTCAGGCAGCTGAAGGATTATTTCGGCAGAGTGTTCAAGTGAATGTGGCTGAGAAAGGTTCTTCCTCTAAGCCGAAAGGTATTAAGAAGAAGAAAAAGGCTCTGACACATAAAGCTGTGAAGGCAGTGGGAGTTCAGGGTGGTGTGAAAAAGCCTAAGGGAAAGTGCTTCAGATGCAAACAGTCAGGTCACTGGAAACAGGATTGTCCTCTTCCTAAGAAGACAAACAATACTGGTATGTCTCTTTCTCTAGTTACAGAAACATTTATAGCGGCTATATCTACGAGCACTTGGTGTGTAGATACAGGAGCCACTGATCATGTTTGTAATTCTATGCAGGGGTTCCAACTATCCAGAATGCTTAGAGATGGTGAGATATACGTGTTCATGGGAGATGCTACGAAAGTAGCAGTAGTTGTAGTAGGAGTTATTCATTTATCTTTTGGTTCTGATAGGATTTTGGTTTTGAACAATTGTCTTTATGTACCTTCTTTTAGAAAGAATTTAATTTCGGTTTCTAAACTTGCTTTGGATGGTTATAATGTTTGTTTGGATCGTAATGTTTCTATTATGATGAATAAACGAATTATATGTTCTGGTACATTGCAAGACAATTTGTATATAATTAATCCTAGTCAACCTGCACTACAACTGCAATTTAGGGAATTGAACAACACATCTTTTAACTCTACTAAAAGAAAGGAACCTTCTAGTTTGAACCAAACATATCTTTGGCACTTGAGATTAGGTCATATTAACTTGAGGAGGATTCAAAGACTGGTAGTAGACGGGCCTTTAAGCTCATTGGCAGTGGAGCCATTTCCAGTTTGTGAATCCTGCTTGGAAGGTAAAATGACTAATAGGCCTTTCAAGGTAAAAGGGAATAGAGCCAAACAACTGTTAGAATTGGTTCACTCTGATTTATGTGGACCCATGAATATCCAAGCAAGAGGTGGTTATGAATATTTTGTCACTTTCATTGATGATTATTCTAGATATGGGTACGTTTATTTGTTGCACCGTAAGTCTGAGTGCTTTGATAAGTTCACAGAGTACAAAGCTAAAACGGAGAAGCGACTTAATAAAAGTATCAAGTCACTACGATCAGATCGTGGTGGCGAATACTTGCTTGGAGAATTTAGGGAATATTTATCAGAAAATGGGATAGAATCCCAGTTAACTGCACCAGGCACACCCCAGCAGAACGGTGTAGCAGAGAGAAGGAACCGGACTCTTTTAGAGAGTGTTAAATCGATGATGAGTTATTCGATTTACCCAAGTCGTTTTGGGGACATGCCTTAGAGACAGCAGCTTATCTTCTGAACTTAGTACCTTCTAAGTCGGTTCCTAAAACCCCCTTAGAATTGTGGACCGGGGATAAACCGAGTCTAAGACATATTCGAATATGGGGTTGTCCAGCACATGTGCTGAACAAGAACGCGACTAAGTTAGAATCTCGTATAGAAGTAAGGTTGTTTGTAGGCTACCCCATGGGAACGAAAGGATATTTATTTTATAGTCCGAAGAATCGGGATGTCATTGTTAGCACCAATGCAAGATTCTTAGAGGAGGAATATATAATGAATCACAAACCCATGAGTAGTATCATTTTAGAGGAACTAGTGGGAGGGATAAATAATACCCATGAAGCTGTAGTACAAGTAGAACAACCACAACATAATGTACAACCTGTCACTAATACCGCACCAGTGCCTCGTCGTAGTGGGAGGGTTGTTCAACAGCCTGATAGATTCATGTTTTTGGGTGAATCTTCAGACTTGGTCTCTGGTGAACATGATGATGATCCCCGTACATACGAAGAGGCAGCACAAGACAAAGATGCAGATCTTTGGCAAAAGGCGATGGAATCTGAGATAGAATCAATGTATTCTAATCAGGTCTAGGAGCTCGTGGAACCACCCAAAGGTATAAAACCTATTGGATGTAAGTGGATCTACAAGAAAAAGAGGGGATTAGATAAAAAGGTGAAAGCCTGGAAAGTAAGACTTGTTGCGAAAGGGTATACTCAGAAAGAAGGTATCGATTATGAGGAAACCTTTTCACCAGTAGTCATGCTTAAGTCAATTCTTATTCTTTTATCTATAGCAGCTCATCTCGATTATGAGATTTGGCAAATGGATGTCAAGACAGCTTTTCTTAATGGAAGTCTTGAAGAAACCATCTATATGCAGCAACCAAAAGGATTCATTAAGGAAGGCCAAGAGCATCTGGTATGTAAGCTTAAGAGGTCTATTTATGGACTTAAACAAGCTTCTAGAGACTGGAATATTCATTTTGATCAGGCAGTCCAGTCATATGGATTTGATCAAAGTCCAAGCGAATCGTGCGTGTATAAGAGAAGTGAAGGTAATGTAGTGGTTTTTATAGTACTATATGTAGATGATATTTTACTCATTGGAAACAATGTTGAGATGTTGTCATCAGTAAAGGCATGGTTGTTCAAACAATTTGACATGAAGGACTTAGGTGAAGCGGCATACATCCTTGGGATCAAAGTTATAAGGGATTGCAGGAAAAGGATGTTGGCTTTATCTCAAGAGCCCTACATTGATGAAGTATTAGCTCGTTTTAACATGCAGAACTCCAAGAAAGGTTTTCTACCTTTTAAGCATGGAGTTGCTCTATCTAAGAAGCAGTGTCCTTCGACACCTAAGGATATAGAGAGCATGAAAGCAGTTCCTTATGCTTCAGCATGTGGAAGCTTAATGTATGCTATGTTATGTATGAGGCCTGACATCTGCTTTGTTGTAGGCATGGTTAGTAGATATCAGTCAAACCCAGGTCAGGAACATTGGAGTGCAGTAAAAACTATACTCAAGTACCTGAGAAGGACTAAGGAGTATATGTTAATTTACAAGGCCTCAGATCTATTTCCTTTAGGATATACTGATTCAGATTTCCAATCAGATAGGGATAAGAGGAAATCAACCTCGGGATATGTTTTTACTTTGGGAGGTGGAGCCGTTATATGGAGGAGTGTAAAGCATAAATGCATTGCAGACTCCACCATGGAGGCCGAGTATGTGGCGGCCTCTGAGGCTGGCAAGGAGGCTGTATGGTTCAGGAACTTCCTTTTGGACTTAGATGTGGTACCTAATTTGCCTAGGAGCTTGACGGTGTATTGTGATAACACTGGTGTTGTGGCAAATTCAAAGGAACCGCGAGACCACAAAGCAGCTAAACATATTGAACGTAAGTATCATCTCATACGAGGAATCGTAAAGTGAGGGGATATAGTTGTGGCTCACATATCATCAGAAGACAACCGAGCAGATCCTTTCACAAAGAGCTTGCCAACCAAGGTTTTTGACAAGCATGTGGAAGCGATAGGAGTCAGATGGATGGACACATAGATTTTTATGTAATAGTGGATTAAATAAACATTGATGTACACATAGAATATTTTGAGTATAAGTGGGAGATTGTTAGTGTATACTGAAAATATTTATTTGAAGTATGTACATTTATTTCTGGCCAGTTTATTTGAGAATCATTTGAATGTTTACATGTTGTCTAATATTATATATTGTGAACAATCTAGTATCAAATGGGATACAGAATATTAGATTGTTAAATACGGTTATATAATATAATAAGGTTCACAGCACAGGTGGTGTTGGACAATCCACTGGTATGGCTGTAGTATTATTTAGATTAGTTTATATTGACTAATAAATAATACTAGTATACTTTGTGTATATTGAACAGGATCAAATTTAGAATTGTTCCCTTAATACTGATTAAGAAGGAGAACTAAGATTCTATGTTATTATTAATGCTTAGGTTCTTAATCCGGAAATAGTAATTGACACGTGTATATTATTTACATGCTTTGATTTATATATGAAATAATTCTTTTGAATTATATCATTATATTTTGGGTGATGGAATTATATACATGGTGGATATTATTTAATTAAGGAATCCATGTCCTGATAATATTCGGGTTAATGATGTCCCCTTGAAAGCTCAAAAAGATTTAATTATGTGAAACCCTGCAGGTGGAATTTATTCTGGCATAATTAAATAAAGGTTGAGTAGATGATCAAGGATAAAAGATATTAATTAAATAAATTATCAGTAATTTATTTAATTAATGGACATATGATATTTTAAACATGGGGAATTTAATAAGCAAATAATATTGGAACCGAATTAATTAAATTACGGTATTAGGAAAGGTAGTGCAAATATTAATTCTTTAGTGGATTGAATTAATATTTAATTACATTGGGTTAGGCTCAAGATGTAATTAGAAGGCCCAACCTAATTATCCATGGTCCCTATTATAGCCTATATATATTCTTATTCTCTTCTTGCTTGGAATTGTGTGAAAACATATTGTAGCCACCAAGGAGCAAGAAGAGAGGATAACTTGAGAAGACGGAGGCCACACTTCGCTCAAGGGAATTTGGGAATATAATAGAAGAGCGTGGAATCAACCATTAACAAGGTAATCCTCTTTTCATAATCTTTATCGTAAAACGTAGTAACACCCTAAGTCCGTGGTTCCCAATAGTCTCAACACAGCCTTCTTATTATCAGTAGATAATAAGTCATTAAAAGCTCTTTTGGCTAGTTTGAATAATGGAAGTAATTCATGAGCTAATTGGGGCTTATTATCACAACAAAAGCTATAAATAAGCTGACAGAATCTAGCAAAATATACAGTATTTCTATCTTATGTCATCCTATCCCCAATAAAACCTAAAACAACACTTGCATAATCAAAATTAGTTTGATTAATGAGAGCATACCCGATTTGTTGACTCATGATGGGGAAGGCATCAAAATTAGAACATTTGTTTGCAAAAGCCTTGGTGATGCAGTCAAAGAAGAAACTTCATTCCCTCCTTATATAAGTTCTCTTCAGTTGACCTAGCTTGGCTAATGTCCTTTCATACCCCAGACTGGCCATCATATTTTGAAGAACTGGCTCCTCAACAGTGGAATAGGCGCAGTTCTCAGGCAGCTGCATTGCTTGGCGTACTGTAGCCAAAGTTACGACATGCTCGTCCTCCCCTGATGAAAAGATTATAATTGGGGACCCTTGAGCACCACCATCATCATATACTCCACTTCTCCAGAACTCCAGCACTTGAGTTCCAGAGACTACATCAGGTTGGGTTAGAGCGTACCCAATATCAGAATTAGTGAGAAAATCCTGAATGAAGTGAAGTTTCGATGGAGCTTCAGCCTTGCTAAGAATGGCGGAGTAGTTGTTAGGAACAAACTTAGCTCCATTGAAAATCACGTCTTTCGGTGCCATCTCTGTAAGAAATTAAGTGAGACAGAGAGTGTTTGCAAAGTGTTTGATAAAAGTCCTGAAAGAAAACCGCTTCAGAGAATATTATAGAGAAAAGGAGAATAAGAGAGATGAAAAATAGAAAAGTAAATAAGAGATTAGAAAATCTTTTCACTCCCATATATATACTTTCTCCACTCAACAGTTATATTTTTGAAGCATGGGATACACTTGACACCTGGCAATACATGAATAGTCAGTAAAAAGTTAAAACAAGAGTTAATGGGCACGTAAAATAGGCAATAA
This sequence comes from Apium graveolens, assembly GCF_009905375.1. Taxonomy (NCBI): domain Eukaryota; kingdom Viridiplantae; phylum Streptophyta; class Magnoliopsida; order Apiales; family Apiaceae; genus Apium; species Apium graveolens. The sequence goes on from NC_133648.1 coordinate 45,849,423, forward strand.
TTATCGTGCACATGCAGCTATTCAAAACCAACACGTTAACCACTAACCCATAATGATTATGACTGTTTTTATCTCACCCAAATTATTCTGATTTATATATGATTGTTTCATATTTCACCACAAATAAGTCAAGTAAAGAAAAATGCCACGTAAGCATCAAAGATTCTATTAGGATTTAATATCAGAACTTAACTTATATCAGATTTTAACAATCATCAGAACATGGCTTCTGTACTCAAATAGGGAATATCTTTTTCTGTGATTTTTCATACAAATACTGACTTGTTTTCTTCAGAGTTTAATCATCAGAACTTCCATCAGAACTTGTCCTCAGAAATTATGCAAAATGACACTTAACTGTTTGTTAAAAATAACTTAATCACCACAGTAATTTTCATCATTCATATGGAGTGAAAGTGTGTACATTTAGCAAAATATCAAATAAAGATTAAAGTCTGATCAACTTCAGTACATCTTAGAAATAAGGCATAACTAAGAAAAATGCTTAAAATCTGTCATCAGTCATGATGTCTACTATAGAAAAAATTTATGCAAGAGTCCACCTCAACTATTTGTGCTCATTTTATGCATCTTTTGAAATTCCTTTTTACAGTGGCTTTTCAGTGTAAGTGAGTCACGACTGCTTATCAGAATTTATGCTGTTATCAGAGTATTTCTCCAGTAATCATAGAGTGTGAAAAGTCACCAAGAATTTTTTTTTGCTTTTCTAATGCATATTACTTAATACCAGCAATGCACTTGGGTCTTCCCTTCCACACTTTTACTCTAGATCTCAAAGGAGTACCTGACTTTTATTATTTTCTTTTCTTTTGATAAGTGAGGCTTATCAGCACTTAGTTCATTCTTAAGATTTACTGACATCAGAATTTGATAGATAAGAAATAAGAATCTAGTTTTGACTTAGTAATAAGATACACAAATTAAACTTGACTAAGCTCAATATCAGAATTTGCTTGTGTTAATGAGTTTCCACATAAACAACTAATTCAAAAATGGGATTTCTAGTATGTTAAAGACTACTAGGTCAGCATCTAGCACAGTTATCCTCACTGGATTAAATAGTCACAGAACATTCAAAATACTTATCAGAGTATATAAATCCACATCAGATAACAATCAGTATTTAATGAATATTCAAATTAAGTACAGATTACATATAGATAATACAATCTGTAAACACTGATCATAAAGTCTGATGCGTGAGAACAAAAACTAAGCAGATTTAGAGAAAGAACCTGAAACCATTCCAAGTTCATTTACCAATCTTATAAAAGTAGCTTCACATAGTGGTTTTGTGAAGATATCTGCTAGCTGTTGATCTGTTGGAATAAAATGCAATTCCACTGTACCTTTATCCACATGTTCCCTTATGAAATGATACCTTATGCTGATGTGCTTTGTCATTGAGTGTTGAACTGGATTACCTGTCATAACAATAGCACTTTGATTATCACAGTAAATAGGGATTTTAGAAAATTCTAACCCATAATCCAGTAACTTATTCTTCATCCAAAAAATCTGTGCACAACAGCTCCCTGCAGCAATATATTCTGCTTTTGCAGTTAATGTGGAAATTTACTTTTGTTTCTTGCTAAACCAAGAAACCAATCTGCCTCCTAAAAATTGGCAGCTTCTACTAGTGCTTTTCCTGTCAATTTTGCATCCTGCAAAATCTGCATCTGAGTAACCAATTAGCTTAAAATTTGATTACCTAGGATACCACAATCCTAGATCAGTTGTACCCTTAAGGTACTTGAAAATTCTTTTCACAACTAATAAGTGAGGTTCTCTTGGATTAGCCTGAAATCTTGCATAAAGATAGGTAGCATACATGATACCAGGTCTACTTGTAGTTAGATAGAGTAATGAGCCAATCATATCTTTATAGTTAGTAATATCTACTGATTTACCAGTATCCTTATCTAACTTGGTTGCAGGGGCCATGAGAGTGGATGCAGTTGAACCATCTTGCATTCCAAATTTCTTCAGTAAATTTCTGGTACAGTTGGATTGACAGATAAAAGTGCCTTCTTCAGTTCGCTTGACTTGAAGGCCCAGAAAATAGCTGAGTTCTCCCATCATACTCATTTGATATCTTGACTGCATTAGCTTTGCAAATTTCTCACACAGTTTGGAATTAGTAGAACCAAATATGATATCATAAACATATATCTGTACCAAAAGTAAGTCCTTTCCATGGTTGAGGTAGAATAAAGTCTTGTCAATTGTGCCTCTGTGAAATCCACTTTCCAGAAGGAATTGAGCTAAAGTCTCATACCATGCTCTTGGAGCTTGCTTCAGGCCATAAAGTGCTTTGTCAAGCCTGTAGACATGATTGGGAAGTTTAGGATCTATAAAGCCTGGAGGTTGTTCAACATATACCTCTTCTTCCAATTCTCCATTGAGAAAAGCACTTTTCACATCCATTTGAAAGACTTTAAACTTCCTGTGAACAGCATAAGCCAAAAAGATCCTTATGGCTTCTAATCTAGCAACTGGTGCAAATGTTTCATCATAATCAATACCCTTCTGCTGAGAGTAACCTTTAGCAACCAGTCTTGCTTTATTCCTTGTAATTATGCCATCACTGTCAGTTTTGTTTCTGAACACCCATTTTGTACCAACAACTGATCTGTTCTTTGGTCTTGGCACTAGGGTCCAGACTTTATTTCTTTCAAATTCATTTAACTTTTCCTGCATTGCTTGCACCCAATCAGCATCTTGAAGAGCTTCTTCCACTTTTTTTGGTTCAATCTGAGATAGAAAAGAATGATAGAGACATTCATTTGAAGTTGCATTTCTAGTTCTGACACCTGCTTCAGGATCTCCAATGATTAAATCAGGTGTATGTGCTTTAGTCCACTTTCTTGCAGATGAAAGTTGATCTCTAGAACGGGATCCTCCCCCATGATCCATGTTGTCTCCGTCAGCATTTTCTGATGCTCCCCCTGTAGTTATGCTCTCTAAGACTTCAGAATTTGAATTTGATTTTTCAGGAGGTGAAGAATCAGAGCTTCCAGTATTATCAAAATTTGGCTCATCAGAATTAGATGAATCAGAACTTGAAGAGCCAGTGACAGGTTCTGATGCTTCTCGAGAGTCTTGAGATGTGGTAGGTTCTTCAGCTTGCTCCCCCTGGACAGGTGCATTTTCATGTGGAGTTGTTACCGCAGATTCAATAAAATCATAACTTAATCCATCAGAACTTACAGGATCAGAATTTTCAGAATCAGAATTTAAATCTTCTTTCTCAAATCTCAGCTGACCATGATCATCGAAATCTTCAAGTCCAGTAATCTTCTTATCATCAAAAGAGACATTGATAGATTCCATGACAACTCTTGTTCTTAAATTGTAGACTCTGAAGGCTTTTGTGGAAAGTGGATATCCAACAAAAATTCCTTCATCAGCTTTTAGATCAAATTTGGAAAGCTGTTCAGGATGATTCTTAAGAACAAAACACTTGCAACCAAATACATAAAAGTATTTCAGATTTGGCTTCTTCTTCATCATTTCATATGGTGTTTTTCCATGCTTGTTTATGAGTGTTGCATTTTGTGTGAAACAAGCAGTCTGCACAGCTTCAGCCCAAAAATAGTTTGGTAGCTTTGCTTCATCAAGCATTATTCGTGCAGCTTCAATGAGAGTCATGTTCTTTCTTTCTACAACTCTATTTTGCTGTGGAGTTTCAGGTGCAGAAAATTCATGTTTAATTCCATGATCTTTGCAGAACTCTTCCATGACTGAATTCTTGAACTCGGTGCCATTATCACTCCTTATGATTTTAACAGAATCTTTGATCAATTTATCCAGTTGTCTGACATGATCAGTTAGGGTTGATGCAGTTTCAGTCTTCTTGTGCAAGAAGTACACGCATGTGTACCTTGTGAACTCATCCACTATAACCATAGCATATTTCTTCTTTACAATAGACATGACATTGACTGGACCAAATAGATCAACATGCAGTAGGTGATAAGGCTCAAGAATTGATGACTCAGTTTTGCTCTTGAAAGAAGATTTTTTTTGTTTTGCCTTCTGACATGAATCATAAAGACCATTAGGAGCAAATACTGTTTTTGGAAGTCCTCTCACAAGATCTTTCTTTACAAGCTCATTTATATTGTTGAAATTTAAATGAGAGAGTTTCTTGTGCCAATTCCAGCTTTCTTTAATTGATGCTCTACTCAACAGACAGATTGCAGAACCATCAGTACTTGTTGAAATTCTGGCTTCATAAATGTTACCATGCCTGTATCCTTTCAGAACCACTTTGACTGTTGAATTACTTATAACTTCACAGCGTTCTTCAAAGAAATCCACATGATAACCTATGTCACAGATTTGACTTATACTCAATAGATTGTGATTAAGTCCTGAGACAAGAGCTACCGATTCAATGATGACATTCCCAATATTAATTTTGCCATATCCTAGAGTTTTCCCAATGTTGTCATCTCCATAAGAAACTCTTGGGCCAGCTTTCTCCACAAAGTCTGATAGCAGGGCTTTATTTCCAGTCATATGTCCTGAACATCCACTGTCCAGAACTAGGATGTTCTTTCTGTTGCCCTGTAATCACAAAGACCACTAATGGTTAGTTTTAAGGACCCAGGCTTGCTTGGATCCTTTGGCCTTTTTAAGTTTATTAACATTTGCAGCGGATTTAACATCAGAGTTTATGCTAACAATTTTCTTATCAGTATTAACATTATCAGGCTTTGCATCATACTTTATACTAGAAGGAATTAAAGTAACTTTCTTCAAAGAAGGTTTTATCTGATAATAATCATAGTATAAACTATGATATTCCTTACAAGTATAAATGGAATGCCACACACTACCACAATGAAAATAAGGATTTTGTGGCTTAAACCTAACAGACTGACTCTTAACTCCTGACTTAGAAGGTAAGGAGTTTATATTCTTATTCTTCCTGCAAAAAGAAGCCAGATGGTTAGAATTTCCACAGTTATAGCATTTCTTTCTAGGAGCATTAGGAACAGGCATATAATTGTTGCTTTTATTCACACCTTCCTTTCCATTCTTATTTTTCCTAGCTTATTTTACCTTGTTTACACTGGTAATCTCTTTCAGCTTATGTTTAAACTGCTTCTTTGTCATTAAGCCTATATTAACTTGTTATTCCCAAGGAACTAACAATGAGATTTACAGAAGGGGGTTGAATGTAAATCTCAAAACTTTTTCAAGTTTTGAGCTGTTTCAAAAGCTAAGTGTATGATGAACAGATATGTGTGAATTGCTTTAAGCAAGTGCAGACAGATGTATATTCAAAATACAAATGTAAAGAACACAAAGGCTTTAAAAACTTTTCTGGTGGATTTGTTGTTCCACCAGAGATGTGTATTTCAGAAAATCTGTGATACAAAGAATTGTTCACAGCTACTTCCTAGTACAAACTAGATGATTTTCTCTCTTGAATTTTTCTAAACAGCTCTTGAAAATTTACACCCAATTACTAGCTATCACCAAGTATTTCAAGTGAAGACAAAGATAAAATACAATTATAAAATAGTCCTTCACATGTTTCTTCTTCATTTCTCTATCCAATGTAATCTAAGATAATCTTTGAATCTTTGAATACTTCCTTGTTTGCACCAGAATGGAAATGCTGCTTTTTCTTGATTCCTCCAAGAGGCTACCACATTCCAATTGTCTCTGTCAACCCATGTGCCTCTGTCAGCTTATGAATTGTCACTATCAACTGCTATGAAACTGAGCATCCATTGAAGCTTTCATCCGTTGGTGGCTTTATCCGTTGATGCTCTTATCCGTTGATGCTTTAGCAGTTGAAGCTTTATTCGTTGATGCACTCATCCGTTGATGGATGTTATCCATTGAAGCTTTAGAGACATCCGTTGAGGCTTTGTTTCTCATCCGTTGAAGGTCTTTAATTTACCAGTTGATACTACTTCATTTATACGAAATTACAAGGCATGAAATATTTATAATTAGCCCTCCTATTTGCATATTCACTAGTAGTCAATATGACTTATAATTTTCTACAACTTCTAAGAATTATAATTCATTTACAAAGACTGAAATGTGCTACAATACTAAACTTATTTCTAAGTAAAGCTACTCCATCAACGGATAGCGAAAGTGGTCTTATCCGTTGAGGCTACAAACACTAGATTTCTACTAAAGTGTTTTATTTAACTTATCATCAAACTAATACACATATATTCCGAACATAACTTCAGTTGGTTTATCATGTTCTAATTTGTCAGAAGTTGACTCTGCTATCACATCTGTCTCAATATCTTCCATCTTTTCAGAATCAGACTTTACAGTTTTAGCTACAAATTTAACAGGATTTACCTTTGGCTTAGTAGTCTGTTTAACAATAATTGGCGTAACTTGTTCAGTTCCTTTTTCACTTTTCTCATCTCCATAAGCTAAGCCCTCTTTCCAGTTTCCACTACTTAGTATATCCTGAGTTGTTCTGCCAGACTTAGTCCAAGTCCTGATAATCTCTCTCTCCTTTTCTAACTCAGTTTTTTAGAGATTTATTCATTTTTAGCACTTCATCTCTAACATGAAAAGCATCATCTCTATCCTTCTGAGTTTGATGGAACATAACTAACTCTTTTTCTAAATAATCATTCCTCTTTTTAAAAGCAAGATTTTCAGAAGTTAATCTTTCATATGTTAAAATTTGATCTCTATAGCTAATAAACATGGTTTTAAGATATAATCCTAACTCAGTAATATCATCAGTATGAAAGGCATAAGTTGTTTGACGTACCTTTAACTCAGTAGCATCTGAACTGCTATCAGCATTTACCATCAAGGCATAGTTCTCCTCATCTTCAGAATCTAAGGTGTCTGCCCAGCTTTTCTTCTTTGTGACAAGAGCCTTGCCTTTGTCACTCTTTCCTTTCTTGCAGTCAGGAGATATGTGGCCTTTCTCACCACAGTTGTAGTATTTGACATTTGAGTAATCTCCTATGTCAGACTTTCCTCCTTTGTCTTCAGATTTTCTGAAACCCTTCTTATCAGAACTTCTTCCTTTTATGGAAAACTTCTTTCCTCTTCTAAATTTCCTGTAGGTTATCTTTGTGATACCCTTCACCATAAGAGCACACAGCTTCATCATCTCTTCATCAGCATCTACTTCAGGTAGACTTTCAGTTTCTGAATCATCATCATCAGAACTTGATGATTCGGAATCAGGCTTTATGATGAGAGCCTTTCCTTTTCCTTTGTTTGAGACAGCCACTTTGGGCGATTCCTCCTCAGCATTAAGAGCAATTGTTCTTGACTTTCTTCCATGTCTCTTGCTTCTTTGTTCCATCTCAAGTTCATAAGTCTTGAGTATTCCATAAATTTCATCAAGAGTAGTTTCATCAAGAGCATAGTTATCTCTTATAATAGTAGCTTTCAAATCCCAAGTTTCAGGAAGAGCTAAAAGGAATTTTAGATTTGAATCTTCAATGTCATATTCCTTGTCCACCAGTGGCAGATCATTCAAGAGTTTGACAAACCTGTCATATAAGTCAGTTAATGACTTATCACTTTTTGAGTCAAAGTGTTCGTACTCTTGAGTGAGTATAGTCCTCCTGTTTTTTTTGATTGCATCAGTTCCCTGACACCTTATCTCCAAAGCATCACATATCTCCTTTGTAGTCTTGTAGTGAATTACCCTATTTGACATGACATTATCAATGGCACTATGCAGCAAATGTCTTACCTTTGCATCCTTGGCAATATATGAGATATCTTCAGCTGTGTATTCACTTTTCTCCTTTGGTATGGTCTTTGCTGGCTGATCTGCAACTACAATAGAGAGCTTGGTTGGCTTATGCGGTCCTTCATTAATTCTGTCAAGGTATTCTGGATCTGTAGCTTCCAGAAACATAACCATCTTCACTTTCCATATAGGATACTCAGACGGTCTCAGCATGGGAACCCTGACAGTCTCATATCGACTATGGGTTTGAGTCTTTGGAGTTTCTTCAGTTTTAGCGGGCTTGGTTGGATTTTCTGCTTCTTCAGACATGATTATTTTGGATCTTTATTGTATGTGTGTTAACAGATAGGCTCTGATACCACTTGTTAGGTCACACAACACTGTAGAAGGGGGTTGAATACAGTGTAGAATACAATCAAATCGATTTAAAGCACAAGTAACAGAAAACAGATGTATTCGATATAACAGACTCCGTTACAGTGGAAATGTTCTCTCTCAGTGATAAACAAATATCACGAGAGCTGCTAGGTTACAATATATGATCTTCTCGATGATCGTAACTCTTATAGAGTAAACATATGTCTGTGTTTATATAGACACACAGTTACAAGATAACTTCTAGTTGATATGGAATATAATTCTGTCTCCTAAAATATATCAACCAGATATCTTATATAATTCTTCTAGTCCTCGAACTCTTTCCATGCATATCTTCCTTCCATATTAGCTATGTGTTATATGTGATCTAATTGATGTGTTATATTGCTATGTGTTTATTGTTTGACTATTTTAGTCATAACTTTCAATCCGTAAATCGGATTTGGGTGAAACGAAGGGTAGATGAAACTTTATGATGTATATGTGATGATTAGAAAAATGTGATATGAATATTGATAGATACTTATGATGCCTAGCAGAGCAAGCAAGGCATAGGAAAAGGGAAGCAGGTGATCATAAAATGGAATCGATGCATAGAAAATAAAGCAAGAGATCAGTGAATAGAAGTGAGGCATAAAAAAGTAGACAAGCAGTTGTTGAATAGAATTATTAGACAAGTACAAGTGAAGTTGGAATAATTTAAGATAAGGCAAGTACTTTTGAACCTTTCTCGAGATATGTATTGCAAATATTTTTAAACTCTCTCTTGACATATTATTAGTACTCAAAATGGTTCTACTTTATAATGTAATTGCTTTGAGTCATTTAGCCTTGAACCCTGATCACATTTTTTGTTCTTTGAGCTGTGAGCCTTATTCTTTGTAAACCATCCATTGTTGATATTAAACCACACAAATACGATACTACTCCATAAATACATATCCACCATACACCAGACATTGCAACAAAATTGCTTGAACATACAGAAACTTTTATACTCAATCATACCTTGTAACATCAAAGAACTAAACCTTGTGAAATCATTGTTCATCTAAATACCTGATTCTCCTACAGGCTGGAAACCATTCCTCACACATACCTTGATATGCCCTTGTGATACTCATGAATTGTATTACGCTTTTATACAAAAGTTTTGTCATTGTTGATTATGATATTGTTTTATTGAATTATATTGTTTATCATACTGAACTGTTTTAGAATTGTATTGTTTTCTTTGTGTGGACCAGGTTCGTGGTCAGACCAGATTCGTGGTCGAAGTAGGACAATATGTTCCTTGGATCCAGTGATTAGAGCAGAGATGCGTGCCTTGCTCGGGGTTACTGCGTGACTGATCAGCGACCTAACCTTGGTTTTAAAAATTTAAAATGAATATCCAGTTCTAATGATTGTTTAACAAGAAATTTGATTCTTCTAAATCATCTCATTTGATCATTGTTTAACCTCATATATTTCTATTATGACTTGCTGAGCTAGTGAGCTCACTCTTGCGATTTTTTTTGTGTATTCTACAGTTAAGAAGGATATGGTTGATAGCGAGGTTTCCCAGTCCAGTGTACGAGCTAGGATTCCAGATTGAGTTGGATCGAGCTAGTGGGAGCTTTATATGGTAGTTGAGTTAGCAAGATTGTAAGAATAATTTCATTATCAGTTATAAGTTAAACTAGTTGGGGTTTGGTATGTTGTAATAAAAGTTAAGGTTGTGGCTGGATTTCATACTTTAACCAGTTGCGATCTGTGGTTGTGTAAAGCAGGGTCATTGTAAATAGTATTATATACAGGTTTCATATTGTGTGTGTGTTGTGGACCCCGAACTTCTGAACCGGGTTTGGAGGGCGCCACAGGTTGGTATCAGAGCTACAGGTTATAAGTGTTGTATAAGACATGCATGTTCCTTAACAAGACTAAGACAATTTGTCAATCCTAAGTAAGTTATATTGTTATCTTAGTTTGTATTTGTACTTATAACACTTAAAGTTTGTAAAAATGCAAAGGAGTAGACTGAAGTCTTTTTCTTAAACAGTATCAAACCTAAGGATTCTATCTGGAAGAAGATCAAGGTGATCATGCCTCAGAAGAATTTTGAAGAAGCTTAGAGTTGAATAAATCTGTTTGGTTAAAAATACTCTAAGTCAAGATCTCTACAATTCACAGATTTAGTGTTATAGAGAAGTCATTCGGGAACTCCAAATGACTTATCGAGAAGTCAGGAAAGCTACTAGAGAACTCAGAGAGATATCGACAAGTTAAGAAGACATGAAGGTTGGAGATATCGACAAGTCATTTCTTCACTAGAGAACTCAGAGTTATCGACAAGTCTATATTCATTAGAGAACTTTGAGTTATCGATAAGTCAAAGTCCACTAGAGAACTCAGAGATATCGATAAGTCAAAATTCACTAGAGAACTCGTTGTCGACAAGACAAAGTGAAGACATGATGTTGAGAGATCTCGACAAGCTAAAGTTTCATTCGAGAACTCAGAGACCTCTATAAGTCAAATTCACTAGAGCATTAGAGATCTCAATAAGTCATTATACTTATCGAGATGTCAAGATCTCTATATGCCAAATTAGAGATCTCGAGTAAAATTCTCAAAGTACAAAATCACAGACCAGTTCAATATTTAAGATTAATAATCAACAAACAATCCAAACAGTTGGATTGACTAGTCTCAAAAAGCAGCTTGAAGAATGTGGACAGAAGAAGATTAAAATTATCACAGGATGCTAAAGATATGCTAATCCAGAAATGGAAGATCTACTTTTCAATAAATAGAAATGAGAAGTGACAGTTTTAAAAAGCTAATAGCATGTCTTATTGTACACTGTGTAAACCAGCAGTTAACTGAATTATAAAGTTAACACTGGTTCTTCAGTCAGTAGTAACAATTTAGATCAAATTTCTTGTAACACTCTCAAGGAGAAGCTAAGCTCTTTATCAACAAAGAGCCTGGAAATTTTGTAGCAAAACATTCTTAATTTTAATATAAAATTAAGTGAGTTTTGAAGATTTGTATTCTTTATTTTCTACAAGCTTAATTTCTGCATGAACATATTTTACTACAAGATTTATTTTACTTTGTTCAACCATAAATATTCAAGAAAAGCCCAAAAATAGTAAAACACATTCACCCCCTGTCTGTTATTCATTTCCTAACATGTGGTATTAGAGCAAAATCTAAAAGTAAACAGATTCAAGATCTTGGAAGAATGAATACACAAAAAATCAGTAGCATCAAAATTCCAACCTTTGATAAAGCTAACTACACTCCTTGGAAAAAGAAAATGATGCTGTTTATCAGGATGGCCAATCCACTCTACATTCAGATCCTCAAGAATGGGCCCTTTTCTCCTATGGTTAGAGTTGAGGAATCTACAGATGGAGATATGGTTATTCCAGCTCATTATGCTCCCAAGGACCCTGTAGAATACTCTGAAACTGAGAAAGAGAAAGTCTCCCTGGATAGTGGCTTACAGTTAATCTTAATTGAGTCACTTGACAATGTAATGTACAACAACATTGTCAACTGTGACACTGCAAAACAGATCTCAAACTCCAGTTGCCTCAACAAGTGACCAAAGAACAAATGATTCACAGGAACAAGTCATTCTGGAATTGGAAAAAGATGAGTTCTACACTCTTGAAGAACTGGATGAGCTAGATCAGTCAATGGCCTATTTCGCTAGAAAATTCTCTAATATTAGAGTAAAGAAGCCAAGATACTTTAAGAGTAAAGGACATTCTTTCAACAAAGACAGCAGCTGGAAAGAAAACGGGAAGTACAATTCTAATAGTAAGAATAGCTACAAAACTGGATATGTTGACAGATCTAATATAAGGTGCTTCAATTGTGATGAACTAGGCCACTTCGCTACAGAATGCAGGAAACCCAAGAAGGCAAAGAAAGACAAAGCTTATCTTGAACTGGAAGCAAAGTATGAAGCAATTCTGAAAAAATAGCAAAGCAAAGCTTATATTGCAGAGGGAAAGAGTTGGGATGATGAAGATAATGATGAAGATAAGGAAGTTAGAAACTATGCTCTAATGGCTTTGGAGCAAGGTGAATCATCCTCATCAAAAGTATAGGTACCAACTCTTACCACCATTGATTTAAATGTGAATCAATATAAGGAAACTATTGAAAAGATGAGCATAAAAATGTTTTACATCCACACAAGCATGGTTGCTGCTAATGAAGAAGTTAGCAGATTAACAAAGATAAATGAGAAGCTTGAAAGTGAGAAGTAAGAAACTGAATTATTGTTGGTGGAGCTTGAAGCTTTAATATAAGAAAATGCATATCTAAAGAACAAGCTCAAGTGTGCAAATGAAATTGAAGCAGTGCTAAGGGAGAAGCTGGAAAAGAATGAAGTGAAGATGAAATCTTTTAGAAATGCATCTGAACTGGTCGGACAGTACCATGAGAAAAATAAGCCATGTGCAAACATTGCTATTGGCCTTGACTATGATGCTATGAATGACAAAAAGAAGATTGTAGGTGACAAAGGGAAAGCAAAGAAAACTGAAAATACTCCAACCTTTTTGAAAGAGGTTAATGCACCTATATTCAAAGCATGTGAAGTCAACTTCAGTGAAGAAGAATTGATTATCAAGCAAGAAATTGCTGATGAGGACAAAGAGAAGAAAACTGAAGAATTAACTCAATCTTCTAATACTGAAGAAAATCTCATGGACAATCAAAGCACCAAGACTCCTATCAAAGAAATTAAGATTGAAGATGCAATAAAGAAGAAAAAAATAGAAATGGGAAAATAGGGATAAACAAAAGCAATAATTTTACTTATGTTGCAAATGCTCCTAGAAAGAAGTGTGAAAAATGTGTCTCTGTAAATCATTTAACTCACCTTTGTAAAAAGGTTATTAGCAAGCCAACTGAAAGAGCATGCAAATAAAATGAACCAGATTCAAATAATCCTTACTCATTCTGTGACAAGTTTGACTGCATCCCTTGCAACTTGAAAGTGATGAAGAGTTGCCACAAACTGAGAGTAGACCTTAAAGAAATAAAAATTGGGTCTACATCAGATAGGGAAAATGCTCAACAGTCATTGAACTCTATTTTATCTAAAACTACTCATTCTACTTCTTCTAAATCAGTTAACAAGAAGAAAGTACCCAACAATGCTTGGGTTGCTAATCACACTTAAAACTCATTGTGTGCAGGGCAAAGTGAAGAAAGTCACCTGGATCATAGATAGTGGATGTTCTAGGCATATGACAGGTGATAAAGCCCTGCTATCATAATTTGAGGAGAAGGCTGACCCTTTGGTGACCTTTGGAGACAACAATAAAGGATTCATAATGGGATATGGCAAGATTGTTTCTGAAAATGTTGTCATTGATGATGTAGTACTGATAGTTGGTCTTGAAGTGAATCTTCTAATAAATACTGATATTAAGGATGTTAACATAAACTCTGGTAAAAAGTTTTCTCCTGCATATGTTAACAAACATAAAAAGGCCAAAGGATCCAAGAAAGTCTGGGTCCTTAAAAACACTAACTGATTCAAATTACTGATTGCAGGGTGACATGGGGAATGCTCTAGTCTTGGTCTTGGATAGTAGATGCTCAGGACATATGACTGGTTATAAATCCCTGCTATCAGAATTTGAGGAAAAGGCTGGCCCAAGCGTTTCTTATGGAGATGGCAACTTACGAAAAATCTTGGGAATTGGCAAAATCAAAGTTGGATATGTCATCATTGAAAATGTAGCTCTAGTTGCAGGACTCAAGCATAATCTGATCAGTGTGATTCAAATCTGTGACAGAGGTTACCATGTCAACTTCTATGATGAGCATTGTGAAATTGTCAGTAAGTTTGATGGCAAGATTGCATTGGCTGGTGTAAGACATGGTAGTTTATATGAAGCCAGGGTCTCCACAATTATTGATAATTCAAAAGTTTGTCTACTGAGTAGAGCATCTTTGGAAGACAGCTGGAACTGGCATAGAAGACTTTCTCACCTCAACTTCAACAAATTAATGAACTTGTGAGGAAAGATCTTGTGAGAGGATTTCCCAATACAGTTTTTACTCCTGATGGCTTATGTGACTCATGCTAGAAAGCCAAGCAAAGGAAATTTCTTTCAAGAGTAAAACTGAATCCTCCATTCTTGAACAATATTATTTACTTCATATTGATCTCTTTGGTTCAGTGAATGTTATGTCCATTTCCAAGAAGAGGTATGCACTTGTAATTGTTGATGAATATACAAGATACACATGGGTGTATTTTCTGCACACCAAGGATGAATCTCCATACATTCTTCTTGATCATGTGAGGGAGCTGGAAAAAGGGTCAACATACAAAGTGAAGATCATCAGAAGTGATAATGGAACTGAATTCAAGAATAGCTCTATGGAAGAGTTCTGCAAACTCAAGGGGATAAAACAAGTGTTTTCTGCTCCTGGAACTCCACAACAAAATGGAGTTGTTGAAAGAAAAAATAGAACTCTGATAGAAGCTGCAAGAACCATGCTAGAGGACGAAAAATTACCTACCTACATCTGGGTTGAGGCTATGCAAACTGCTTGCTTTACACAAAATGCAACATTGATCAACAAGCATGGAAAAACACCATTTGAGATAGTGAAGGGAAAGAAGCCAAATTTAAAGTTCTTTCATATTTTTGGTTGTAAGTGTTTTGTTCTCAAAACTCATCCAGGGTAGCTGACCAAGTTTGATCTGAAAGCTGATGAAGGAATTTTTGTGGGATATCTGTTGACCACAAAAGCCTTCAGAGTTTACCATCTAAGAACAAGAACAGTCATGGAATCTATACATGTATCTTTTGATGACAAGAAGATAACAGGTCTAGAAGATGCATATGACCATGACAAATTGAGATTTGAAAATGAAGTACCTTATGTTGAACTTTTAAGTCCTGACTCTGATACAGTAAGTCCTGATATCACTCAAAGCTCTGAGGCTCCACAAAATAGTGGAAATACTTCTAATACTGAAGCATATGTTGAGAGGGAGCAACATGACTCAAATCCAGAGACTACTACATGTGATTCAACTCAAGGAACATCAGTAGAAAGATCATCAGACGCATCTTCCTCAAATTCTGATAAGTCAAATACTGATAACAATTGGAACACTGATTCAGGGGAAGCATCAGGAAACAGTAGTGGTACTAATCAAAGAAATAACAGAGAGTTCATCGATCAAGGAAGAGGTTCGTCTTCAAGGAGTCAACTTCTATCTGCAAGAAAATGGTCTAAGTCACACACACCTGACTTAATCATTGAAAACCCTGACAGTGGTGCAACAACAAGAAAAGCCACTCAGAATGAATGTCTCTACCATTCTTTTCTATCTCAAAATGAACCTAAGAAGGTTGAAAAAGCTCTGTAAGATGCTGAAAGGGTCACAGCAATGCAAGAAGAGCTCAATGAATTTGAAAGGAACAAAGTCTGGACTCTTGTGCCAAGACCAAAGAACATATCTGTAGTTGGCACAAAGTGGGTGTTCAGAAACAAAATGGATAGTGAGGACATTATTATAATAAATAAAGCAAGACTGGTTGTAAAGGGTCGCTCACAACAAAAAGGCATTGATTATGATGAGAGATTTGCTCCAGTTAAAAGGCTTGAGATAATTAGAATCTTTCTTGCCTATGCTGCTCACAAGAAGTTTAAAGTGTTCCAAATGGATGTCAATAGTGCATTCTTAAATGGAGAACTCGAACAAGAAGTTTATGTTGAACAGCCTCCAGGTTTCGTTGATCCAAAGTATCCAGATCATGTCTACTTACTGGATAAAGCACTCTATAGACTGAAGCAAGCTCCAAGGGCCTGGTATGAAACACTTGCTCTATTTCTGCTAGAGAGTGGTTCCACAAGAAGTATAATTGATAAAACTCTCTTTTATAAATACCATGGTAAGGACTTGTTATTAGTATAGATATATGTTGATGATATCATTTTTGGATCTACTAATGATAAAATTTGTGAGAGATTTGCAAAGCTAATATAGTCCAGGTATCAAATGAGTATGATGGGAGAACCGAGTTACTTTATGGGGTAACAAGTTAAACAAACTGATGAAGGAATCTTCATAAATCAATCCAAATACACTAGAAATCTACTCAAAAGATTTGGAATGCAAGACTGCTCAACTGCATCAACTCTCATGGCCACAACAATCAAGTTAGATTTGAATACTGGTTCTTCAGTAGATATAACTAACTACAGAGGTATGATTGGCTCACTCCTATATCTGACTGCTAGTAGACTTGATATCATGTATGCTACTTGTCTTTGTACAAGGTTCCAAGCTTATCCTAGAGAACCTCATATGTTAGCTGTGAAAAGAATTTTCAAGTATCTCAAAGGCACCATGAATCTGGGATTATGGTATCCTAGAGATTCAGACTTTAAGCTAATTGGATATTCAGATGCTGATTTTGCAGGATGCAAAATAGATAGGAAAAGCACTTCTGGAAGCTGCCAATTTCTTGATGGCAGATTGGTTTCTTGGTACAGCAAGAAATAAAAGTCAATTTCCATATCAACTGCAGAAGCAGAATATATTGCTGCTAGAAGCTGTTGTGCTCAAATTCTATGGAAGAAGAATCAGCTATTGGATTATGGGTTAGACTATTCTTCTATTTCTATCTATTGTGATAATCAAAGTGCTATTGCAATGACTAGAAATCAAGTGCAGCATTCAATGACTAAGCACATCAGTATCAGGTAAAATTTCATAAGGGAACATGTGGAAGCATGTACTGTGGAATTGGTCTTTGTTCCGCCAGTTCAGCAAGTAGCAGATATATTCACCAAGCCTCTATGTGAAGCTACTTTCACAAGACTGATGAATGAATTGGGAATGATATCAGGACAATTCTCAAACTCTGATAATTAAGACTGCTGATATTTTTGAAGCATGGTATCTTATTATTTGTCAATACTTGTTAGATACTGATTCTTGTGCTAAATGTTGATGCCATGATAACATGCAAATTGTGCTAAATGATCTTATGTGAAAACTTCATGTTAAACTACTGATTATGCGTACATGCTCTGTTATTAGTTAAAATTGCTTTGACTAATAGGTTCTGTCTGTAGTTGATAAATTCTGATATTGGTCAACCCATTTTTCACTGATAAATCTTGATAGTCATAATTAAAATACAGGTAATGGTCAAAACATGATTGACTGTTATGATTCATTGATTATTTTGAATTTATTCGGAATAAATGGTTATGCAGTATGTTTAATTAATCAGTGAGTGAGTGGAATATCTTTTAATTGCTTAAATGGGTTAGCTACTGATGCAAGTATCTAGTAATACTTGAGTATTTACATTAGAAATAGGAATCTGAAGAGAGATATTACTTTTTGTTTGCCTAGATACACGTAATCGTGTATTCATATTATGGTTAATTATTACATGGTTAATCAAAGAGTCCCTTCAGTTTCTAAACTTCTCTGCTATTAATACAACCCTTCACTCTCAAAACTACTCACTGCCTTTTTTATTCAAACTCCAAAATTCACTCAATTTTTTCATTCAAAATCTATGGTCGTTGTTTGTTCTCTTTCACATGGAGTTTATCGACCAGTCTCTATTCCTGAGTATGGAAGGTTGTATTTCGATCCCTTTCGTCTCAAGGTAGTCTTCAACGGCCAAGATTATCCTTCTTCTGAGATCTCACAATCGATTTTTGATCGACTTAACTCGGATGACACTCAGTCACTTCATCTCTTTTAGATATAGATGTCTGCTTTGAAGAGCTTAGAAGGTTGCGCAATGACACCTCAAGGAAGAACAATGTCGCCTCGTATGGTTGACATTGCAAGAGAATATCATTTCTCTTGCAGGTTTTATGTCACGAATCTTTCATCGGAGGTCGATGAAGAAGTTGGAAGAAGAAAAAAAGCAGAAGAAGTCCGAGTAGTTAGATTGTATTAGGATTTTATGTTCAAAATTCTATGAAATCTTGTACTCAGCTTCTTAATTATTAATAAAAATATTTGTGCCTTCTTTGCTTATTTAAGTGAATAATTGTTTACTAACTTGTGTGTGCTTGAATGCTTTTAACTGTTGATATCTAAATCAGTACTGCATGCTTAACTTCAGATGTTTTTAATAGTCCATGTGAATAAACTAATCTCTGTTTAAGTTCATGTGATCACTTTAGTACAGATTGAGCACACTACAAGAGGTAACTATTGTTAAAGAAGAAATTTATGGAAGGTTTAATCCTTAGTCAATAAGGATTATTATCTTTGAGTGTTACATTCTATTCAAATTCTTTGAAACTTTCTTTTTCCCATCAAGAAAGTTGTTCACACTCATTTCTTAACATTACATATCTTATATCTTAAATTTCTTCTCACAATTGAAATACTTGAATCCGTTTTTCAAATGTTGCCAAAAATCAAGTGACATAATTTTTGAATTGTGCTCACCACTCAGATACAACATTTAGTTGGTTAGAGACTACTTGTTGAGGTAGATCTTAACGATACTAACAGAGACACAGAGGTTTCATCAGTTTTTACTGAAGACTCTGTGATAGCTTTCAATAAACACATTCATGTGTTAGTTCTTTGAAAGAAGGACAAGGTTTGAGATCATGGTACATGAAAGTAACTTGATCAAATCCTCTCCAATTCAAATGGAGTTTCTCATTATTGATGAACAACAACTGTCATAACCACAGTATCAACTGCGAGCTTAATTATGGATTCACAAGGTATAAATAATGTTATTACTTTATCAGCATTTATTCTAAATACTGATTCAGTCTTTTCAGCATTTATTTCTCATGATATAAATCATGTTGGTATGATTACATCTAGACCTTATTTAAGGACGACCGCAGATCACCCTTCTTTAGCCACCTCTTATTTCTGTAGGACAATCTTTCTGAACCTTTTTTCTGTGAGATGTGTAAAAAGATTGAGAGAAAAATAGAATTTAAGAGAGGCAGGATCCTTCCTGGCAAAAGGAGAAGTAGATGAGAGATAGGATTTAGTAATCCTTGTGAGGAAGCTCTGACTCTTAATAGTCATGAGATATGTGGTGTGGGGATTAGTGAGACTATTTTAAAAGAATAGAGAGATTAGGTTTTAATTTCTATATGTTTGCAGGTGCTCAGAGTACTAAAGAAACAAATGTTGAACAACAGTCTGTTGAACATCAAGAAAATTTTGATGTATCAAGGGCTATTAATCTCCTTGCAAGTCTAAGTACTGATACTTTCTTACAGTCCATACATTTTACTATTTCACCACATAAGATAATCCCTGTTTTTGTTGAAAAATAGTCCATTTACTCTACTTTACCATTACCTGAGAAAATCCATGTTGTTGTTGAAGATATAGTAGCATAACAGTCGATGCATAAAGTTTCATCCATTTCAGAATCACCACAGCATGTTACGGGAACTAAGGTTCTGGAAGTTAATCTCGAAGCTCCGATTCATTTATCTACACTACTTGAAGATGTGGAGTTAACTGCTGAAGGTGTGGAAACTTCTGAAGTTACTGGATCATATATTGCACCAATTTCTAATTATATTCTACATGCTGAAGCTGGTGATGAAGTTCAGCAATTAGTACAAAATCCAGTTGCTAATGAAGAATCTAATGATGGTGAAGAAGCTAATGTTTCTAATACTAATATAGATCCTGAGGATGATCTTTTCTTCCCTGAAGATATGCATGTGCATGTGAGACAACAGAAACTGAAAGAGTTAGATGCTAAGAAGAAGCAGGATTATTTTGATAATCTCTGGAATGTTTATTGGAAAGATTATACATATCCTATTTCCAGAACACAAGTTGTTGTACATCTGGAAACACCAGAACAGAAGATTAAAGATCCTGATATGTTGAATCATCTGAAAGCATCAACTTTAGTTGTCAGATCGTTACACACAACTCATGAAGCAACTACTAATCAAATCAATTAGATCAAGGAATCATTGATTGCTTCAAAGCTGACTACTGATCAGAAAATTCAGAAACAAATTGCACCAAAAGTTGCCAGACAAACTACAATTGAAGCCAGTCAAGCTAGATTGGAAGCTAAACAAGTTCAAATGTTTGATCAACTTACAGAAGTACAGAATTCAATGGAGCTAATTCTTTCTCTACTGCTTGGTGATGATGCCAAAAAAGGGGAGAAAATTGTTAAATCTAAATGCAAACAGCTGATATTGACATATACTGATGATGAAAATCCTGATGGAAGTAATAAGGGGAAACAGAAGGAAAGTAAAAGGAGAAGAGGTGAAGAGCTAGTTGAAGTTAGTGGTTCGTCAAAAGCAATCACTAGATTTCAATCTAGACAAGGTGGAGAAATTAAGAGGAATAAAAGAAGAGTAGAAGATTTGACTGTGACTACAAAAATGCAAAAATCTTCACAAGTCATAACTGTTGCTGATGAAGACCAAGGTATTCTGGAGATAAAAGTCGGTGCTGAAGCAAATCAACATCTTCAAACTCTAAAAGTTAAAGGAAGAAAGACAACTTTATTCTACAATGATCCAAATATTCAATTATTTGACTCTAAATCCTGGAGTTGATCTTGAACAGCTAAGGCAAATGGAGGAAGACTTCAAGAATTCTATGAAGACAACAAATGCTGATATTGTTGTTATTTCTCAAGTACTTTATAAAGATGATCCTTCTAACATACCAACCAGAGGTATAGTTATAAGGGAAATTAGTCAGGCAAAAGATTTCAGATCACAAGTTACTGTAACTGCTAACATGAAGCTTAAAGGAAAAGAGAAGATAGGATAGAAGTCAAAGATTTCAAAGTCTAAAGCCAAAGTTGTTGTAAAGAAGAAAACAGTATCTAAGGAAACTAAATCTCAAATACTGATAGATCCAATCTATACAGTAGTTCAAGCTTATGATACTGAAGAAAAGTGTGAAGAAGAAGAAATAAGCCAAGCTCATCAAAGAAGGAAGATTCATGGAGCTTTCTGAGCTGAAGAACTGGAATTAAGCGCTGATATTGTTCAAGTTAAAGAAGCAGTTCAGGAAGAAGAGTAAAGTCTAATATTCACTGAAGCAAGATTGAATATTTATACTTGATTCCTATATTTAGATAGTTTTGACATCATCAATTGGAACTTGTCCATATTTCCAAATGAACAAGTTGGGGGAGATTGTTAGGGGTAATTGATGATATCAAGCAGAAACTATCAGAAGTTCATATCAGAACTTACATCAACGGATGATGATATCGACGGATAAAGATATCGACGGATGATGATGTCAACGGATGGTATAATCAGTATTCGTCACATCAGTTAATCTTCGAGAAGGAAAAGGAAACAGGAACTCAAGGCGGTGAAGGACCTTATGTGGCGCCCTCCAAACCCGGGTCAGAAGTTTGGGGTCCACACACACACTATTTATAACCTGCTAATAACAATAATAAAGATGATAATAATAACATGCAGTGATCCTACTTACCAACTACCACGGACCGTAACAGGTTAAAGTATGCACACAATCCAAACATACTTGCTTATATTACAAACATTCGAATCCCAACTATTCCAACTCAGAACTGAGTATTAAACATTATTACAAACTTTTACAAACTTAGATTATTCCAAAAGAAGCCTACTAGCTCAACTCAATCAACCTGAAGCCCTAGCTCTCGCACTGGACTGGGGATCCTTGGTACCAACCGGTTCATTTTTAACTGGAAAAGAACATAAACAATATCGCATAAATGAGCTAACTAGCTCAGCAAGTCATAATGACAAAACTGAGAATAATGATCATCAGGTGAAAATGTTTATGGTATCAAGTGAACAATAGATTATGATTTAGAATTGGATATTATATTTTTATTTTAAAAACCAAGGTTAGGCTGCTGATCAGTCACGCACTAACCCCGAGCAAAGCACACGGCACTGCTCTAACTACTCGATCCAAGGCACACATTGGCCTAACTTGACCATTATATGGTCTGACCACGAATCTGGTCCACAATTTTATAAAAACTATCTAATTTTAACATAATAACAGAATAAACAGTAATAAGTAATAAACAGAATCATTAACAACATTGGACGTTCAATAATGAAAATGGTTTCAATCTACATAAGGATCAATATGGCATTTTCAAAGCATAGATGCTAAGTAGTGAAAGAATTGGATAGCAAAGGAAATAATGTTTCAAGGTTTCAAGGATTTGGCCTTTCAAAGCATAAGATACAATGGTTTGAGTGTGTAAACAATCTGGTTCAGTGTTTGATATTTAGTTTGTATGTATTTGTGGAGTAGTATCGTATATTTGAGGTTCGTATTTGGGTATACAACAATCAATGGTCTAGAAAGAATCAGGTTTACGGCTCAAGATCAATATCTGGAATCAGGGTTTAGGGTTCAGTGCTTCAAAGCACTTACAATATAAAACAGGACTATCAATCAATACAACATCTTGAGAAAGTTCAGAACATTTGCCTGGTACTAGCTTATTATACTGCACTCGCTTTCAGTCACGGCTGTATTACTCCTCGACTACCTGTTTCCCTTTCCTACGCTTTGCCTCTTCTGCTCACATATCATAAGCATCTATCAATATTCAACTTATACGATTCTGTTCGACACATACTTCTATCTACCCTTCGTTTCACCCCAATCCGATTAACGGATTGAAAGTTACGCAATAAACAAGTAAACATCGAATATATAGACCGACAGTTAACCAACAAGTCACATATATCACATAACACGTCACATAATCAATGATATAACGTTTATAACAAAGTCTCGGGTCATAAACAGGCTTTCGGATGTTTAAAATGATTTTTAAAACATTTTTCGAAATTAAAACGGATCGTTGGATCAATTTTGGAGTAATAAACAGGGTTCGGCTGGCCAATTCTGGCTTCAAAACAATTTTATAATAATTATCGAGCCTTTAAAACAATTTAAAATAATATTTTAAAGCTCGAAACTATTTTTTGAATTTTTAAATCATTTTTAAATAATTAAATCTAATTAAATAATTAATTAATAATTAATTAATAATTAATTAAATCAATTAATTAATTGACAAATTAATTGACAAATTAACCAATTAAAAATTAACTGAAATTAATTAACTAATTAATTCATATTTATTTTTGAATTAAAAATAATTTTTGGAATTAAAATAATAATTTTTGGAATTTTCAGAAATTAAAATCGAATTTTTATAATAAAAATAAATAGGGAAATATGATTTTTGAATATTTTTAAAACAGGAATCCAAAATTTGCAAGTTCTGGAAACCTCAGGGACCTAACTGTTTCGTTTTCAAAACCTCAGGGACTGAAATGCAATTTTGCAAAGTTCACCGTCGAACTTCGCCGGAAAATACCCTGTCTCGCCGGAGAAGGCGATCCAGGTACAGTCACACCACCACAAGCTCCAGAATTAAACAACATATCACCATGAATCTATACATGCAATCAAAACACATCAATAACCCCAGACTTGGCCGGAAATTGGACAAGAACATCGTCGGTTTCCGACGAACATCGCAAATCTTCAAAACATAACTCCCTTCGATTCACTAATCCTACGTTAACGAGCTATATACCAATCGATTGCAAATTTCATAAGGAACACAACCCACTATAAATCAACAGCTAATAACCCCTAAATCAAAAAGCCCCAAATTTCAATTGAAAACATTCATACGGGTTATAAAGCCTAATTTCAAAATTCGAAAATTAAACTCAATTTTGAACATGTTATTAAACTCCAAATTAGACGTATGACATATGAAAATCATCAGGAAAACAAGCTCTACAACATGCAATCATCAAATCATACAAACAATCATCCGAACAGAAATTCATATTTTTAATAAAAATAATTCGAAATTAAATAAAAATATAGAAAAATAACCTTGATTTCTGCAGTAAAACGAAGCTCTGAATCTGATAGTACTCCTCAAATCCTTCGTTTTGGTTACTCAAGCTTTGAAAACAGAGATCAATAACACCTTCGATTTGTGGTTTGATTTTCAGAAGATTATATGAATATAAGGTTTTTCTCTGGAAAATTATATATTTAGCTGACTGCAAATGATTTGGATACGAAATAAAATACGGTAAAAGACTATTTATAATTACGGAAAATTAGTATCCCGTTGGATCATTCCGGATATAAAACGGTACGTTTATTTGTAAAAACTGATTCAAAAGGTATCGGTTTTCGGGATAATTATCCAAATTAGTACAATTTATACTGCGGTCTTGGTCTCAGCGCCTGGTTACACGTACTACGAGGTGATAATTGTGATAGTTTAATAAAAAGCTCCAGTTTACCGAAAATACGAGTTTTATTGATTTACCGAAACGAATATTGTATCGAAAATGTTGCGCCGGGACCCGCGCAGGACAAACCGTACGCCGGATCGAAAAAGTCAAAACATGGAAAATGCTCGGAATATTACAATTAGGTTAGGAAGGAGTTCTCGGAAGAGTTTCGGGTTTTTAAAACGTAACAACGGATGACGTGGGTTGGTTCCCGTTTTTATAAAATAGAGTTTAGATACCCGGAAAAAGATTTTATAAAATTCATATGATTCCTATAAATTCATAAATCAATATAAAAATAATTAGGAAGATATAAAAATTATCTATATTTTATTTTGGACATAAAAAAATTAAAATACTCAATTAATAATATTTTTAAAAATCCAAACACATTTAACACTTAACAAATAATTCACAGAATAGATACGGAACACATATAATAATTATTTATTAGCAAAAATAATTACACGATATATCCCGGATATTACACCTTATCTTAGAAGCATTGTATAGGTTTCCTTGTTGTTGATAGAATAGGATTTCTTATATATTGTGTAGTTGTGATCTATATAAAGCACATATTAGGTTCATGCTATAAGCATTGCGATATTATTATATCTTTCGCATAACCTAGCAGCTCTCAAAGATATTTGTTCATCCTTTTAAGAGAGTACGTTTGTAGTAAGTTTTTATCAGTTAATATAAAAATTATTGATTATGTTGAAGCTTTGTTGAATTGATTGTATTAATTGTACTCACCCCCCTACAGTTGATTAAGGGCCTAACATGCAGATCCAGGACACACAATCACATGGATGCTAGAGCAAATTTTGCGAGCTCTGTCCAACAACCATACGCACCATGAATTATTGACTCTAGAGCTTCGCATCATGTAACAGCTGATGCGCATAAATTTTCTGAAGTTCATAATTACGAGGGCCCTGATAAAATTAGCATGGGAAATGGTAAAACTATTCCCATTACTCATACTAGTATTTCTAATTTACAATCTCCTCATTGCATTTTTAAGTTGTCCAATACTTTATGCACTCCTGCTATACAACGAAATCTTATTTCCGTCTCTGAATTTTGTCAAGATACTCAGTTGATTTTTTTCCTGAAAAATTCTTTGTCAAGGATCCGAATACAGGAAAACCTCTGGTATGCGGCCGGAATAAATATGGACTCTATGAATGGCCTTCTTCTACCCATGTCCCTTCTCCAAAGGCAAATATTGCTCCTCGGGCACCTCTTCATCTGTGTCATCGCCGTTTAAGACATCTCAATCTTAGGTCTCTCAAATTATTTCTCAATAATTCATGTTGTCATTTTGTTCGTCAAAGAAGTTTGATTTTTATAATTCTTGTTCAAGTAATAAAAATCACAGATTATCATTTTTTCCTACGTCCCTCAAAAGTATTCATCCATTACAAATTATATATAGTGATGTTTGGGGGCCATCACTTGTATTATCTGTTGATAAAAGTAGGTATTATGTTATTTTTGTAGATCATCACACTAAATATTTCTTGCTATATACACCAAAAAAATAAAAGTGATGTTCAAACAGTTTTTCCATAATTCTGGACATTAGTGGAAAGGTTTTTCAATCATAAAATAAAATCACTATACACCAACGGAGGAGGTGAGTTTGAAAGTTTAATGTCTTACTTGGCCTCTCAGGGCATTGAACTTTTTAAGTCTCCCCGGTACACACCTCAATGTGTTGCCTTTGCAAAAAGGACGCATCGTCGTATTATTGAAACTGCCTGTACTTTACTAGATCAAGCTCACCTTCCTTCGGTGTTCGGTTCATTTGTGTGTCGTCAAGCAACCTATCTCATCAATAGACTACCCACTTAGACAATTGGAAATGAGTCTCCATATCAATGTCTTTTTGCACAACCCCCTAATTACGATAATATTCATGTATTTAGGGAGAGAAAAAGGAATGATTTGAGAAAGCAGTAGCCGGCTCGGGGGTCGGAAAGGGTAGGTAAGTATAGAGAGTTAGACGGCTCGTGAAGAGAGAAACCATTTGCCCCATCTATTAACTTAGATGAGGAGTCTCGTCTTGAGCACGAAACCTGCTCTGAGTAGTCTTTGCGAGTTATATTTGTGTTACCCGTGGCTTGAACAGTGTGCTAGTTCAAAGTTACAACCTCGATAGACGCCATGTGTATATCTCGGATTTTCAACACAGTATTATGCTCATTTATGTTTTGATCCAGTCACCTCGAAGATATACACCTCTCATAATGTTCTTTTTTATGAAAATACATTTCCATATATAAAAATGTTTGCCTCTTATCAGTCTTGTTCTCAAAACATAGAGTGGGTACCTGTTGCTGACACAGATTCCACATTTTTATCCACATCGTCACTCTCGTCCTCTGATTTGTCAGATATTCTTCCTCCCATACCAGTAGAATCCCTCAATACATAGCCCGCGGAGTCTCCATTAATTCCGGATGCGTCTTCAGATGGCTCAGTATTTATGTTACAATCAGATTTTGAGTCTCCTATTTAAGGTATACAATATGCCTCAACGTCTTCGGATACAAGAGAAAATAATCAACACACGCCTTCTATTGGACTGTCACCTGATATAAACATCAATGAGATATTAGAACCACATGTAACCTCCCCACCAGGTCCTTCCAGAATGACTACAAGGTCTCAGAATCAAATATACAAACCAAACAAGTTTTATGATTTTGTGGCTGACGCACATGTACCATTCACTCCTCCTTCAATCAAACAAGCACAAATATATCCTCATTGACGTAGTGCTATGAAAGACGAACATGATGCATTGATTTGCAACAAGACATGGACCTTGGTAACCCCAGATAAGGCCAAAAATATTATGGATTGTAAATGGGTTTTTAAAATTAAGTACAAACTCGATGGTTCAATCGATAGGTACAAAGTACGTCTTATGACTAGAGGATTTACACAACATCCAGGTATTGATTTTCACTTTACTTTCAGTCCGGTGATAAAGGCAACCACTGTTAGGCTTGTACTTGCAATTCCAGTTAAGAATCAGTGGCCTATACACCAGCTAAATGTAAATAATGTCTTTTTACAAGGCAGCCTTGTAGAAGAAGTATTCATGCGGCAGCCACCGGATTTTTTTGATAGTAAATTACCTACATATATATGTAAACTTCATAAAGGTATTTATGGTCTTCGGCAAGGTTCACAAATTTGGTACAACGAGTTGAAATCATTTTTGCTGCAATTGGGTTTTTTGAAATCTTATTATGATTCTTCTCTCTTTATCTTGCATAAAGGTGACATCATAGTTTATATACTAGTGTATGTGGTTGATATTGTTATTACAGGGAGCGTCTCTTCTGTCATTCAACACTATATCGAGTTTTATCCTCAAAGTTTTTTTTGAAAGATTTGGGATCTCTTAATTATTTTCTTGGTGTTGAGATTTTTCGTCATAACAAAGGTCTCATTTTGTCCCAAACAAAGTACATCCATGATCTACTATGGGAAATAATTATGCATGAAAGCAATGGTGTTATCACTCACATGAGTGACTCTTTGGCGCTCACAATTAGTTGATGTCACACATGTATTATCAGCTAATCAGGACGTTGATGCTTTGACGAAACCTCCGCCAAAGGCTACCTTTCAGCGCCATGTTTCCAAGCTCGCCTTCATTGACACGACGCCGATCTTGAGGGGGCATAACAAGTGATATACTGATTAGTTGGTTAACCTTATCAACTATAGGATAAGTATCATTGTAAAGTGATAAGAGTTACAATTATCTTTACTTCTAGATTATAGGATATCTGTTGTATTTCTTTGTTATATACCCGCTTGTACTTCACTTCGGGAATACAAGAGGAATAAATATTTTAATACAAGAGGAATAATTATTTTTATGCAGTAGTTTTGTTAAGGATCAAGTGTATGATGGTGTTCGTTTATTGTGATTATGTCTATATCGTACATGATTGACAACAAACAAAGCCCCTCTTTTTTTATCACAACGGATGATTATATTGAACCATGAAATTTCTTGTGTATGTTGTTTGGCTGAATTTGCAATCTCGTGGTTGCTACTTTAAATGCGAGAAATAGTATTTGAAAAACATGATGGGAGTTTGGTCTTCGGATACTACTCATATTTTATATGACCAATGTGTCGTTATTTTAAATTGTTTGATCAAAGGCATGAGGTTTTTTATGTATTTATTATATATGTTGTTGTATAATTTGGAACTAGCTCTATAGCCCGTGCGAGGCACGGGCATGATCTAATATAAACTATTATAAATTTTGTATACATGCTTGTGAAATGAAATATATTTCTTGTTACGAGAAGTTATTTTATATATGTATAGTCTTTGTTGTAAGGATGAGCTTTTTCGACATGTGTATTTATAGGCAAAACGAGACACACACAATTTCAAAACTCACATGTTCAAGAAATATGTACATATTATATAATTGAAAAATATGGTATGGTGTGAATGTGAGATGCACTTTTTTTCAATATTGTATAAAATAATTAATAGATGATTTTTGTAAAATATGTACTTCAAATTGTTTAAATTTTGTTAAATTTCATAATTGTTCTTGTATAATATTGAAATTCATTATTTGACAAAATCATGTTATTCGATTACGAAAAAATTGAGTTCATTTGTGTTAGTTACTCAATTTC
Source organism: Apium graveolens (assembly GCF_009905375.1). NCBI lineage: Eukaryota > Viridiplantae > Streptophyta > Magnoliopsida > Apiales > Apiaceae > Apium > Apium graveolens. Next base: position 45,878,567 of record NC_133648.1, read on the forward strand.
TTATATCTTATATGTATGTTTGTATGTGTATATGTATTGTATGTATGCATGTATATATATGTATGTATGTATGTATATATGTATGTATTTGAATGTTAAATGTGGGAAATTAAATTATACGATAATTAATTTGACACAAGTACATGTGTATTTTAAACTTATAAGACAAGTGTTATACGTATCTAAATAGGAATACGATATTTATTTTTTTGTTCGAATTTAAGTTTTTTTACTGTAAATAAAATAATTATAATGTGACATACGACATTAAATGCGATAATAATAGATATATAAAATTATAATAATATTAGAATTTTAGTCTATACCTATAAAATACATATGTAATTATAAGTATAAGTTCTTATTATATAATAATGGAGTAGTAATAAATATATAAAATTATTAGTAAATAATGAGCTAGATGTAATTAATATATGTAATTATATTTGATATCTATTAGTACGTATTTATGAGGGGTAACTAAGTAATTTGAAATAAATAAATTGTCTCGATAAACCCCCTAGTTGTTCTATTATATATATAATAGATTGCTAGCAATCGCGGATCAACATGCCGCTGCCTTGATTTATAATAAACTTTAATCATAAAGCATCATGATTTATGGTGCCTAATCATGTTTCATAACTAATCTCTAAACATATACTTGATGAACAAAAGTTGGATAAGAATGAAGGAGTGGTTATATTGGCTTTGTCGTTCAAGTAATTTACCAGAGAACCAGGGCATGTTACACAGTTTGTTCTTAGACATCTGGAAGATTGCTCTCAGTTATATTTGATATTTGTATAATGATGTATATGATAACTTAATAATTTATAGTTTGGCTTTGTTTGGCAAAAAATCTATTTTTAATTGATTATATTCGACTAAGATGTTATGTTTATGTAGTTGAAATTAACTCCTTAAGCACGGGCAAGTTCTTAATATACAAAATTTGCAGGTGTCGAGGTTAGAGTGTAAATGTCTAATAATGTTGCTACTCACCAAGTTGAACCAGAAAAGAGCAATCATATATTGTTATTGCAAATACAATACAGAAAGCAATCTAATTATACACACGGGATTATAAAAGTGAGGATGATAGAGAGGGCATGAAGCTACCTGAGAGCTCAGGATCAAAATAACAAGGATTGACTTTTAGAGGGCTAGTAAACATATTCAGCAATGGCAAAGTAAACCAATATCCAGGGCTGGGAAAACAGTGTTGATTAGAAATGTTGCTCAGGCAATCCCTTCCTACACTATGTCCTGTTTTCTGCTTCCAAGAACGTTATGTCAGGAGTTGGAGAGACTTTTCAATAATTTCTGGTGGAGATCTAGTTCAGCAGGAAATAGAGGTATTAATTGGCATTCGTGGAATAATATGAGTCTGCCAAAAAGCAAGGGTGGACTTGGTTTTCGAAATCTCTATGGGTTCAACATTGCTTTACTTGGGAAACATTGCTGGAATTTCATGACCAATCCTGATTCGTTGGTGTCTCGATTGTATAGAGCAAGATACTTCCCTAACTTTCATTTTCTTCAGGCAGTAAGAGGTAATGATGCGAGTTTTATTTGGAATGGTATATGGACGGCAAAAGAAGAATTACGAAGGGGGTTCAGGTGGGTGTTAGGGGATGGAGAAAGTATAGTGGCTGTTAGAGATCCATGGCTTAGGGGGAAGGAAACTTTCTGTGTTGAAAGTAGTCATAGGTATGAAGGCAGGAATGAGTTGGTGTCTGAGTTTATTATTCCTAATTCGAGGCAGTGGAATATCAGTTATGTGCAAGAACATTTTGTTGAAGAGGACGCTAGAGCAATTTTAGCTATCACTATACCTCAACAGGTCAGGCATGATAGAGTTGTTTGGGCTGCATCATCTAATGGAGTTTATACGGCCAGGGCAGGCTATCGTTGGTGGTATGATCAGATGTTTGGTACTTCGTCTATTCCTCAAATTAATGGCTGGAAAAGAATTTGGAGGCTGCAGATTCCTCATAAAATGAAGATTTTCATTTGGAGATTTTGTCGTAACAGTGTGCCAGTGCGTAGAAGATTGAATGCTAAAGGTGTCACACTTCCTATAACTTGTCCAATGTGTCTACACGACATAGAGCACTTATTACATGTCTTCTTTCAATGTAATTTTGCTAGACAGTGTTGGGATCATGTTAATCTGAGTTATGACATGAGGGCTGTAGAGTTTGCTCCATATTGGTTGCTCAGTAAGGTAAATGATGCATCTTCGGAGGAGGTAGTTAAAGTGTGTACTGTGTTATGGGGGATTTGGTACTGGAGAAACAAGAAGGTCTGGGAAGATAAATCTTTCATTCCAGCATTAGCTATGGATGGAAGTTTCAGTACAGTTTCTGAGTGGCAAAAAGCAAGGCGAAAGAAACCAGGTGCTATACAGAAGGATGACCAGGGTCAAGTGAACAAAGAATGCAGGTGGTCACCACCAGAGGAGGGTGTGCTGAAATTGAATGTAGACGCGTCTGTTTTTGCGGGTGCAGAAACATTCTCAATTGGTATGGTGCTAAGAGATCACTTGGGCAGTTTTTTAGCAGGTAAGAATCTAAGGTTATTTGCCTCAGTTTCAGTAGTAGAGGCAGAGGTTGTAGGGGTTCGAGAGGCGTTGTCTTGGATTAAGGACATGCATCTGCAAAGTAAGCGAGTTATGATTGAGACAGACTCGTTACTTACAGTACAGGCCATCAAAAGTAAGGAGCAGAATTACCTTGAGGTTGAAGCTGTTATTGATGACTGCAAGCTGCAACTTCAACACTTAATGGAAGCCACAATTCACTTTATTCGGAAACAAGCTAACAGGGTAGCTCATGAGATTGCTAGGATTCCTTGTTTAGCTAATTGCCAAAATTTGTTTACGTCTCCTCCTACATGTTTGTTGGAGACTTTCTTGTTTGATATTCGAAAGTAATGAAAATCTGTTTTTGTTTCAAAAAAAAAAAAAGGATTGACTTTTAGCGCTTAAACGAAATAATATAAGAGAGTTGGTGTTCAGAAACCCACGATTAGGTTATGGACCAGATCTTCAAAGAATAAGCCCAAGTATTATAGGTTGGGTTAACTTAGTCTTGGGAATTTAGTAGTATAGATTTGAGTTTTTTTGGCTAGGAATACAGAGTTGAGGTGAAATTGCTTTTATTATTTCAATTCTGTTTTAAAAAGACAAAATTATTATTAAAGTGTTTAAAAAAGTTTACACAAGGGTATGAGATAGGGTATGAGATAGGCAAGAGTTACACTGCAATTACTCGTTGAATGATAAACCCTATTTTACAAAAAAAAATATTCTTCTCAACCTGCGATAATAACATTTTAACATTTCAATTCCTAATTTTCTGTATCCATTTTGCCTTGGTCAGATTTCTTTTCTTTGACCTATTTTACAAAAAAAAAATATTCTTCTTAACCTGCGATAATAACATTTTAACATTTCAATTTCTAATTTTCTATATCCATTTTGCCTTGGTCAAATTTCTTTTCTTTGATCCAAGGGAACAAAATAGAATTTGTATTGTCCATGTAGGCTAAGTAAACAGTCGAAATTAAGTCTAGTTAATGAATTAAGATATTAGCAATTGTTCGATAATTTTGTCGGACAAAATTTATTGTCTGAACTCGAGTTCGATAATACTCGTACTGAACACAAATTGTTGGCGAACATATCGAACATAATCGAACACGAACCGTTCGTGAACATTATATGTAATTTTTAAAAAAATATTTTTAAATATTATTTTTTAAGTAAAAAATTGTATCCAACTATTAATTAAATATTTTTTTCACCAATAAAATATTTATTTGAAGTAATTATAAAATATAATTCATATATATTATTAATAATACAAATATTAATTATACATATAATATTATAAATATCCTTTTTTAAACTGAACTCGATCTTAACGAACGAACCGAACTCGAGTCGAACACCTTAAAAGTTTGGTTTGGTTCGGTTCGTTAAAATTATCGGACAAGATATATCGTTCAAACTCGAGTTCGATGAGATTATCGGATGAAATTATCGAACTTGAACTCGAACAAATCGGAAGAGTTTAACGAACAGTTCTGTTAATTTACATCCTAAAAATTATCAAAAAAACTAACTTTCAAGGGGGGCGTATGTATTATTAAATTGGACCGGGTCTTTAAAATTCTCTGTTTTCAAAAGCCCAACTAGAGAAAGGAGATAATTCATAGTTCAAATAGCTCCATCCAGGGTCCACAATCTCATCTTGTCACGAGTACAGACACGCAACAGCATTTCTATTACGGTACTAGACATTTTGTGTGGCCTAAATCCACTTAACTTTTGTGATATTACAAAATCGCAAAACGATAATACATACTTGTCCATATAAAGATGATATACAATTTAGTCATTTTCTTTTAAAAGTAATAATTGACAGCACATTTGTTTTTTAATATAATAATAATAATTGTATGAAATTTAATATTATTGGTTTGAGAAATAGGTTTGTTCTTAAAAACAAACGTACCGTGTCTTCGAAAATAGGATATGAAATTGAGTGTTCATTGTTGTTTATATATTATTGTATCCAGTGCCGCTTGAGAATACAGAAAATTTCACATAATGACAACATTGGTGTCCAGAGATGTAAATATCGTATAGTCATTTTCTTACAAAAGTAGAAATTGAATTCCAACACTGGATTTATTGATAATCACCACATTTTGAGCCTGTACGGTTGATGTTTCGACTTGACACACCTATCTATCCCTCTGTAATTCAATAGGGTAGGCCTACTTCCTACTCGATCTAATGCTCCGTTTGCTTCTCGAGTGATAAATTCATTTTTCAAATTATTTTCCTCAAATTATATTTTTGACAAAATACTTTTCAGAACTTAAACAAATTCCAGAAATTTGGATCCAGCAAATAAACAGAGCCTGTATATTTATCAAGAATTATAGATGGACTTAAATTTTCTATTTATGTGGACGGTATATCTAATTCATTGATGTAATTCTCGTCTAAAAAGATTATTTCAATCAGTCAAATATTCAAAGAAAATAAATTTAAAAATTTAACGAGTTTTAAACGCGAAAAACCCTTTCATCCACGTACCAATTTAAGTTATGTTTTTCACTTATATCTCATTTTTTCGCCCTTAATTATATATAATTTATATAATTAGAATAAAATTATTATTATTTTACCCAAGATCCTAAAGTTTAGCCGATGAATACTTTATAATAGAACTATTTAGTTTCTGCAGATGATTAAGCAATCGATTATATCATTGATTCTTTAGCCAATAATGTAAAGGAATAATGAAAATATAGGCTCTCCATTAATTTTATAGACGGGCCCTTATTTTTAATGAATATAAAAATTTTAATAGACAGCTAGGCCCACTTGAAGTGACCCGGATTTTGACAGGTGGGGACTTTAAATGTAGGATTAAATTTAAATATTCATTATATTACTCTACCAATCATACTCACAATGCTCATCATATCTACACGTCTACTCACTTTGTCCATATTATAGACCTAAGACCTGTATATCTTTTTTTCTTCGTGGATTGTGGTTCCATTATTAAATTCAATAATTTCTGTAAATATTAAATTATACAAATATATTATAAATTTTGAGGAGATCAGACTTGAACAACTAATATAGATTGAGCTCTTTACTTGCAGCATTTCAATATACTGTATATTTAAATTCTGAAGGTACTCAAAAGATATCATGAGAAAATTTGAATAGTAACTAAAATATTTTTTAATCAATAAACATAATAATATCAAATGCATGCATCCAGCAATATATAAAATGGTACTTAGAAAACTTAAAGCTTTTAAGATAACAGGATTGCAGGAGATATAGGAAAAAAACTTATAACAGGATAAGGTGAGGGATGAGCCCTCTGCCCTATGCTTTATAGCTGGAGCCTGTATGTAAAACAGTTTTTATTGCATTTAGTCCATTCTCAACTCCAATGCCTTAAATTCTGTACCTCCTTTAAAACTTTATATAGAAACCTGTGTTTGCCTTGGGTTACAGGAGTAACTTTTCTTACCAAACAGAACAGAGTTTCAAACCACAACTTTCTCCACTCACAAAAGTTTCACACACTTTATGTCAACATGATGTTACCATTTTCCATTTCTAACCAACCACTTCACCTCCTCTAAAGAAAAAAAAAAGATAAATCAACCACTTTCATAAAGCTCATTGCAACAACGACAATAAAAATAATTTACAACTTAAAACGCAATTCCTAACTTTAAAAATTCAACAGAACCCTGAAGTCTTGAAGAACTCGGTACACAAAACTGTATCTTGTAACAATAGTATAACATCGCAACGGATATTAGACTTTAGGCTCGGTATACAAAATCCTCGTATCGAACACAGAAATATTGCTATAATCTTAAATGCAAAATCAAGCACAAAAATTGTAAAATTTATAACATTTCCGCTGAATAGTTAGAAATACAACCCTGAAAATTCTTCAAGAGAAGAACAACCATTACCAAAATCATGAACAAACTATAAAAATTTTGTTTTCTTTCCTATAACATATTTCCTCCCTCAATTAAACCCCTCATCAGTTACATGATATCATGAAATTCATCCATATATATATAGTTACATATAATTAATAAAAATTAGTCTTGAAATCCAGTTTTCTCCCAAATAGCATTCCTCACTCTACTCAAATCTCTCCCTTTCAGCGTCCTTCCGATGCCTTCGTGCACCGAAAACGACGCCACTCTCGTCCTCGCAAACTGCCGAGCCAAATACTCGTGCGGTGGCACCCTATCGTCCTCGTCTTCTTCTTCGAAATCATCCTCCACGTCAGCGTTTTTACGATTATATTCCTGTTTCAGAATCATTGACCAGTCCGGCACGTTGACCGGCAACGACTTCGCCGTCGCTCCGGCGGAGGCGATGAGTTCCGTCTTTTTCGGAGCGGATTTCTTGCGGATCGCCGATCGGCGAAACTCCGGCGACTTCGGACGGCCGGCATTCCAGATGTCGGACTCGTCGAGCTCGTAGAGAGAATCGGATTGGATCGGAGAGTGTAAGTCGGTTGGGAGGAAGCGGTAGTTTGAGCGAGACGAGTAGGTTCTCGAAGCCGCCATTGATGAGGTTTGAAGTTTTCTCTCTCTAGAAATTGAAGTGCTTTCTCTCTCTAGAATTTGAGAGCGGTTGGTTTGTGTATGTGTGTAAATGTTGTGTTGTGTGTTTGTTTAATTGAATTGAAGGTGTTTGGATTGGGTTTTATAAGGATGAGTTTGTACTGGATAAGGTTGGGGTTATCTCTATATAATTGTTCTCTTTATTTTTTTATTATTTTCTTAAAAGTTGGATTTATGGAATGACCATTATGTCCCTCGGATATGGCATATACTTGTTCGGTTTCGGGTATCCCTTTTATCCGGTTATGGATAAGACTATCCGGAAAGTAATAAATTCCGCTGTTTTCTTAATTTGAAAATTCATTTTCATCTAAATTTTATTTCTTGTACCTAGATTGTAATATAAAGCGTAGTAAGTTATCCCAAATTCTCTATATAAAATATATCTCAAAATTTTTAATTTGTGAGCTATGCAGATATCTCAAATTTGTTAGGCTCTTGTTTATTTCGTTGTAACCCAATATCATAACTCTCCTTGAATATGTCATATTCCAAGATTTTTGTGATTATTACAAAATGATGTAATGTGGTTACCTACCCGAAACATGACTTTTTTGAGTCACGTTGTTTTCAAATTACTTTTTTTATTTATTACTACAAAATTATTTATTCAATAATATTAAATTCAAATTATTTGTTATAATATATTATTTATAATAAAAATATTAGAGCCAAACCAAATGTTGTATTACATTAACTTGTTTTTAGGATTAATTCATGTTATCACATATCATATGTAATATTATATTAAAATATATTTTCAGTTTATTTAATTAATTCATATTATGTATTTATAAGTAAAGTTTGATTTGTATTTGAAATATTTCTAAATTGGGTTTAGTAATATTTAATTAATAAACTAGTTCATCTTAAGGGTTATTTTTTAAAAATTATTAATATCTATCTTTAAAATTGTACAAGCAATGTATCTTTTTTCAATTTAAAATATTTTATAATGTTATTTTTTATTAATTTATAAAAAATAGATTACTATTATTGATATATATGAATAATTAGTTACATATTTTTTTTTTTGTTTTTGTTTTAAATCTCGGTTACATAGTTTTTAGTTGTACATAACATGAACCAAACATGTATTTTTTTTACGGGGAAGTATGCTAATTAACTTGGTTTCAAGGCATTACAAGTTACTATGTAACTTCAGAAACAACAAACCAAATGAGGCCTGGTATCAGGAAAAAAAAAGTTAAGCTAACGATCCAGATATAACATAATATGTGTCATATTTTGATTGAAACCGCATATATATATATATATATAAGATTTTATATTATTATTAATTATATATATATAGTTAATAATAGAAACACCTTTAAAATAAAAACTAGAAACAAGTCAAGACCAACAAAAAATTTAAAAACACAACCTGCCACGTAACTCACATGCAGCCTCTTATACACATCGCATCTAATTCCCTCCATTTTTAAATTAATTTTTTCTGCCATTCAATGAGTTTTTAAAAAAAAAAATTTGATATTACTGTATTTCTGTACATCCTTCAACAACCAGTATAAATACCATATGTGTTATATTCCGGCGATAAATCACTAATTATATTTACGATAATTACCAAAATTTAGCTAATTTAACTAATAATATAAAAGGAATAGAGACATAACACATTTACGATAATTACCAAAATTTAGCTAATTTAACTAATAATATAAAAGGAATAGAGACATATATTGAACTTTGTTGGACCTGATCCACTTATGTGGGCTATGGTTTTATTAAACCCAAATAAATAAATAAATAACACATGAAAAGGTCCAAGAGGAGAAAAGGGAATTAAAAAGGGGGAGACAAAGCGCTGCTGTGAGCCTGTGAGTATAATATTCATACTGATATACTCTTCAATCACTAAATCGTACGACGATAATCACTAAACTATACATAGTAATCACCAAATTACACATAGTAATCACTATATTGTATATAGAAATCACTATTTATATGGTCTGGTTTCTAGGGTTTAGGACCTAGACTAAGTTAGGGTTTAGGCTTTAGACCATAAACCCTCCACCCTATACCCTAAATATGTGTAATGTTTATCAACTAATTTCTTATTAATAGAAAGAGCTAAATATTTTTAATACCTACTTAGGGATTTGGTGAACACTAAAAAATTAACAACTATGAAATTAAGTTCCAATTTAAATTTTAGATTGTAATTTCTAGATCTTGAATTATTAAATTTTGTAAACAGACAAAACACACTATACAATAAAATGTTGAAGAGAAAATGAAATTTGAAGAAACTGAAATACAAGAAAGTCAATATTAGTTTCAAGAACAAGAACCAAACAAGAAACTAAAAATGAACAAGTGGAAGAGGAGGACAGTGAAAAAGATAAAAAAAATACTATATTACACATGTCATTCACTAAACTAATAGTTTGTGTGTAAAAGGTAAATACGTATAATAGGAGATTAATGATGTATGACGGGGGAGAGAGATGAGACACCAGGAGAAAGACGATAAATCACTAATTATACTTACGAGAATCACTAAAATTAAGAAAGTTATGAAATTATAGTAAATACGGTTTAGTGATTATGTTAAGTATAAATAGTGATTTATCGGCGGAATATATCAATATGCTATGCAAATTGATCGTTGGAAGATAGAGAAAGGGTTTGTGTAGTGTGTGCCCACGGGCAAATGTTAAATACTAAAACTTATAAGTTTTGAGTGTTTTGATTGGTGTAGTTGTTGTTAATGCAGGGGAGACCACCGTTATTAAGAAGTGTTGACCAATCAAAACAAACCAAAATTAGTGGTTGTGATTGATTTATAGTTTTTAGAATAAGGCTGATTTTTATTTGACAATCTCCTTATATATATATAAGATTTTATATTATTATCAACAAATAAATTAAAAAATATAATATTTCATCCGTCCCTCTCAATTCTTTACATTAGGGGGGCATGGGCTTGACATGCACTTTAATGCTCTTATTAAATGTAGTTACATTTTTTTTCTAAATAAAAATATAATATTGAAATTTTTATATAAAAAATTATAAATAAATTGCAGAACTATAATTTATAATTATCTTAAAATGCGTGTCAAGTATTTGAAAAAAATGAAAAGAAATGAGAAAAATAGAGATAATATATATTGACCACTCAACATTTGGCGAAAATGTTAGGGATATGTAGCATTTCTCTTGGCAAAACTAATAACGATTCAAAAATATAGATATTTGAATTAAATTTAGACATTTCTTGCTATTTATAAAATTTTCCCACTTGTTTAAATCCAAAAACTAAGGGGTCATTTGGCAAATCTGAATCATTTTTATCTGAATGTTTAATATTTTTCAATAATCTGAACGAATTCAAAATCTGAATGTTGAATGAATAATATTATTTGGCATGTAACTTCTTTCTGAAAGATATATTTTTCTGATAATTATAGAAAAATAAAATATTAAACATTACGAATCAAAAATTTAAGATATTGTATTATTAAAATCATGTGCACGTACTATGAATGAATAAATTAAAAACTATTCATTATAAAAAATAATAATATGTGTTAATACAAATACATGTATTTTAAATTTTAAATAAATAAAATATAGATGCGAGTAATAAAAAATTGAAGTATAGTAATAAAATATGTGTTAAATTTATTTTTCGAGATAAAAATAGTTTATTATGAAAATGATAAAGTGCAGGGTACAAAATTTTAAAATATATAATGCCAATAGACCGAGAAGAATAGAAGATGATAAGGATATTCTGCCTAACTTTATTTGAATGTCTCAGTTGCAAAATTTCGTGTGAATGATTCAGTGAAATATGAATCGTTTAAAATGATAATTTTTTTAAACAAATGAGTTGATTATTAGAATCGGTCAGATCAGCCTTCATTCAGCAATATTCAGCTATAAACAATTGAGGCCTAACTCATTTCTAGATATAGTAGCTAAAACAACCTTACAACAATTAAATTCGCAGTTTCCTTATAAATCAAAATAACAACGCGGGTATGTCAGAAAATTATTGACCAACTAGTGAATATAAGGCACAAGTCTTAGGGCATTTTGGTAGCATAACATTATTTTAGTGTGATTTTACCTTAAAATAATGTTAAAAATATATTATTTTCATTTTCAGCTTCAATCCATGTATATTAAATTTTACATTATTGTTGTACTATATAAATTATATTATTATTAATATTTTAAAAAATAATTAAGTTGATACGACATAAATGAAAATATTATTATTTTACCTGAGGAACACAAGAGTATTTTTGGAATAAATTAAAACTCTAAAATTTTGATGTAGTACCAAGTTTGGTTTAATTTTTACTGCAACAACAAAATGTTGTGAGATTTAAAGTTGGATTGGAGGGAAATAATACACTAAAATAATGTAAAAGTATAAATTTGAAATTGGGTTGGAGATGATATTAGAACATCTTTAAATTTATTTATTTTTCAATTATTTTTTGTAATTTTACAATCTTTTACAATTAAATATAAGAGACTAATTAAATAAATCCTTAAATTTCAAATGTGAGGAATTTGACATGAAATTTATTCCAACAAACTATCTACTTATGCCTTCAAAATTTGACATACCCTTCTTGTACCTTATTTAAAAAATCATATATCATCGCTTATTTTATTTTTATCAATAAAATAATAATTTTCCTCCATTTGTAATTCTTGTTGTTCCTCAATTTCTCTATCTATTTCTCTAATTTTAATATTATAATAATAATGAACATGTATAAATAGCGTTGTTGAAATTATCTTACCTTGTAACGTCTTAAACCTAATTATTAATTTTATTTATAATAAATATACTAAGAAATTCTCGAAAATGTTCTAACTACTTTGAGCTACATGAACAACAAACGAAAATAAGCTTCATCTATATTTTGTAATTTTGTTATTAATTTTTTTTGCAATTATAGAAAAAAGGACCGAGCCTGGAAAATTTGATAATATGCGGACCTTATATTTAGAACATGCTTTGATGTTTTTCGAGAGGAAGATGATATTTGCATATCTTTGATGTATAGGTGTGCATTCTTTATTAATATCGAGACTATTATATCATGTTGTACATATTTAGCTCCAAACCTCTTTTCATGTTTAATAAGAATGACTTGGTCCGTTCATATGGGTTGGCTCAATTGATTCAAAAGGGGATACTTATCATCTTAGTCACAAGTTCGAATATCATGGGAGGATAATTTATAATTATATCTCATGAATCATATTATGTCGCTTAATTGCAATTTATCTTGATTCACGTGATTTGTATGCTATTACATAAGTCCGGGGGATATAAAGTGCGCACCCGAAAAGTAGTGGTTGAATTTTGTTATGATAAAAAAGGAAAAAAAAAATATTTGGTCCAAATCAGAGATACATATAAATGAAAGGTATGTACATATCAACCACTGGGATATATCCCGTATTTTCAGAATTATTATTATTAATATTTGAATATGTTTATGTGATTTTCTGATTTAGAAGGAATAAAATGGTGGATATTATATTCCTATTTGACGAGTTTGTGTTATTAAATGTTAATGTGCTAATTGTTGAGTGTTATATCGATCCTTGTTAATATTTGAAAATATTTCTTTAAATGTATTATTTTCAAAAGTTTATTTCAAAACCGATCATTTTATTGATATCGGTAAATTGGGTTCGTTTAGTAATATTAAGGACTGGATGGATATTCGGTCTGCTATGTGTTGTATTTAATATTAATTGTGTGAGACTCATTTGTGATTGAGAATTATTTGTATTATTAATTATTGAGTTGTATCGTTTTGCTTTTGTCTTTAAAAGTGATTTTATTGAAAATTTAATTTCATAAATATTTAAATTATCTTTAATATTATTTTTATGCCTTTCTAATTACAATAATTATTTTTGGGATTTTATAAAATTTAGAAATCAATATTTCATCAATTATTTAGCCCTGTATGATTTTTCTGATTTCATTTATTTGTAAAATCCGTATTTAATTCCAAATTCCTTCAAAAATTATGAAACTCATATTTATTTAAGTTTGGAATATTCTGAGAATTTTAAAATTATTTTGGGAATTTTTTAGGATTAATTTTACCCGAGCGTTGAATCGTTTAATTGCTAAAAGCGGGTATAATCCGTATTTCAAAAATCGTTTTAAAATTTGAAAAATTCGTTTTATTTATTCCGGGATATTTCTAATATATTAAGACTATTTTGGTAATTTTTGAATTTATTTTCGATTCGTAATTGTGAGTGTCAGAATAAACCGGGCCTTAAATGGTTCGTATTATTCGGATAAACGCGTGTTAATCTATCAGTACTAGCAGTGATACGTGTTAACATCACAAAATTGCAATTGCTACGTGGCTTCTTAACATCACTCGGGTTTCTTCTTCCTTTCACCCGAATCAATCTTTCTCGCAAATTTCTCTATCCCTATCTACTCCCACTCTCGTCTCTCTATTTCTTCTGCTCGGTTCTCTACAGCCCTCCCTGTACTCCCCTTTTCGTGGTAAATGTTGTTGTTCCTCTTCTTTCCCCGGCCGTCTGTTGTCGTCGGTTTACCGGCGAGGCGACGGTGGTGGGTGTGTGCCTGACTGTGTGTTTAAGTGCTTCTGTTGGATTATTATGTATATACATACATGATTTATATGTGTTCAGTGTTGTGGGCGTTGGGTGTATGCGGTGGTGCCGTTGTGCAGCCGTCGTGTAGCCGCCTTTCCTTCTGCTCCTTCTAACCTGTTCTGCGTTGTTTTGTTCGATTGTTGATATGGTGCGCGTGGTTACACGCGTTGATTTTTGAGAATTATTTTATTGAAAGGATTAGTTCATTTTCTGCAGAAAATGATTTAATTAAATTCATGAAATAAATGTTTTATTGCGGGGAAGATTTTAGAAATTAATCGGTGAAATTTGCGTTGGGAATCCGAAATTATTCGGGTACCCGCAAGTTTTATCGCCGTCGGCGATGAGTCTCGGCGAGCCGACGGTGGACGGTGATGATGTTTATCTGAGTCCTAATATTTTAAAATAAATAAATATAAAATACGAATAATAATTAATAATTGTAATTAAGTTGAAACTTGGGAATGTGTGGAATTTTGATTGTTATGATTGGGTTGAATCGGAGATTGGGAATTGTATTTGGATTAATTGTGGGTTGTTTGTTGTTGTGATTTGACGTCGAACTGATTCGACGGGTAGGCCGATAAACAAAGGAGACGCTGCCTGATTTTTTTTGGGAAATTAATTCCGAAAATACGGGAACGTAACTTACGATTATCAGTCACGTCGAACGAGGTTATATAATTAATTTTTTTACGAAACCTAATTACGTGTTGAGACAGGATATTTTTATAAATAAACCGTTCGTCCGTTTAATACGAAACGAACGCCTCTAGACTCAGAAAAATATTCCGCTTTCAATAAAAATACTTTCGAGACCCAAATCCTTTTGTTTTGAAAGGTCGATTGTTTTACGAGTCATTCTGAGTCGATTATTGATCGACAAAATCATATTTTGACCCGATTTCAGTTTTAAACGTATCGAGTCGACCCTTTTGACGAACCGAGTCATATGTGATATGAATTATGTGATATATGAGTTATGTGCTTATGTGCTATATGAATTATGTGTGTATATGGATCAAGAGTCTTGTGTTTGATTGTCTTCTTTATGTGCGGGTCATCGTATGGGTAGACAATAGGGTTTTGATGCGCAGTTCGTCAAGTGATTATCGTTTAGACAATTAAAGTTCTATATTTTAATTATAGATGCAGAATTCTCGAGTTGATCGGGACAAGACGTTGGATAAAGAATGAGATGGAATGGTATTGGGTATCTGGCTTCTAGCAATCGCAGGAGCAGCATATCAGTCAAATGTTGAAAAGAAGGACGGTGATGTCTTGAGACAAAATGTCAGAATAGATGCATGTTTGCGAGTGTGACTAACTGCTAAAAACCCAAAGGCAGGTATCCCTATCATCACTTTTTGTTCAAGTGATATTTATTTTGAATCCTATTATGCAAATATTGATTTCCCTATTCTCAGCTCAAAATAGATAAATGTTTTATATATCGCTGAATTAAATAATTCTGTTTATGCAAATACTCATCTGCTATTCTACATTCAGAATAGTTAGTGATTTTACTTATCCAATTATCGAATTTATAAATGTTTTGGATTTTGAGAAAGATGATTTGGTTGTGAGAATTCCTACCCAAGAATTGGGGGAATAAAATTATTTCGGGTGTCGATTATTATGACCCCATTTCAATAAAAGGTTTTAAGATTGGATCATAATTGCGTAAGTGACCGGGACGGACGGTCCAGCGGAGGGCTATTTCTAAGTGCCATATGGAATATTATAACACAACTTTTGCCAAAGGCAGGTATATTGCCTTTTGTTTGAGTACTCGTGTTTTTGGGGTCACGTTTTTACGAATCATGACCTTGTGCTATCACACGGGCTGATCAGCATGTGATAGTACGTCCGTCGGAGAATGATCTTAATCTAAATTATCATATCGTTTTGATATTCATAGAATAAATGATTTATTAACTGTTTCTGTTTTGGAATAATGTTAAAATGCAGTTTTGATTCAGATTCTGATTTATGCTTATACTTACGTTGTTGTTAAATATCAATGGTGGTATTAGTATAGATGATTGATGTTGACTTCAGTATGGGTGCTGTGAGCATCAAAGTTCGTATTGATATCTAATTTGATATGACAACAAAGTAAGTATTAATTTGAAGAGTTCGGTTTTGAATGAGTTTATGATCCACTCTATAATCATTGTTTCATGTTATTGTTGTTTACGATATTTCCGTAAACACTGTTTTATGAGTTTGATTCTCGTCAAGATTCAAAGTATTGCTGAAGCATTTCGCTTAAAAAAAAATATCAAAATGGTTTTGAATACAATTAAGGAATTAAATCTGGGATTTCTCAACTAAAATTTTATGATTCAACAACTATGATTTTAAATGTTCTGCTCTAATGCAGATGTCGATTTTATATCAAAACGACCCTATATATGTCATAATGATCTTGCTGAGCATTTTTTCGCTCATACTTGCCTGTTTTTAAATTTAACCTCCAGTGAGGATTAACTTGCTGTTTAGCCGCATAATTTGAGGAAGCAAAAAAGAAGCTCTTAGAAGGTGGTTGATCCAGGGTTTGCGGGCTAGTGTAAGTTTTATTGTGTAAAGTTGTTTATATTATATTATATTATATTAGAGTTTTGTATTTTATTTGGGCCTAGTATACTTCATTTCGAAGTTATACTAGTGGGTTTAGTTTTGAGTTGGAATTTATTGAAAAGAGTTTTAAAAGAAAGTGAAAATTTATTTTTGGAATTTGGATATCTTGTTTCTAGAACTGTAACCTTAAAAGATCTTGGATTAGTTTGGGGTCATAGATGCTAAAGATCTTCCGCTGCCATTTGTTTATTGATTAAACAGGTTGATTTGGATTGAAGTTTTATAGTGACGACCAAATCCGGACGACCAAATCCTCTGACCCCGGATTTGGGGGCGTTACAGGTTGGTATCAGAGCTGAGGTTATAGTAAACTAGAAACGAGAGTGTGTAGGAGTGTGTATAGCTATGTGAGGACGTTTGAGCTCATATCGAGTTCCTGTTGGACTGTTGGATATAGTACCAACGAATAAGTTAAGATAAGGCGTATTCGTTTGAGATGGTTGTGCTGAGCTGGATGGAACTCCTGGCAGTTGCAAAACTTCTATTGTGGACCTTTCGAGGCTACCACGTTTTGACGACGATGAAGATTATCGATATCCTTGGAACATGAAGAAGCGTCTAGAATCAGATGGCGAGTCAACTGGAGAGTTCAAATTGAAGATAAATATTAAGACTTTGGCAATACCATTTCTTTCTATAATTTCTTTTGCCCTCTCTCAAAAGAAGTAATTATTAGAGGATATATTCCCTAACACTCATTTTCAATCATAATTGTGTTTTAAATGTGCCAGAGGTTGTCATGAAGCCTATTTTTTAGGTTTTGATAGCTCTGCTAAGTTATGATAATTTAACTTCCACTTTTCTTATTTGGTGGATTGTTTCTTGGTGATGTGACACCACTTGCTCATTTGGTGCCAGAATTTTATTCTCCGGATTTCATTCCTTCAGAAATATCAGCTTTGAAATCTTTTCAGTTTATTCATTTGATTTTCGATCCCTTTGATATTCTTTCATTATGACTGAGATGAACAACCCTAACTATAGGGGACACAAGGTATACCTGTCTGTGTGATAGGAGTTGGATGGGACGCCATCACTTGTGTGTGTTGTGACTACAAGAAGGTTAACAACCTTTAGTAGTGTCTTAATTTGAACACGCAATACCAAGTTCATTTGATCTTATTGATCTCTTAGTTATTCTATTATTTCAACAATATTTTTCTCAAATTCAGATTTTGGTTCCGTTATGGTATCAAATTCTTTTCTCTTTGAAAATCTATGTTTCATCATCTCAAATATTCGAAGGTATGCCAATCAAGTTAAGCTGAGTTATCCTGGTCAAGTCAAAGCAGGGTTATGTGATGGGATTATCAAGAGCAACAGTGGATTGCAATGCGATTAAAATATCAGGGGTGTATAGCGAAGTAAATCTGTTTCTTTATTTCTCTATCTCTCTATTTATTTTCTTCCCTCTATCTTTTTCTCTATTCTTCTTTCTCGCAATCAGTAAAGCGATTCTATTGAGGAATTGGTCAAAAGAGGTGAATGGAACAGTGGTGCACGGTGAAGCTCCTATAAAAGTTTTATTATACAAGGAATACAAGATTTATTTGAGATTATGGACAATTGAGGTGATTTGGAAATGGAAAGTTGGCTAGAAGATCCCTTAGTGCTTTCTTCTGCTGATTCCGAAGACGGAATCCTTATAAGGAGGGTAGATTGTGATATCCCGTATTTTCAGAATTATTATTATTAATATTTGAATATGTTTATGTGATTTTTTGATTTAGAAGGAATAAAATGGTGGATATTATATTCCTATTTGACGAGTTTGTGTTATTAAATGGTAATGTGCTAATTGTTGAGTGTTATATCGATCCTTGTTAATATCTGAAAATATTTCTTTAAATGTATTATTTTCAAAAGTTTATTTCAAAACCGATCATTTTATTGATATCGGTAAATTGGGTTCGTTTATTAATATTAGGGACTGGATGGATATTCGGTCTGCTATGTGTTGTATTTAATATTAATTGTGTGAGACTCAGTTGTGATTGAGGATTATTTGTATTATTAATTACTGAGTTGTATCATTTTGCTTTTGTCTTTAAAAGTGATTTTATTGAAAATTTAATTTCATAAATATTTAAATTATCTTTAATATTATTATTATGCCTTTCTAATTACAATAATTATTTTTGGGATTTTATAAAATTTAGAAATCAATATTTCTTCAATTATTTAGCCCTGTATGATTTTTCTGATTTCATTTATTTGTAAAATCCGTATTTAATTCCAAAATCCTTCAAAAATTACGAAACTTAAATTTATTTATGTTTGGAATATTCTGAGAATTTTAAAATTATTTTGGAAATTTTTTAGGATTAATTTTACCCGAGCGTTGAATCGTTTAATTGCTAAAAGCGGGTATAATCCGTATTTCAAAAATCGTTTTAAAATTTGAAAAATTCATTTTATTTACTCCGGGATATTTCTAATATATTAAGACTATTTTGGTAATTTTTGAATTTATTTTCGATTCGTAATTGCGAGTGTCGGAATAAACCGGGCCTTAAATGGTTCGTATTATTCGGATAAACGCGTGTTAATCTATCAGTACTAGCAGTGATACGTGTTAACATCACAAAATTGCAATTGCTACGTGGCTTCTTAACATCACTCGGGTTTCTTCTTCCTTTCACCCGAATCAATCTTTCTCGCAAATCTCTCTTTCCCTCTCTACTCCCACTCTCGTCTCTCTATTTCTTCTGCTCGGTTCTCTACAGCCCTCCCTGTACTCCCCTTTTCGTGGTAATTGATGTTGTTCCTCTTCTTTCCCCGGTCGTCTGTTGCCGCCGGTTTACCGGCGAGGCGACGGTGGTGGGTGTGTGCCTGACTGTGTGTTTAAGTGCTTCTGTTGGATTATTATGTATATACATACATGATTTATATGTGTTCAGTGTTGTGGGCGTTGGGTGTATGCGGTGGTGCCGTTGTGCAGCCGCCTTTCCGTCTGCTCCTTCTAACCTGTTTTGCGTTGTTTTGTTCGATTGTTGATATGGTGCGCGTGGTTACACGCGTTAATTTTTGAGAATTATTTTATTAAAAGGATTAGTTCATTTTCTGCAGAAAATGATTTAATTAAATTCATGAAATAAATGTTTTATTGCGGGGAAGATTTTAGAAATTAATCGGTGAAATTTGCGTTGGGAATCCGAAATTATTCGGGTGCCCGCAGGTTTTATCGCCGTCGGCGATGAGCCTCGGCGAGCCGACGGTAGACGGTGATGATGTTTATCTGAGTCCTAATATTTTAAAATAAATAAATATAAAATACGAATAATAATTAATAATTGTAATTAAGTTGGAACTTGGAAATGTGTGGAATTTTGATTGTTATGATTGGGTTGAATCGGAGATTGGGAATTGTATTTGGATTAATTGTGGGTTGTTTGTTGTTGTGATTTGACGTCGAACTGATTCGACGGGTAGGCCGATAAACAAAGGAGACGCTGCCTGATTTTTTTTGGGAAATTAATTCCGAAAATACGGGAACGTAACTTACGATTATCAGTCACGTCGAACGAGGTTATATAATTAATTTTTTTACGAAACCTAATTACGTGTTGAGACAGGATATTTTTATAAATAAACCGTTCGTCCGTTTAATACGAAACGAACGCCTCTAAACTCAGAAAAATATTCCGCTTTCAATAAAAATACTTTCGAGACCCAAATCCTTTTGTTTTGAAAGGTCAATTATTTTACGAGTCATTCTGAGTCGATTATTGATCGACAAAATCATATTTTGACTCGATTTCAGTTTTAAACGTACCGAGTCGACCCTTTTGACGAACCGAGTCATATGTGATATGAATTATGTGATATATGAGTTATGTGCTTATGTGCTATGTGAATTATGTGTGTATATGGATCAAGAGTCTTGTGTTTGATTGTCTTCCTTATGTGCGGGTCATCGTATGGGTAGACAATATGGTTTTGATGCGCAGTTCGTCGAGTGATTATCGTTTAGAGGATTAAAGTTCTATATTTTAATTATAGATGCGGATCTCTCGAGTTGATCGGGACAAGACGTTGGATAAAGAATGAGATGGAATGGTATTGGGTATCTGGCTTCTAGCAATCGCAGGAGCAGCATATCAGTCAAATGTTGAAAAGAAGGACGGTGATGTCTTGAGACAAAATGTCAGAATAGATGCGTGTTTGCGAGTGTGAGTAACTGCTAAAAATCCAAAGGCAAGTATCCCTATCATCACTTTTTGTTCAAGTGATATTTATTTTGAATCCTATTATGCAAGTATTGATTTCCCTATTCTCAGCTCAAAATAGATAAATGTTTTATATATCGCTGAATTAAATAATTCTGTTTATGCAAATACTCATCTGCTATTCTACATTCAGAATAGTTAGTGATTTTACTTATCCAATTATCGAATTTATAAATGTTTTGGATTTTGAGAAAGATGATTTGGTTGTGAGAATTCCTACCCAAGAATTGGGGGAATAAAATTATTTCGGGTGTCGATTATTATGACCCCATTTCAATAAAAGGTTTTAAGATTGGATCATAATTGCTTAAGTGACCGGGACGGACGGTCCAGCGGAGGGCTATTTCTAAGTGCCATATGGAATATTATAACACAACTTTTGCCACAGGCAGGTATATTGCCTTTTGTTTGAGTACTCGTGTTTTTGGGGTCATGTTTCTACGAATCATGACCTTGTACTATCACATGGGCTGATCAGCATGTGATAGTACGTCCGTCGGAGAATGATCCTAATCTAAATTATCATATCATTTTGATATTCATAGAATAAATGATTTATTAACTGTTTCTGTTTTGGAATAATGTTAAAATGCAGTTTTGATTCAGATTCTGATTTATGCTTATACTTACGTTGTTGTTAAATATCAAAGGTGGTATTAGTATAGATGATTGATGTTGACTTCAGTATGGGTGTTGTGAGCATCAAAGTTCGTATTGATATCTAATTTGATATGACAGCAAAGTAAGTATTAATTTGAAGAGTTCGGTTTTGAATGAGTTTATGATCCACTCTATAATCATTGTTTCATGTTATTGTTGTTTACGATATTTCCGTAAACACTATTTTACGAGTTTGATTCTCGTCAAGATTCAAAGTATTGCTGAAGCATTTCGCTTAAAAAAATATCAAAATGGTTTTGAATACAATTAAGGAATTAAATCTGGGATTCCTCAACTAAAATTTTATGATTCAACAACTATGATTTTAAATGTTCTGCTCTAATGCAGATGTCGGCTTTATATCAAAACGACCCTATATATGTCATAATGATCTTGCTGAGCATTTTTTCGCTCATACTTGCCTGTTTTTAAATTTAACCTCCAGTGAGGATTAACTTGCTGTTAGCCGCATAATTTGAGGAAGCAAAGAAGAAGCTCTTGGAAGGTGGTTGATCCAGGGTTTGCGGGCTAGTGTAAGTTTTATTGTGTAAAGTTGTTTATATTATATTATATTATATTATATTATATTAGAGTTTTGTATTTTATTTGGGCCTAGTATACTTCATTTCGAAGTTATACTAGTGGGTTTAGTTTTGAGTTGGAATTTATTGAAAAGAGTTTTAAAAGAAAGTGAAAAATTATTTTGGGAATTTGGATATCTTGTTTCTAGAACTGTAACCTTAAAAGATCTTGGATTAGTTTGGGGTCATAGATGCTAAAGATCTTCCGCTGCCATTTGTTTATTGATTAAACATGTTAATTTGGATTGAAGTTTTATAGTGACGACCAAATTCTCTGACCCCGGATTTGGGGGCGTTACAACCACCTTCTTCGAAATATGTCATTTATCTCTTCTATATATAATAGAAAAACAAAGGTATAATTTTATTAGATTAAAAAGTCTCATTAAAAAGACTAAATTATCCCTATTTTAAATATTTATATAAAAAATGTGGTTTGTGGGAATCAAACTCAAGTTATTTCATTCAACTATACAACCTCTTACATTTACACCATATTGTCACATGTGCTTATTATCATACACATAATATGTAAGTGTGCTAAATGAATATTTTATTTAATTTTAAATATACTTATTTGAATTCCGCAAAAAAAAAAGTTAGTTGAATATTTGTACAATTAATTTTAAAGAATTGTATTCCAGATATAAAATTATGCATAATACATAAATGGATTATTATCTTATTTATTAATCATTTTTTAGTTTGAAAATATATCTCATATACTTTTAACTTCTTTTTTTATTATAAAAAGTAATGAAAATGTACATATATAATTTTTAAGAAAATATTGAAAATAGATTCGCTTATATATAAATAATCTATATTGTTATTACATATTTAGATAAGTTCGAATTATAATGAGTCAATGTATTTTATAACTTGGCCCATTGTTCAAAAAATACTCAAAATTTGACTACATGACCCGGTCGAAAAACATTATCACATTCCACGTTTAGTAAATTTAAATTACAAGTTCGGCGAGAATATCTCACCCATAATGTGAAATTTTTGAATATCTTATGTTAATATAAATTAATGTGTTTGAGGTTTTGATATGATCAAGTCAATTGATTATTTATATTAAAATTACTAACTTCAATAGTAACGCATTATTATTTTTGGGATTTGTCCCAATTTTAAGAATATTTGAAATTTAAAATTAGATATCACTAGATTTGTTAAAACTACGATGATACATTAAATCAATTTATTTTTCATTTTTCACTTTAAAAACTTTTTAAAAAGAATTCTTTTAGATCAACAATATTCATTGATCAAGATAATATTGTACAAATATTTTGAATTATTTTAATATTTTGAATTATTCAGATAAAAGTTATATATGTACTATATTGTAGCATTTGATTCAATGCATTTTATATTATTTAAGGAAAAAAACATATATAATTCAATAATTTGAAGAAATTAACCAGTTCAACTGATATTTATAAATTTTATCGAACTGAAATTTTTTAATTTTAGAAGAATAATATAAAATGTTATCAAATTATTATATGAATAAATATTAGAGTCGTAATGAAAGAAATTTAAAAACGGTTTAAATAACAATATAAATACATTTTTTCTTTCGAATTCTTGAAAAAAAATCATGAATATCAATAATAAGTCTTGAAAATATATAATTCATTTTTATGTTACAACCATGATTGATATCCGGTTGCGTAAAAAATATATATGGATTGTTTGTCAGTGATAATGTGAATACCATATATAAATTATAACAATTTATTTATTACATAATTTTAATTTTTGAATAATTATAAATGTATGTTATTTAAGTGATCAATTATCTCACTAGATGTTAATAATGATTATACATATACGTAAATCAGATATTTAGCATATAAATAATTGAAACCATCATAATTTACTAAAAGATGTAACACACAATAATTTACATGCTAACACTCACACACATATATATAACTTAATCTTACTTTGTTAATAGTAGTGTAAATTAAAAAAACAATATTTTCCCATACATAGGTTGAATTTCAAAAACTAATATTTTTCATTAAAATCAACTTTAATATTAACAATAATGTAAATTTTACATTATTATATATTATGATTGGAAGTCATTCTAGCTTCAGTTATGTATTTTTTATCTTTTTAAATTGAGTAAGTTAATTATAAGTTATTAGTGAACTCAATAATAATATAAAGCAGTAAATATAGTTTATTTAAATAAAATTCAAAATTTTGGTAAACTCTGTATTCAACATATATGTTAATTTGTAATTTTTTATTTGTAAACATACTAACAACATTTTACATATTAAGTTGAATCGTTCGTTTTAAACGCACACTTACTACCATGTTTATATTCATTCATTAAATATAAAATAACGAGTAAGAAAAATATAATATAATAATAGTTGAGGGGATATTCACTCCTAAAAGTGAAGAAGTATTCGAAACTTCTAAAGTTATAGAGGGGATATGGAGCTTGTTGGAGAGAAATTTTATCTTCATTTCTTCAAAATTTGACTTAAGAACCTATATAAGGATTTTGTTGGAGTTGTTGTACAAACACTATAATTACATGATACCTAAAAAAATTCTAGAAAATGAGCCGTTTTTCGTACGGGTTATTATGCTAGTTATATTTAGGTGCCATAACTCATATATAGAGTGTAAGTAGAAAATCAATAATTCGTTAATGTAATGAAATTTAGAACAACTTTTTTAGATAGAAATAAAGTTTACGCTACTTATAAATTCTAGTTCGATT
This sequence comes from Apium graveolens, assembly GCF_009905375.1. Classification (NCBI taxonomy): domain Eukaryota; kingdom Viridiplantae; phylum Streptophyta; class Magnoliopsida; order Apiales; family Apiaceae; genus Apium; species Apium graveolens. The sequence continues at coordinate 45,903,289 of NC_133648.1, forward strand.
ATAAACGGAAAGTAACAACAACATGACATTAATTCTTTTGGAGAAATTATTAAAAAATTACTTTTCTATTTTTTTTAATAAATTTGTCATCTTTTGAAAATAATTATAAAAGTTCGGTTTGAAATCAAAATCAACTATATATGCAACTTTTTTTAAAGTGTTGATTTTTCTTTTAATTTGCATTCAAGGTTATATTTGAGATTACATCAGGTTGCGACAGATTGCAAAATCGTGTTTTTGATTTTTTTTTTTGAAAAATCGCAATTTTATAAATTAAAACTTGAAAAACATATTTTTGAAAAAATCTCAAATTTCTATTTGGTACTAAAATATAAGTTGCATTACAAATTTGTTACTTTTACTATATTCACTTGCAATAGGAAAACTGAGGTTAATAATAGCGAATTTTTCAATTATGCGTACCTCGAAAATTTATAAGTTTATTGGTTTTTGATTGAATCTTTTTTCAATTATGCGAATCATGAATTTCTGCATTCACACAAACTTCAATAATTAAATTAGTCTAAAATCATAAATTTCCACTGCTTTTATTACGTGTCGAGGGGCCTGTGATAGTTAAATCATAATAATAATTCTAACTACTCCCTCCATCCCAAAATATAAGTCGCTTTGACTTTTTACGCGTAGTTTAAGGTGTATAAAAATTAAAGATTCGCACACTTTTTTCTAAATTTCTTTTTTTAAATTAAAATTTAATATGTATACTTTTATTTAGGAAAAAAATTGAAAAATAATTTATGAAGCTATCTTTTTTATTTACTTTAAAGTACGCGTAAAAAGTAAAAGAAACTTGTATTTTGGGGCGAAGGTAGTATTACGGTGATTTTAACTAATAACCGTTGAGGGGATGATTGTGGAAAATAAATAAATGCAAGAGAAGGCAAGAAGGGTATAGTGGAGAAATACTCAAATTTGTCGTGACCTAAGTAGGAGGAGGGGGGGGATTCACCTGGTTTCTGAACACTCTGGTCCCGTTTTGATAAGTTCAAAAACATATACTACTACATACCCAGACACCTGTATGATCATGGTGGAGACATGTGGCGTAAGCAGGGAGCATGATCGCACGTGAACATGGGCCCCATTCCATTGAAGGGTAATTTTGGATCATAGCTCTTGATGCTTCTCTTCTGCCGGTTGTTCCTTTTCTGTTTCTCTCTCTCGCCCTCCTTCCTTCTGTCACCTCAACTGCAACACCACGCTTTTTTATGCAATTATTAGTTGTCCAATTAATTCATCCCTTCTTTTTACTATTACTGCTAAATAAATATTTATAATGTTTTTCTGTTGTGTGTTATACACTAAGCACAAATTTTTATAAATTAACTTATTTTAATTGACCAATAATTTTTAATGATTATGGACCTCTGCATTTATAACAAATACATCAATCAAAACACACCAAATTTTATAAGTTTTAATAGTTAGATCAGACACAAACCCATATTTATAACGGAAACTAAGGTGAAATATTATTCTTTTTTGCTATTTATCGGAGATTTGAACTTGCTAATCGAAATTAATATCTAATTTTTGACATCCTGTCAAAATAAAAATTGTTATTTTTAATTATACTTGAATATAAATAAATTGACATTTTTCAGTACTAATTATTAAAGTAGATTTTGATAAGAAAAATGTTAAAAATATAATTGAGGAAATAATCAATAATATATATTAATGATATTAGCAAATTACTAATAAGTTAATAATATTAGCAAACTTGATTTAGGTGCTCAGGTGGACTGACTTGTTGTATACAATATAAAGTATTTTTTTTAGTACAAATTTAACAGTGATCCAAATATCCAAATTTGGGCCAGTGATCTAAATTTGGACCAGTGGATAGTACTACTGTTCACTATTCCAAATTTGGATCACTTTGTTTAATATAAAATAATGGTTTCGTCATTTGTAGTTTATGAGATTTTTAAATTGATTTTTGATTTTTTAATTATATAATTAATAACATAATATAATTAATAATTAACAAAATGTATTTTTAAAATAAAACTTAAAATAATGAGATAATATAATTTCATTAAAATTTAAATTGAAGTACATTGCACTTAAAGATGTATTAATTGAATATTTGTGGGAAAAATATACTAATTCGGAAAATTACTGTATATCAATGATATTTTGTATGTTAATTATTACAATAAATGTGTTTTTTGTGAATTAAGTGCACAATTTTAATATTTTAACGTGTATTAATTTTTTTTATTTAATTAATTTATGAAATGTTATATAAATTGTTAATAATAATTAAATGATAAATTTAAGATAAAATTGCTTAATATAATATTTATATATTATTATATATAAAAAGTAATTTGAATCAAATAGTTAAATCACATTGGAATTGGTCAGAAATTTGGATAAGTTGGTATTCGATTACAACGGTTGGAGATGGACTTAACAATTCAAAGCTGAGAGTTCACACCTTCATCTTATTAACAATTTTTTCGTGACCTTGAGTTAGATTCCTGAGCCATTCCAATTTCCCGCGGGTTATGTGCTATTATTATTTAATAAATAACAGATTTTCAAAGAAATAAATTATATTATGTAAATGATTCAAAAGGAGAAATGTACTCGCAGATATTCACATCAATATGTTAATGACAATATATATAATGAACATATAATGTTGTGAATATCAGCATATTAATTAGTTCTCATGACTGCTGCAAACCCTTTTTAAAATTGGATTTTAAGAACAAATCAAAAATTCAATTGCACATATATATAATCTAGCTAGCCAAAGCTAATCAATCAATTTCTCAGTTTTATACGTTATCTTTGTTCTGCAATAGGAGTTAACGTTTAATTGAACCGAAAGCAATTTAAAGTGACATACGACCGATTTACATTTTAATATAGTTCTAAATTATCATATCCACAAACGTATCGTCATAGTTTAATTGTTATGTCTTTGTCTTTATAATTTATTTTATTTTATTAAGGCAAAATATACTGTTAAATTTTTAAATATGTCTTTAAACTCTGTTTGTAAATCAGACTCCTGGAGAGAATCATAAGAACAATGGTTTTCAAATCTAGCTATGATTTATATACTGCTATTCCTCAATAATGATGTTCTTGCGGAGTATTGTTTATTGGCACCAGTTACATAATTAATTTATGCTTAGGCTGTACAATCAATCCTTATCTTAACTACTTTTTCTAACGCCACAATTAGTATTTTAAGAAATAGATTTATTGCCTACACTATTTTAATTAAGGCATTTCATGCTCGTTTGTAGGGTTCTTTGCTGGAAAAAAGTGATGCATGTTACACAAAATTACATTTTATTAATTTATTTATAATTTTCACCTGGATTTAGATCTTGTGTTGATGGCATTGTAATAATTAAGTTAATTGCTGTAATTTGGAGGGTGGCCAAATTTAATATATATCTGCATGTTAATTTTCTCAATGTATGTGTGTATATATCTTAACATGTTTGTTTGTGTGTCATTATTATACTATGAGTGATTATTCTGTCATTTGCATATATCTTGAACTGTACAACAACTGCTACTATAAAATCCTTTTCTTTCCGCTAAATACGAATCTAAGTAATCCACTCGATTGCTTAAATAACATAAACTAAGTTATCGTTGTTGAGAGTGGAGACTTCAATATTACATTATATGGTATAACTTTGATAAATAAATGTTTAATAAATGACTAATCTTAATAAATGAATAATTTTTTCGATTCCGGCTAGAATAAATGGACTTAATAAATAAATTCGCTAAATGTATTTATAAATATAAAAAATTAAGTCTCTATACACCCTATTTAAATATAAATAAATAATCACACTACATAGTTCGAATAATATATTTATATTTATATAAATATATGAATACATATAATCCATTAGTTTTATGATTGTGATAATAAAATAAGATCGAAAATATATAAGCGATTATGTGTGACTTTATAAAAATCGTACCTTCTAATATTCTCCACACAATTGAACGTATTGTCTCGTACTTCTACCACCACACATAGTGAATACACATAGTTGTACATATTCCATGCATACATGTAAAACTAATTTAGAATGTTAAAAAATGAATTTAGTTAAATATTATCACAAATCATAATAAATTTTAGGTACATTTAAATATAATATGTAGTAAATAAATTATTAAAAAAATCTAAAAATAATATATAAATAATCTCTAAATGAATATATAATTTTGATCTCAAAGAGTATTTATTTTTGATTTTGATCTTATAAATATAGTAATGCTAGAGATACATGAAATGTACAAAAAATTGTTATAAAATAATGTGATAGTATGAAATAATTTAATTAGTATTATCGGTGAAAATGTAGGGGTCCATTTTCATAGGTGGTCCTGGCCAAGATTTACCACCACCGCATTAGGTCCACCGGAATGAGGGCCCAAAAATGTATGTCTTTCTTTTTATTAATATACAAGTTTAGGTATTTGTATGATGCCGAAATCAATTTGTATTATTAGAAATTTAACAACTCTCCATTTTTATTGTTTTTAGGTGAAGATGGAAATAAGTTTGAATAATTTTGAAGTCTAATGCATATTCTTTGTATCTAACTTAAAACAGATTTACATATCTTGAATAATCTCAAATTATATTAATTTTTTGAACTAGTTTCACTATATAAAAGTTTATAACTTCTAATAACTTTAAGGTTATAGTTAGCATGTTTACTATATATTTATTTTTATAAATGCAGTCAAACTAATTAGCATAAAGATTACTTTAGCAACTTATATGTTTATAACAAAAATGTTTATAATTTTGTAGTGTTTGAGAAGAATAAATTGTTGCGCGTTTGATTCTTTCAACTTGAAATTCCAAAAAATACAATTTTTTTTTTATATTTTAAATAATTTGTTGATGAAGGGGCCTTTGAACATTTTCGCACCGGGTCTTAAAATCTCCACGATTGGCTGTAACAACTCGACTTTTCGGACTATTAATTCTAAATCGAAACTAAAGTAAAATACAATTTTAATCTAAAAGTCTAATATAATGGTGACTATCACAAATCCGCAGCTAAAACGAAGGCCCACAAGTCAATCTACTCCAATATTAAGTTCTCGAACTTCAATGTTATCCAACTTGAATCTTAAACGAAACCTGTAATCGTAAGTAGTGAGTTATACAGCCCAACAAGAAACCAATCGATCCAACTAGTAGGACAAACAACTTACACACATATAACAAATAACAATAATCTATACGATACGATATACGAGGCAAACACTTTCGATACATATTCTTATTTTTATTCGATACACACAATACACATACCACATAAATAACAATAATTCAAAACCCATATTCAATGCCACGGCCACTATAACCCGTGATAACGGTCCTAAATTTTTAAAAAATTTCCATTACAGTCTGGTGACTATGGACCTAAGTTATTATTCGATATTTTCACAAACCGTGACACAAATCAGATATTCAAAATTATCGTATAGACATCACACATATATATCAATACATATTCTATAACACATAATACTTTCAAATATATATCATCACTTAGCCCATATTTTGATAATCAAATATAAACGCATAATATGCAATTTTTAAAACACTAGTAAGATCGATCGGAAACTTATCTCAACTGTTATATACAATATGTTAGGCCTTAAATCAATTGTAGAGGGGGTGAATACGGTTAAACAATCAATTCGAAATAAAGAACTCAACAGATAAGAATAATTTTTGTTAGGAAATGAATAACACACAGAGAGGGGGGTGAATGTGTTTTACTGTTTTATGCTTTTCTTGAGCTTTTTATGGTTGAACAAAGAATAACCCCAAGTTAAAAAAATGAAAAATGAAATTAATACATAAAGCTTGATAGAATTACAACTTTTATACATTAGGAGATTTACAAAGTTTAACGGTTACAAGTATCAGGTAAAGACAATTTTTGTTTCTGCTTCTTCTCTAAGAACATCCTTTAAGTGATCAAGAGTTTCAAGTTCTTCTATTATAGGTGTCCCACATAAAGCTTCTAAAAGTTTTTGTCTTGCTACCTTTGGATAACCACTGTCTAGTAAATCAATCCTAAATTTTGAGAATCCACCAACTTTGATGTTTAGAAATTTTCCATCCTTAAAGATTATACTTATTCCTTTGGCCTTGAGCTCTTCTGATCTCTTTATATACATCTCTATTTCTTCATCATACTTCCTCCTTCTCTCTTCAGATTCGGCCTCATTTCTTTTTATTATTTCTTCCCTTTCAATCAACCATTCAGCTAGAATGATCTCCATGCCCTTGTAGCAGTATCCTTGTCCTTTAGCAAACTTATCATTCTTTTAATTTATGTGGGAGACAGAGAACACTACTAGAAATATGGGATCAGACATCGGTTCAGAACCGATGTTAAAAAAAAACTGAACCGATGTCTTCGCGTGTGATGTTAAATGTCATCAGTCTTTGACATCGGTTCACAGCCAATGTCTATTACAGTGCTATACATCGGTTTTAAGAATAATTCTGATGTCTTTGCAACAAATTTCAGCTTATATTACAGTATTTCTAGGTGAATATGATTATATTATGGGGTAATTATCCATTAAAACATGAAACCTACAAGCTCTAAAAGACATTTTTTTAAAAATCTTTCAAACAAACCGATGTGAAAGTCTAGATCAGATATCGGTTATGTTATCTGACCGATGTGAAATGCTCCATCACATATCGGGTACTTTTATCAACCGATGTAAAATACTGGGTTAGACATCGATTTCTTTTATTTGGTGATGTTAAATCCTTTTGTTTAACATCAGTGTTTTTTTCTAACCGATGTTTAATCTTTAATATTGTAAAATTTAAGACATCAGCTATTGAAAATTCGATGTTATTTGGCTTAAAATACATGATTTTTTTACAGAACCGATGCCAAATGACTATTTGACATTGGTTTTTGTAGTTCTTTTTCTTTTAATATTGTTTCACCTGATGTCTTTTGTTCATTTTTACATCGCTTTTAAATTACCATTGTGATGTTAATGTACTTTAAATTGCATATGCCATCCTAGTACTATTAATAGCCCAGGGAACCAATTGCATTTTCAACCAGAAAAATACCAACAATATGCAATACATCCAACCAAATTTGTAAAAACATAAAGGTATACATTGATACCAAATTTACTAACATTCAATCCAACAAGAGCTCAATTCGGACATTACATTCCAAGTCTAAAATAAACATCCCAACTAAAAACAATAAAACCCAAATTCGCTAGTTATTACATCCAACATTCTAAACATATTTGACTAGTTAATATGTACCACTTGTCAAATTTCGACAATTCCAAACATAAATCAGAATGATGGATGTAATTGTCACTAAACATCCGTTAATTAACCACCAACCACCAGCAAACACAACATCAATTCACATAGTTCAGAGGAAACTTATATATATAGATACTTAGCATTTTTACATCTTGTCTTGGATAAATTCAAGCACCTCCATCCACACCTCATCCAGCTCCTGCCTTGTGTAGGACTTTCGAGTTTTGGCTGCCCACTAAATAACACAACTACAAATAAGCAACCAGAATATTATTAACCAGAATTTCCATATGTATAATTAAATATAAATAGAACCAACTATTTATAATTTAACCAGAAGAGGACCTTTTCTATATTTAACCGTAATTTTCTTCGTCAATCCAAAACTATACCAGATAGTTCCTTATCACTAATAGTTATCTATCATTACTAATAATAAAAACAAGATCTATTTGGAAATTACTAATAATAAAAACTGATAATAAAAATGGCACTCATATTTCATCTGTTCTGAAAAACTACAAAAAAAAATTCTACATGCCATCTATCGGAAATTGTTAGGTCCCAATTTGTTTGTAGAAGGGGGGGTTGAATGCAAACAATACCGTTTCGTCGAATAAAATGCGGAATAAAATTGTGAAACAAAATTCAAGTTAAATAAAACTTTTATTAAACTTGAAAGGTGTTACAACTACGGTATCGATTACAAGGGATTAATCTCAAATCAATTATTACAAATTTAGAATAAATTCGACATGAACTTTTTCTATTTTTGTAATTAAAAGATCAAATGCTAAAAAGCGATTTGAGATTAAGTTCTAGGGATTTTAATCCACTAGATTGATATACAAGAACAAGATAAGTATTTCTAGTTGATTAGATTTAACATTACAATCTAGAAATTATGATCTTGAATAAACAGAAGAAAGGATGAAATATTTTCTCTTTGGTTCTGCTATAATTTTCTCGTTCTGTATGTTAGCTGCTCTGTTTTTGCTGAGAATTAAATAGATGATGTCTTCTGCTTCTTTTTAAATAATCACAGCCGAAGTTGTTGAGAACTGGTGTGACAATCCATTTAAGCTTGAATGACTTTCGGTGAGACAATCTATTAGAGCTAGGAAGACAATTAAAATGAACTAGCAAGACTTTCGGTATGACTATTGATTGTCATACCGATTGTCATTGTAGTACAATTGAAATTGTTTTTCTGAATACTTAATTGATTTTAATCTATTTGAAAATTCTATTAAAACAATCAACTGAATTTGCAAGACATTCGGTATGACTATCAATTGTCATACCGATTGTCATACTAGTACAATCAGTTGTCTTTTTAGAATTATCACAGATTTTAATCAATTAATATTCTGAAAATCCTTGATATTAATTCTAAATTAATTAATCAATTTAATTCAATTAATCAATAAATTAATCCTTGCAGATATAATTTATTTTCTTAATTAAATTATATGATTTAATTAATTAATGGAGAATTAATACTAACGCTGAGCAGCAACCATTCTTCTGACAATCTTCTGAAAGTCACTGAGACTTGTGAATCAATTCCGCCACTTCAATGCTGACACTCGATGTACTGTCTGGTTCATGAGTGACTAACTTTTGTGACGTTTCTTCATGTCTTGACTTTAACATTCTGATTGAATCCTTGTAATAAATTGATACCTTGACGAGATCTCTGTCACTTGATTAAATCCACGATCTTGATTTATATCACTGAGGCATGATCAAATTCTTGAACTTCTTCCAGTGAATCTTCAAGTCTGCAGATGAACAATGTTTCTTTATCCTTTGACAGATGTTACTTTGTGAGATCTCTCTGACGATTGATCCACTATTTACTTGTTACATTCTTATTTGAGTTGAGTTAAATCCTTGAATAAACGAATAGGCTTAACATATGCCTTTCAATCTCCCCCTATTTGCTTGTTAGACAATAACAACAAATACCTAGAGGATAACTCAACTAACAAATAAGAAAAAGATATAAACAGTAATGCAACGTAAATAGCAGAAAAGTTCTGGATTATATTTAACATTTTCCAGATTCCAAATGAAATTTACAAGTGACTACAAGATAGATGTTCCTCTAGCCTGAACATATAACTACATTAGACTATCTTGATTCATAACGCTCTAATCATATTACATTGAGTTTTGAGCTAATTGACTTTAGTTGTCTTCTCTTCTGACTTCACCTTCTTCTAAATCTTGAAGCAATTCCTTGTCAAAAACACGATCCTTTTCTGAAGTGAAGCTTGCAGGTCTGACTGGTTGAACTCCAACTGTCTTCAACTTATTCTTGAGTTGATTGTACCTTTTAACATTCTTCTCACAATAAGCTTGAATCAAGTCAGCAGCTTGAGTCTTCAACATGGATGAATATCCAGCAGTTCTCAAATGATGTTCCATCCAGACCAGATGCTTAGCTGAGTAGTCTTTAAGAGATTGTACATCCAGCTGACAGATTTGAAGACAATCAGACTTAAAGAATCTCACTTGATGAGGATTGTTGACCACTTGAGGACTAGCCCTGCTGGCAAACTCTTTAAGCCTTTCCCGAAGAACTTCATTCAACTCAGAGCTTCTTTTCACTTTGTTTAAAAGAACCCAAATCTCTGACAACGAACGATTCTCGAATAGATGAAGTGACACCTTGAATGATCCTTCACTCTGACAATATACAAAAATGCTCATCTCATTTAGGGATCTATCAAAAGCAGCTGTGATCCTTGAGACTTCAGTCTTGATAGCATTCATGTACATGTCATTGTTAGGATTTGATATTTCCAGCTTGTCAAGAAGATGTAAGAACTGCCTATCATTGTTAGTGCATAGCTGAGGCATATCGAGTACTCTCCTAGCTTCATCCCACTTTACACCCATCTTCAGTCTGACATCTCTTCTCCTTTCTTGAGCTTTAATGTCATGAAGACGTTGCTTCTGAAGAGTTTCTGTCCTTTGTATGTCTTTTCTCCTATCAATGATCTGTGAGACCTTCTTGAGTTCAGCTTCTTTTCTTTGCATTTCTGACTGTTCTTTCTGAAATTCTTTCTCAAACCTAGGATCCACTGTATCTTCTTCTTCCCAATCTTCAAAATCACTTTCTTCTTCAGCTTCAAATAACCCATCTTTATCTTCCTGAACTGGTTCAGTGGGGATGTCAAAAATATCGAAGTCATCCTGTTCTCCACTGTAGTAGGCATCATCAGCCTTTCCTTTATCTCCAGCAGAAGTATCTTTTTCTTTCCCTTTGGAACTACTCCCTCCTTTCTTCTCCCCCTTAGTTGAGGGATCCTCTACAGACTTTCCTTTGAAACCTCCACCACTTCCAGAGCCTGATCCTCCACCAGACGGTCCTTCAAAATAAGCTCTTTGTTCTTCATTAGGGCAATGAGAATTCTTGATCATGTAATATAAGTGCTTCATGCCTTCATTCAGATGTTCCATGCCCGTCTCTATCTTTAGAAATCTTGAGTTGTCTAGTGAATGATTCATCTCAACGAGGTCTTCAAGAGAAGTCATCCTTGTATGTAGGGAGCAGAAGTTGGATATGTCATCAGCTGATAAGTTTGAAGTGTCCTGAATAGAATTGAGCTTTGGTATTACAGCAGTCTTTAAATCTGAGATGTCATTCCTTATGATTGCAAGCTGATTGTCGACAGAGGTGGAAGAAGAAGACCGTTCAACCACTTGTTCTTTGAATGCTTGAGCTTCAGCTTGACTTTTAGCAAGTTCTTCTTTCAGGGCAGCAATCTGAGCTAACAGGTTGACAGTATCAGTGTTTGTGTGTGCTCTCACCTGAAGTTCACTCATATTTGGTTCACTCATCTCACGTGCATGTGTTTCTCTCAATATGATTGCTCGTGAGGAGTCTTCCAATTGCTGTCCTTGGGTACCTGCATTAAAAATCACCCTAGCCTCTTCAAGAGAGGTCAGTGGTGGTGCAATGGGAATTCGCGAGTCCCGATCCTCAGTCAATGCTATCAAATCTTTTGGAATAGATGTCTGAATTGCTTCAGGGATAGATTGACCGAGTTGCCCTCCACTTTCTCCAGATAAATCTGCGAGTGGAGAATCCCATAAGGGAGCCAGAGTTGTTGGATCTGGGAGGGGAGAAAATGACTCTATTAAAGATGGCGGAGAGTCAGATTTTCCCTCTGAAGCATGTGAATGCTCTTCTGCCGTAACTATGGCAGGCACTGTAACCGACTCGACGTGCACTCCTCGCTGGGTGTCCTGAGTATTATCTGGGGAAGTGTATGGTTCCATTGTGAGTAATGGAATTGTGCTTGACTCAGTACAGGATGCCATGGCCCGATGGCGAATTTCAATAGATGCATCCTGTTGAGAGAATGCCTCTAGAAACTGTTCATTGGCCATTTCAAAGTCCATGTCCTGTTGGGAGGACAAGGATGGGCTTTCAGATGCCTCAGAATAGGTTTTTCTTTTCTTAGGAGGAGGCAGAGCTGAGGGTTCACTCATATTTAACAATTTACTACTTCCTAATAATCTTCTGGGTAACATTTTTGACAGTGGGGGAGAGGGTGAGATAGAATGAGACTCTGTGTTTGGCTCTATGACCTGGGATTGAAGCTGTGGTTCTACAACTTCATGGTCAGCCCTATCAACCACTGAGGGTCTGTTAACAGAAGTAGGAAGAGAGTGAGAGAGAGGAATTACTACCTGTAATGGAAGAGTCTGGGTGGCTTGTACCACTGGAGGTTGAGGTTGCTGTTCATGGCCGGGTAGATTAAAAATAGGTAATGGAATATAATTGGCCATGAAAGCAGATACAAGTACTGGTACTTGCATAAATTTGAAGGTTGTGTCTTGGCGAGTGTAAATCTTTTTGCTAACTGGTGGGGGTTCAGTTACAGCAGAGTTAGCAAAAAGTGATTTGTGTTCAGGGGTGAGTAGATGATCTGCTATGAGCATAAGAAAACGAGCATAGTAACATGATACCCTACGATTTGTAGAATGATCACGTAAAGCAGAAGTTAGACGTCTCAGGAGAATGGGAAAAAGTAGTTTGCCAAAATTGATCCTTTGATTGAAAACAACCGCAAGACCAATATACTGCAGGGTGGAAGTAATGTTATGAAAATTAGATTTTGTGCAGTTGGCAAACACTTTGGAAAGTGTATCGAAGAATATATCCCATTCAGACACCAAATTCGATTTAGAAAGTTTGGTTAAATTGATCACCCCCTGATAGTGAATGGCATTGAAAAAATTTGTGATATCATTTTCAGAGGGTAAATTACAGAAATTGTCTAGTGGAAAATTTAAAGCACGATTGACGACTGTTTCATCAACTACATACTGTGTGTTTGCGATGGTGAATGAAAAAGATTTTGAATCATCGGCCACAGTAGAAGTTGTGCAAATCAGTCTAAGAAGATCGACGTTTAAAATCACATTTGATTTAATAGCAGAGCTAACAATCGAATGATCATTTAAAAATCTAATCCACGGCTTAAATTTTTCAACATCACATTTTTCCGGATTAAAATAACCAACTTGATTATGCGCGACAATTTGGAAATTGAGAGCCATTTATTTTTTTTTTAAAAGAAAAATAATAAGACACAAGCTTTTCAGAATTTTAAGAATAATATTAAGAAAATTCGAATTAATTAAATTAATTTAATAATTCGAATTAAATTAATTATAATCGAAAAATTTAGACCGAAATGTATCTCGTTAAAATTCTTAACTCACAAGCACAATTTTGATACACCAAAAGACACAAGTAAGAAATTAAAATTAAAATGGAATTTGAAGGGGCAACTTGATTTTAATTTGATTTTTGCGTTTTTTTTTTTTTTTTTTTTTTTTTTTTTATATAATAATTTTTATTTTTTAAGAAAATTTCAGCAGCACTTCTTTATGTATATACTTGTATGTATATATCACAAAGTGATGATTAAGTGTGCTGAGTTAAAACTCGAGCAAGAAAATTTGGATTGATGGTGTTCGAGGAGAGAGAAGAGAGAAAAAGAGAGTGAAAAACTGTTAGAATTTTTCGAAAATGAACTGCTGTGATTAAAATGGTTGAAAACAAAGCAGTACAAGCCTTATATAACAGCTGGTATGACAATCCGGGATTGTCATACCGATTGTCATACCAGGCAAAAAGAAGGAAAATAAAACAAATAAAAAGAGTATTAAAAATATAACTGGTATGACAATCTGATAGTCATACCGATTGTCATACCAGTACAAAATAATTCTGATATTAATTTTATTACTGGCATGACAATCAATAGTCCTACCGATTGTCTTGCCAGTTATAAAATTAATCTGATATTTTAAAATAAGCAATCATTATATACTAAAATGATTTTCAGCAAGACAATTTCAATTGTCTTGCCGATAGTCTTTCTAGTATTAATATAAAATAACTATTAACATATTTATATTTACATGAATACTGAAATGATTTTCAGCAAGACAATTTTAATTGTCTTGCCGATAGTCTTTGCAGTATTAAAATAAAATGAATATGTACAGACATCTAATTAAGTACTGAACCTTCATTTCAAAAATAGTAAAACTGAAATAGTAAAACTGAAATAGTAAAACTTATAATTTTTACAGAAACAAAGATAATATATCAGAATTAATTATTTTTATATAAAAAAAATAGATTTCTGTTGAATTTTAGCAAATAAAATTCATAGAAAAATATTTTTAGAGGAAATAAAATATTCTGAGATATTTTCAATTAACAAGTAGAGTAAATAACCATAGATAAGATAATATATATTACATAGAAATAAGCAAGAAATATGATAAAATGATAAAATAAATTTGCAAATGAATTTTTCATTTATGAAAAAATTTATTTGTAAATTCATTCAAGAACAGATTCCAGATATTAATTAAGTTAATCACTAAAACTATTTAACATGCCCAATTTACCAACTAATCTGGTAAATGTGGATTCGTCAAGTGGTTTAGTGAAAATATCTGCTATTTGTTCTTCTGTTGGAACAAAAAATAGTTCAACAGTACCATTCATGACGTGCTCTCTAATAAAATGATACCTGATGTCAATGTGCTTTGTCCTCGAGTGCTGCACAGGGTTGTTGGTGATGGCTATTGCACTTGTATTGTCACATAAAATAGGAATCTTGTTCAATACAGAGCCATAGTCTCGTAGTTGATTCCTAATCCACAAGATCTGAGCACAGCAGCTTCCAGCAGCAATATATTCAGCCTCGGCCGTTGAGTTGGAAACTGTTTGCTGTTTCTTGTTGTACCATGAGACTAGCCTGCTTCCTAGGAATTGACAACTTCCTGAGGTGCTTTTCCTATCAACAACACTTCCTGCGTAATCTGAATCTGTATATCCAACAAGGTTAAAACCAGATTCTTTAGGGTACCAAATACCTAGATTTGGTGTTCCCTTAAGATATCTTAAGATTCGTTTAACAGCAACGAGATGAATATCTCTAGGATCCGCTTGGAATCTTGCACATAGGCATGTAGCATACATAATATCTGGTCTACTTGCAGTAAGATAGAGTAACGAGCCAATCATACCTCTGTAGCTTGTGACATCTACCTTAATGGAGTTTTCACATGGTCCAAGCTTGACAGCTGTAGTTGATGGAGTTCTTGCTGATGCAGAATCCTCTAGATTGTACTTTTTGAGGAGTTCCTTGAGATACTTGGATTGACAAATAAATGTTCCATCTAACCTTTGATTTACTTGTAATCCAAGAAAGAACTTCAGCTCTCCCATCATGCTCATTTCAAACTTGCTGTGCATTAACTTAGCAAATCTCTTACAGAGATTATCATTAGTAGACCCAAATATTATATCATCCACATAGACTTGGACTAATATAGTATCATTCTTATGTTTCTTAGAAAAGAGAGTTTTGTCTATGACACCTCTAATAAAGCTATTTTCAATAAGAAATTCAGAGAGAGTGTCATACCATTTTCTTGGTGACTGTTTTAGCCCATAGATAGCCTTGAAAAGAAAGAAGACAAAATCCATATGATCTGTATCTTCAAAACCAGGAGGTTGCTCTACATATACCTCTTCATCCAACTTTCCATTCAGAAAGGCGCTCTTGACATCCATTTGATAAACTTTAAAGTTTGAAAATGCTGCGAATGCCAGAAATATCCTTATGGCCTCAAGTCTAGCCACTGGAGCATAGGTTTCATCATAATCAATACCTTCAGCTTGAGAATACCCTTTAGCTACCAGTCTTGCCTTGTTTCTTGTAACCACACCATCTTCATCTAGTTTATTCCTGAATACCCACCTTGTACCAACAGCTTTCTTGTGTACAGGCCTAGGTACCAGTTTCCAGACTTGTTGACTTTCAAACTGATTGAGTTCATCTTGCATAGCAATCACCCAATCTGGATCAGTTAGTGCTTCTTCAATTTTCTTAGGTTCTATCTCAGAAAGAAATCCTGAGAACAGACACTCATTTTGAGTAGCACGTCTAGTTCTGACTCCAACATCTGGATCACCAATAATCAACTCAAAAGGGTGAGCTTTATTCCAGACTGTCTGTCTTGGAAGATTTGATCTTGATGATTCGCCTTGAAATTCATTGTGATGTTGTGTCCTACTAGATGATCCTTCAGCATCTCCCCCTGAGTTGTTGCCATGTTGACTTGAAGATTCTCCGTCAGTAGCAGTGGTATCTCCATTATTTCCAGAGTTTCCATCACTATTACCTTGAGTAATATCAGGATTAACAGGTTCTTCAACAGCAACAACCTCAGGTTCTTGACCATGTTCTGACTCTGAATCTGACATATCATCAAACTTCAGTTTCTCAGAAGGATCTTCAGTTTGGATACTAGGGAGTTTAGTGTCATCAAAAGTAACATTGACACTTTCAGTTACTTTGTGTTGATCAATGATATACACTCTATATGATCTTCTTCCATATCCAACAAAAATACCCTCATATGCCTTTGCCTCGAACTTACCACGACGATCATCTCCATCCTTGAGCACGAAGCATCTGGCACCAAATACATGAAAGTATTTGATAGAAGGTTTCTGTTCATTCAAAATCTCATAAGGAGTTTTCATGAAGTCTTTGTTGATTAGAGTTCGATTCTGAGTATAACATGCAGTATTGACAGCTTCAGCCCAAAAGTACATTGGAAGACCTGATTCATTTAACATCGTTCTTGAAGCTTCAATCAATGTACGATTCTTCCTTTCTACCACTCCATTTTGCTGAGGGGTTCTAGGAGCTGAAAATTGTCTGGTAATCCCTTTGTCTGTACAGAATCCATTTAGAAGTGCATTCTTGAATTCTGTTCCATTATCTGACCTTATTGCTCTAACAGGGACGTTAGAATCTAACTCAATCATCTTGATATGATCAATCACAACTTGTGGTGTTTCATCCTTAGAGTGAAGAAATAAAACCCACGTATACTTGGAATAGTCATCAACTATCACAAGACAGTAACACTTCTTTGACATAGAAAGGATATTAACTGGTACCAAATAAATCCATGTGCAATAATTGCAGAACACCAGTTATGGAAGATGTGTCAGTGCCTTTGTGACTTGCTTTCTTTGACTTTCCTTTCTGGCAAGCCTCACATAGTCCTTCTGGAGAGAATTCCAGCTGAGGCAGACCTCTTACCAATTCTCTTTTGACAAGAGAATTCATTGTCTTGAAATTGAGATGGGAAAGTCTCTTGTGCCATAGCCAACTCTCATTTGACGATGCTTTTGCATAGAAACAATTGACTTCAAGATTGCTTCCAGAGTTCATGTCAGCTACGAACAGATTTCCTTTCCGTATTCCCATTAAGGAGGGTTTTTCACTTTTCTTGTGCAGAATCTGACACTTCAGCTTGTCGAATAAAACATTGTAGCCGTTGTCACAGAACTGACTAATGCTAAGCAGATTGTGTTCAAGTCCTTGCACAAGATATACATTTTCAATGATAACATTTCCAGCTTGCAAACAGCCATATCCCTCCGTTAAACCTTTGCTGTTATCTCCAAAGGTAACCACTGGGCCAGCTTTCTCAACCACATTTGATAGCAGGGCTCTATCTCCGGTCATATGTCTTGACGATCCACTGTCAAGAATCCACACTACCGGTTGTACCTGTTTAATGCCCTCTTTTCTTGACGATGAGGTGCTTGCATCACTAGCCATGAGAGCAAGATTCCCAACTTCTTCATCTTCACTGTCAGTATCATCCCAGCTTCTTCCCTTTGCCAGGTACGCCCTTTCAGATTTACTCTTCTGATTAGAATCGTAAGAGTTCTTCCTTGCTTGTTTTGGCTTTCCTGCATTCTGTGGCAAAGTGTCCCAACTCATTACAGTTGAAGCATCGAATGGTGCTTCGATCAACCATCCCTGTTTTATACCCACCACTGCTGGTGTTAGAGGATGAAGATCCACCTTTCTGGAATCTGTTGTAGTTGGACTTGTACTTGAACTTGGGATTCCTTTTGAATCTGACATTTGAGAATCTCTTGACAATTAGGGCCATTGACTCATCCTCCAATTGCTCCAGTTCTTCCAAGGAATAATAATCATCTCCTGATTGATTTGTAGTAGGTGAATCAAATTCTGCTACTATCACATTATCTTCAACCTTGGAAGACTGTACCATTCTATCTGACTGTTGAGATTGTTGTTGATATAGTGGTTGTTGTTGTTGTTGTTCATCAGCTACCAGAGCAGTAGACGTGCTGACCACTCTTCCTTTCCCGTAAACTTCCTTCTGCTGAATCTGCTCCAACTCATAAGTCTTTAACACACCATAGAGCCTTTCCAAAGAAATCTCACTCAGATCTCTTGCTTCTCTTATGGCAGTGATTCTATGTTCGAGATGAGTTGGCAGTGTTAAAAGGAACTTTTTATTGACCTCCCTGATGGAATAGTATTTACCATTAATGTTCAGGTTGTTGATCAATGCATTGTACCTCTCAAACACTTCAGTGATTCCTTCTCCTGGATTAGATTTGAAGTATTCATACTCAGAGGTTAGGATTTCTAGTTTGTTCTCCCTAACTTCCTCTGTGCCTTCATTAATAATCTCAATAGTTTCCCAGATATGTTTAGAATCTTTACAATTCATCACATGTCTGTTCATTAGGGGATTAAGGGAATCTACTAAGATTAATTGAAGGCTAGCATCCAGGGAAGCTTCTTCTATTTCAGCAGGAGAGAAGTCCTCAGGATCCTTCACATAAGTTCTCGCTTTGGTGATCACCACATCATTCTCTATTACCTCTGGTTCAATAACCATAGGAATTTTTGGACCCTTCTTCAACACTTGCAAATATTTGGGATTAGCAACCTGTAAAAACAGTAGCATCTTCTTCTTCCACATCACATAATTTTCTTTATCGAAAAGTGGAATTTTAACGGTTCCAACTTTTTGTGTAGTCATTATGAATTTTTGAGTGAATAAAAATTCAAGAAGTGAAAGAAACACAAAAGTCTAGGATCTTGATTTGTACGTTAATCAGAAGGCTCTGATACCAATTGTTAGGTCCCAATTTGTTTGTAGAAGGGGGGGGGTTGAATGCAAACAATACCGTTTCGTCGAATAAAATGCGGAATAAAATTGTGAAACAAAATTCAAGTTAAATAAAACTTTTATTAAACTTGAAAGGTGTTACAACTACGGTATCGATTACAAGGGATTAATCTCAAATCAATTATTACAAATTTAGAATAAATTCGACATGAACTTTTTCTATTTTTGTAATTAAAAGATCAAATGCTAAAAGCGATTTGAGATTAAGTTCTAGGGATTTTAATCCGCTAGATTGATATACAAGAACAAGATAAGTAATTCTAGTGGTTTGGATTTAACATTAACAAACTAGAATATTTGATCTTGAATAAGCAGATGAATGATGAAATATTTTCTTTTGTTTTCTGCTGTGTTTTCTTGTTCTGTATGTGCTGCTCTGTTTTTGCTGAGTTATAAGTTGATATTGTCTTCTGCTTTCTTTTAAACAATCACAGCCGAAGTTGTTGAACTGGTGTGACAATCTATTTAGCTTGAAGGACTTTCGGTGAGACAATCTATTAGAGCTAGGAAGACAATTAAAATGAACTAGCAAGACTTTCGGTATGACTATTGATTGTCATACTGATTGTCATAGTAGTACAATTGAAATTGTTTTTCTGAATACATAATTGATTTTAATCTAATTGAAAATTCTATCAATACAATCAACTGAATTAGCAAGACATTCGGTATGACTATCAATTGTCATACCGATTGTCATACTAGTACAATCAGTTGTCTTTTTTTAGAATTATCACAGATTTTAATCAATTAACTATTCTGAAAATCCTTATATTAATTCTAAATTAATTAATCAATTTAATTCAATTAATCAATAAATTAATCCTTGCAGATATAATTTATTCTCTTAATTAGATTATATGACTTAATTAATTAATGGAGAATTAATACTATCCCTGAGCAGCATCCCATTCTTCTGACAATCTTCTGAAAGTCTCTGAGACTTATGAATCAATTCCGTCACTTCAATGCTGACACTCGATGTACTGTCTGGTTCATGAGTGACTAACTTTCGTGACGTTTCTTCATGTCTTGACTTGTTAGTTCTGATTGAATCCTTGTAATAAATTGATACCTTGACGAGATCTCTGTCACTTGATTAAATCCACGATCTTGATTTATATCACTGAGGCATGATCAAATTCTTGAACTTCTTCCAGTGAATCTTCAAGTCTGCAGATGAACAATGTTTCTTTATTCTTTGACAGATGTTACTTTGTGAGATCTCTCTGATGCTTGATCCACTATTTACTTATTACATTCTTATTTGAGTTGAGTTAAATACTCGAATAAACGAGTAGGCTATGACATATGCCTTTCAAATCCCGACCGACTCTCAGTCTAATAATCATACATCATGCTTAAAGCAGAATTAAATATTTTACGATATATACTTATCGTACAACATCGCTACATTTTGCGAAAAGTTCAATTACTACGTATCATGGCAAACATGGTATTTATGAAATGATAATAAAACAATCCTTTCATAACACAACAGTAAATAGAGTTGGGTTCGTAAACTTTCCTGGGTATCTTGAGGTGGAGGATTCTCTAGGTTCCGCTCGGAAATCTATAATCATGAATACAATTCATTTCGTTAGGTCCCGTTCTAATTTACGGCGACTCGCACTCATGTGCTACTTATTACGCACCCTCTCAACTTATTTTACCCTTATTATTTCTTCAAGCCCTTATGTACATTATGGTCGCTTCCTTTTTCTAAGTAATTTAAGTTCATTTTCATTTTCGTCGTCGGCTCCGCTTATGGATTTTATAGTTTCTAATCACGCGGTCTCGGCTCCGATAATTTTATAAAATTGAAAAATAATTTTTCTCGCTTGAAATCTGTATGGTAGTTAGGAAACTCAATATTCGACTCTCTGTAAACATTTCATGATTTATGAACCTTCTTAAGTCGGTCCTTTATATTTTCAAAGTTCGTAATTCGTAGTAGTTTTCGTCGCGTAAATAACTTTCAGTAAAATGACCATAACTTTTGATCCGTAAGTCAGAATCAAGAGATTCAAGAGCCTAAATGATCCTTATAAAATTGTCTATCATAAAAAAGGGTTAATTTTCAAGAAAATACAGTTTACATCTTCAGAACTTTCTGCAGAAACTTAAAGTTATGTTTTATTCATTTTAACGAGATTACGTTTACGATTGGAGTTTCGTTTACGCCTTAAATATTTATACTACCACCAACAATCATCATATCATCATCAACACACTAAATCCTCTCAAGAACATCATGTTCTTGAGGCAACAACAATCATCCTTAAATCTACTTAACTAAACATCAAGATCTCAACAATATCACCACTAAAACTAGGTTTACAACTACATACTAAAAGGATCTTGAAATTGAATATTAAATAAAGCTGGGTCAAAGATTTTTACCTTTCTTGAAAGATTTAGATGTGTTCTTGATGATGGTCAGTCTTGGGAGTGCTTCGTATGGTTTTTGGAACCTAAAACCACCATTGAAATCAAGAAACCAAAGAAGAGTTACTATTCATACTATTCATTAGCAACTTTCTTTATTTTATTTCACCCATCAAACCTTAACAAAAAGAGATCAAAGATTTATCTTACCTTAGTTTGGTTGTTAGGAAGCTTGAGGATTAATGGGAGGATTTAACCATGGTTTTGATTTTGAATTCCTTGGTTTGATAAAGAAGGGCAGAATGGAAGGTTTTAGAGAGAGAGAGAGTGTGTTTTTATGCTTGCTCCTTGGTTGCTTCTAGGAAATTATAACACCCCCAAATCCGGGGTCGGGGATCCGGGTTGTCACGAGTTCCATCTCCCTTAATAACACCCAATCTTAATAAATAATCAACTATTCTGTACTGTGACCCCACCATAAACACACACACCACAAGTTATAGTCTCAGAGATGAATATCCAAAAATAATCACAAGTCGTTTTATTCCACAATTATATGCCAATACACCTTAAAAGGGTTTCTGAATAAATTTACATTTTTTTGCCATTATTACAATTCATAAATATACATAAATCTGGTTCATCAATAGTTGAAAACCTAGCCTATTGGTAGCTCCTACCTCAGCTACGGCGGCATCAACGCTTCCAGAAAATTGCGAAACATTTTCCAACTGCTTGCGAATTGGAAGCTTGGTCCTGTTCATCTTGTCTATCTGATATTGTGTGATGAAAGAAGAAAGCAAGGGTGAGCAACAAGCCCACCAAAATAATATGTATAATGAATTACAATATATGAGCATTCTCATAGTACTCATAAAAGTCTTGGTCAAGAAGAAATGAACCAAGTTTGATATCTTACCGCGACCAAGTCACAAAATATTCAGTATATATGTACATATATACTTTTCACAATCTTTGAAATCCTCTGACATGTATAATATACACAGAGTTCCCGTTTATAACTGTATAAAAAAATATTGTTGCAAGGTGATCTCATATATCTAACCTTGTATCAACATTTTTATGAAAATCTTTGACATGCACAATATAATCATTTACTAGATATAAGTTTAAAAGATGAAGTTACAAGATACTCCAATATGCTTATATCTTTTCCGAATACTACTTAAACTACCACCGTTCAAGGTATAATCCGTTTCAAAAGTTCATAACATAGATTAGACTACAAGATAAGATTTGAATAAATTCAATCCTTGAAATATCATTATAAATAGTGAAGTTACTGAAAGGAATATGTCCTAAGTCCAATCATGTATAAGGATTTAGGAATAACTTTTATGTAATCTGTTTTGATTTCATTGATATTAATAAAAGACTTGTTTTGTTTTTATTACAGGCTCTATCTATTTAAGTGTTTAAATAAGATATACCATAGTTTAGAGTAAAGCTTTTTATGGATTATGATGAGATCATAATAGTGAGACCTAAAAAGATGATAACTCTAAATTTAAATAGTTCCTGGTCATAGGATTACTAACTGGTAATTAATAATCCGCAAAGATCGGTACATACTATGCTTGCTTCATTATGAAGGATGTCTGTTCTCATAGACATTTGTGTCGTGACACTATAGCTAGTATGTAGGTGCTTATTATGGAATAAGTTCACTAACATGACTCGCCCAGCTGAACAACTGATGGAGTTCACTCACGTGTCAGCAGTTGTTCGCTTAGTGATAGTTGTACAAGTATCCTTAGACTTGAGGTCATCATAGTCATCTTGTGTACACTGAACTATGCTTTGGTTTAGTTCTTAGTCTCCAGGGACAATTATTAGGGCTCTTCTGGGTATAGGAATTTGTACACGAAGATAATGTATGATCAATATAGGATCTACCCCTTCCAGTGAAGGAAGCGAATGTTCAAGGCTGATCCACTTATGCTAGTTCAGGAATCTCTGGCCAGAGTGAATGAAATTAGAAAGGAGTTTCTAATTTTCGTAGAACTACGCATAGTAAATGGTAAGCAAGTGATTGAATTAGATAGGCTTGACACGAGATCCATGCCTTGTATTTAATCGGGATATTATAGGGTAGAAGGAGTTTATTGTATGGTAACTATTCACTGACAGGTTCTTGGTATTCTAAGCAGTGAATTCATATTATCCGGATAGTCGCGATATGTTGAGAAGCATCACTCACGATGTAGAATAAATGTGATTAATTAATTAATCATATTTAATAAATTAGAGAATTTATATAAATAATGATAAAATAGTTTTATTATTATTTATTTCTACTACCGGCTTAATATTGAACCTACAGGGTCACACCATAAAAAGAGAATGATTTTATGGTGGAGGAATTAATTAATAATGGCTAATAATTATTTATTTGTGAAATAAATAATTAATTGGAAAATTTAATAATTGATTAAATGAGATTTAATTGATTATAAATTAATTAAGAAAAGTTCTTAATATTATTAATTAAGGATTTAATTTTTGGAAATTAAATCAAGAGAGAGAATTATTTCTAAAGTGTTTAGAAAAAGGATTAATAATTAAAAGGTGTTTTAATTATTAATGAGAATAATAAATGGGATAATAATAATATTATTTATGGGAAAATTTCAGCTGAAAATTTTGCCTATAAATACACTATTATAGAACCTATTTTATTCTAACCCCAGAAACCCAAAAGTTTCAGAAAACCAAATTCTCTCCACCTCCTCCTCCTCCTAAAAGTCGTTTTCTTGGTGGATACCGGTGGAGTGCTTCACACTTGAGGAGCAACTGCTAAGGATCTCTGATCGTTGTCTTCGAATTATTTTTAATGGTTAGATTCGATCCCTCGAATTTTTATTCACGATTTATATGCTTTTATTTGGATTTTGTGTGTGTAAAAGTGTTTTGCCATGCCCCCGCTGCGTTTAAAATCCAACAGTTACGAGATACTTCATTAAGTCCCGATATATATATACACCTATATATATATACATTTCATACACTCCTTGAAAACGTCTGTTATGAAAATTATAAACAGAGTTGCAAAATCCAATGAATTTGGAAAGGAGAAAACCTTGGCATAAACCTGATATCTTGCTGATTAGGCAAAGATACTAATAAGTAACCTTTTCTACTAGTAGATGGATGAATTCCCCACTGGTCATCACCCTGGCCGCAATAGGACCTTATGCTGGACTGCCACTCAGCCACTTACGCATTTGATGGACTCCCACTGAGCCACTAACACTTTCATGGACGCCCACTGAGCCCATGTTGCTTATGCCGACTCAATAGATGGACTTACTTTCCGAACGTTGGGTAAGTAAACAATTCATTTATCAACACAGCAACCTCGTTGCGAATGTAAAATACACCACTGAGCCGGATCCCTCAAGTTTTGAGCGAGTATTTAAATCCCCTTCGAAAGGAAGATCTTAACTATAAAAATGAGTTTTCGGGATCCACTCTAACTTTTAAAAATCATTTTGAAGACTCGAAAACACTTTAAAGAGTGTTTGGAGTAATGCTGATTTTAAGAAATAAATCAGTCCCCATATATTAGAAAATATCTGAATATTATTATTTAAATAATATTCCCATAAAGAATAATCTTTATAAAAATAATTGAAGTAGAAGTTGTAAAACTTATACTTGAAATGAATATTAAATAACCAAAGATATACTTATACGAAAGTAATATCTTTATTTGAATAATCAAAAATAAGTTTGATTATCGACACCTTATTCTTTAATAAAATAAAGAATATATCTCAGAAAATAATCGGAGTCATAGGTCCTCATATGAATATTCAAATAATATTCATTAAATAATATAAACTGAGTCATAAGCCCTCGAATGAATATTCAAGTAATATTCATTAAATAATATAAAGTGAGTCATAAGTCCTTGAATGAATATTCAAGTAATATTCATTAAATAATATAAAGTTATCGAATAAACCTTATTCGATTAATAGTTTTAAAAACTATTCATATATATATATATTATATATTATACTCGGGAGCCTCGCCTCCCGGTTTTAGAAAAAGTTCACCTTTTGATCCCCTATACTAAGGGTATACTCAAATACCGCTTATCTCTAGCATAGGTATTATGCAACTAATAAGCATTTGAACCAACAGATATATAAATCAAGAATACGAAACATGCATGCATATATACCCTATCACATGCTACAATATATCGCAATAATTTGCTATTAACAAATATGCATTTATCACAAGATCATGCATATACACATATACATCACAACAACAGTTATACGGGTAGAAAACTTGCCTGAGCGACTGGGGGTTACAAATGGCTTGGGACGAGTCTGGTAACCTATAAACAACATATAAGTTGGAATTAAACCAAAGTCACTTATAAATCTATAATTTAACCAAATTAGACTCTAACGCTCGCTTTGCGCTTACTGATTCTCTTAAGTCGCTCGAGTACCCTCGGCTCCACCATTTTTAATAAATTAACCATTACGAGTTTTAAGGCAATTCTTTCAGCGAGTGTCTTACCAACTGCCTATTACACCTTACATAAATGTCTCATACTCTAATTAGTCATTTAAGGTCTTTAACCTATGTTTCAAAGTAAGGCGAGGGGTAATGGATCGTACGCAAAATGTCGTTACTTAAAACGGCCGTTTCTCCTAAATCGTACATCGGAATCAAACGAACCACATATCAAAACGAAGCTCGTAACATGAACTATCTAATCATGGCAATGGTCAAAACCTAGCAGGGACTTCTCGGGTCCTAATGTTAAGAACAAAACAGCCTAAAGTAAATTCGGACATTACGACGGCTATGTTTACGCGATTTCCCAAATTTAAAATACTCCAATTCAACCCACAATCAATCCACAATCACAACCCAATCAAAACTCCATCCATACTACATCATAACAGCCCCAAAAACTCAACATCAACAATTTATACTTATTCTTAAACTTGAAATTAACTACACTTAAGTTCATTAATCAACAATCCAAGAACTACCACTCCAAAAACTTCACAAAATCAACTAATCTCTACATTTACAACTAGCAAACCTCTCATGAATTATAACAACAAAACTAAACCTAATTACTAAAATAAAGTTAGGGTTTGGAGGGGTTATACCTTCCTTGGAGAGTAGAGAATCAAGAGAATTGCTTGGAATCACCCTTAAAGTCCTTATCCAAGCTTAATCTAAACAAAACTTCAAGAAAAAAAAAATTTAGTTCTTGAAAAACACTATTCACCATCTTCTTCCATGATTTTTAGGAAGAGATTGTGGATGATTTAGGAGCTCAAACTTATAGGATATTCATAACTATGCATAAGGAGTCTTAGATAATTACCTTGTAATTTAAAAAAGCTTGGAACTATGATTTTAACTTTCTTGCTTTGGAAAAGAAGAAGAAGCCAAGAGCAAGGTGAAGAAAATGAAATAATCTTTGTGTTTTGGGTGAAATGATTGTTGGTAGGTTGTTTTTAGCTTGATTTTGGTTAATTACCTTTTTAACCATGAACTTTGTGTGGTTTTAAATCAACCACACCTCCTTCCCCTATGTCATGCTTATGTCACCTTTCCTATGTCATCTTGTTGGTTTGATGACATCATCATCCCTAACCTCCTTGATTAACTCTTAATTTCTTGCCTAATGACCGCTGATCTGTTATACGGTTCGCTTAACTTTCGTTCTCGTTTATCGTTTGAGGGATCATACCCGGGATTTTATTACTTGGGTTCCCTTAACCTTTCTCAATACATTATATTCCTTTTATGATCCTCTCTTATAATCCTTGAATTTAAATCCTTTCAATCATGTTACCTTATACTCAATTCTTTCGGTATCTGGTGGATTCTCGGGAAAAATTAAAAGGTTCAAATTTGGATTCTGACGATCTTTACATACACTTATATACCACATAGAGTACTAATAATATTCCAGAAGATCAATAAAAGAACCCCTACATAGTGTGGAATGAAAAGTTTTCTTATTCAGATTAACACTATTCATAAGGGTTTCAAAAATTCCAAAAATTGGGGTTATTACAGTCTCCCCTCCTTAAAAGGATTCCGTCCCGGAATCAGATAGAAAATGAATAGGGATACTCTCTTAGCATTGCACTTTCTAACTCTCGAGTAAATTTTCCCACATTATGGTCCTACCACCAAACTCTGCCTAGTTTGATAACCCTTCTCCTAAGTACTTGTTCCTTTTCGATCTATAACCCTTTCTGGTTGCTCCATATAGGTTACGTCTGGTTGCATGTCTATGCACTCATATGCCCTTATTTGTCTGGCATCCGAATTACACTTCCTTAACATTGATATATGGAACACGTTATGAACTTACTACATCTTCCGGGGTAGGGCTAGCTCATATGCTAACTTCCCAATACGTCTTAATACCTCAAAGGGTCCAACAATTCGTGGACTTAGCTTTCCTTTCTTTTTGAACCTCATCAATCCTTTCCAAGGGATACCTTTAACGTTACTAGGTCCCCTATTTCCTATTCTTTGTCCTTTCGAGTCAAATCAGCATACCTCTTATGTCCATCTTGGGTTACTACCAGCCGTCATCTGATTTGATCTATTATATCCCTGGTCCTTTGGACTACTGCGGGTCCGAGCATCTTGCGCTCTACAACTTCATCCTAACATAAGGGAGATCGACATTGTCTTCCCTCAAGGATCTCATAAGGCGATATCTCAATACTGACATATGATCTATTGTCGTAAGAAAACTCAATCCGTGTTAAATGATCATTCCAAATTCTTTCAAGTCTATTGCACAGACTCTCATTATAGCTTTTAGCATTAGAGCTTTTGCTTCTTAATACCCATTCTTTTCCAGTTCATAATCGCTACTACCTTCCGTTCCTAATATTATACTGGTTATACTTTTGCTTGTTAGCGTTCTATAACATTTTAATAACCACGTCAACCTTAGTATCACGAATGTGTTTCCATTCTGAATATCACCATAACTTTACTACTCCTTTTTCAACTGTTTCCATTTTCCAAAATTTGATCAATCATATAGAAGTAAAGGAATTTGTTGAGAGATCACTATGATCATGAACACTTGTTACATTGCATAGTTAGTACAGAAGGTGGCCAGCCTTTAGTACTTGACAAGCAATTAAACAACATGTGGTATCCTACTAGGCTTCTATCACACAGATAGATAGTCATTCGGCAATACCTCCCCTTCTGGAAGGGTTGTTCTTCTCAGCTTACATGAAATGAAAAGAAGAGAAAAGAACGAACTGAAGAGAATTGTATATATGTAAAACATATTCCCATAAAATATCTGGCTTGGAATCTACCTCTGAACTATAGAGGTTTGTCATAGGAGAACAAAACATATATGTATTTATATCAACATCAAGTATTATAGCATCGTATTTCACATGCCTAATTATTTTTGCTATTCCGTCCATCATTCTATGGACCCATGCTCTTCCTCGAGCTTATACATAATCACCTTTGAAACTCCCTCGATATCGAAAATTGAATCTGGGATCTCATTCTAGACACCATCGTTACTAGAATTCTATGCTTGCATCGCAACCTTCCTCGTATAGTAATACGACTCTCTATTGATAAGAAGGAATAAATATTCAATAGGTAGATAATCTACTTAACCAGTCTATTCAACGACAACTTATACATCACCACAACCCGATTAGGGGTACCCAATATCAACATCCATTATACTACAACTCTCACGGTTGTAATCGGCTCATTATTCAAAGAATCGTTGCTGCATTACTATGGTCCACCACTGACCTACTGTCGTCATTCATTTTCCTTGGAATCTTAATAGCTAACCATACGGAGTCCATACCTGTCATATCTAATTCTTCTAAGGAGTTAACATAATTACCATTCATAATTCATGAAGAACACTCCAGATCCTGACGTACTTTCATGACATGAAGCAGATAAAATTGCAGAAGAGTTTCAATCAAAGCAACGATAGCAGGTTAATACCATTCTTAATCATATGCCTTCAATAGAAGACTTAACTCAAAGGTTCGTCTAGTCCTTTTTGAAACATGGTCCTGGCTTATCTCAAGATAGTACCTTCTGAGATAGATAGCCCGCTCATGGCGATTACACGAATTAAACCTTTACCAACTATTATTACGGTTGGGTATTGCACTGTCATCAGAAGGAATGTCAATCTTCTAAACCATAATACAACCTTCACAGCTTTAACCATAATCACTGTATTCCTTTGGCACAAGCGCCTATAATTATCCTCTTACCTTTAAAGTGTCGGCCACCTCTTTGGCCTTTCCTGATAGTAAAATTTCCTTACAGTCAATGTCATTTTAACCACCTCCAAATAAATTTTCTACCTCATTTCAATCACTGCTTATGTGAAGATGTTTTCCTTAAAATCCGATGAGTAAAAAAAAATATCACCATTTTTTTCCATAAGTTATTGCCTCAGTCTTTAGAGGTTAATCACTGTCATGACTGACTCTCAATCATACTTAGAACATTTTTTATCTTAGGTCCTAATTTCCCTGAACAATTTTGACCTTTACTGGTTCGATCCCTACTTTCTCGTGGTTTAACACGTGCCCCACTTGGCATCATTATAATTACGTCATATTTCCTTTATCAATATTTCTATTCTTGAGAATTTTGAATATTACCTTTCTCCTTGTAAAACCTCTAAGGTTATCCTTGAATCGTTCCTCCTGTGTTCCCTAGATACAGGGCACATCAAAATACCATTTACTAATACTAGAACCATTTTCTATGTACTTCTGAAAAATTTCTTTACTGATCTTTAAAGGTTGTTGTTACCTTGATCCTTTCCAATTCATACTTGTAAAAACTCATGCTGTCCCTATTAAGGGTGAAATGCCAACCTTTATGCATTCCCCTAGGATTCGTTTTAAGTTACCGATGTTCTATCCTTAATTCCACCTTTAAAAAGGTACATGCATCCTTCCATGGATAAATCAAGTCTTACATCCTTGATAGATTATCTTATTCATCATTCCCACCTCGATAGTCTATACCTAATTTCACAATAGCATCTGTATTCAATATGAGGTCAATCAATATGGCCTCCAAAAGATAACAACGGTTATTCGCTTTTCTTGCCTAATTTGGTAACAATAACAAGGATGTCCTGGAAGATATTGGTCGTGTTCAACGTGAACTTCTTCTTAATAATTCTGTATTTACTTTTGTTGTTTATTTCAACAGTCATCTCAATGCTGGGATATCTTTCATACCTGGCGTCTCCCTTTCTGGGTATCAAGCCACCGGTCTTACACTTCACATTCTTAAAGGTCACTTCCTTCATCCAATTTTCCTAATTTCTTACTTTCTTGTCTCCTTAGTCTATCCGCATTTTATTATTCATCCTTCGAACTATCTCAAGGTTTCCTCGGATGCTCCCAACTTATAGGGAATAAAATATATGTATCTCTTCTGCCTTCAACCATCAATTTTTAACTCATGGTGAATCACCCTCATCCTGACGATTACATACTTCTTTATTTCTATTGCCACGAGTCTTTAGGGTTTCCTCATACCCAACTCCCTTATCATTCCTCAAACTCTATTGCCTTTATATTCCTTTCCACTTCAATTCCTTTTTATTTTCCTTTCTCTTATCATTATTTCATGAACCAACACAACATAAGCATTGATTTGAAACATCCCGTCATTCTGGATTCGTGTCCTCAGAACGAATCTTGACAACTTTTATAACTTAGGTTCATAATTCATCATACTCGTCCGCTTTTGTTCTGGCTCTAAAGCTTTTACAATATCTCCATAACCTTGCGAATTACTTTCCCGAAAATAATTGACTGAACTTTAATCAGCTTATTATAACCTCTGGCTCCGTGCCTTTCTTGGTCTTTCACCAGCGGGTGGCCTCTCTCTTAGGAGGGTAAGTGACAAAAACAGTCTTTTGCGATTCGTCCATCATTTAGAATCTCAAATGATTCCTATATTTCCTTTAGCCAGGCTCTTGCCTCGACTGGGTCAGCTTGTTCCTTGGAACTCTGAGAGCTTAGCGACTTAAAGGTCCTGAAAGAATTTCTCATCGCATTGTCTCCTCAGGGTGGTGGTTGGGGATAATAGTCTAAGTTCTTTTTAGGCAGGTCCATGGATTGCCCAATAGGAGTACCATCCTGGTTCTTCCTATCTTACTCGACTTCTATTTTATTAGTCTAAATATTTCTTCCTACTCCCCATAATTGGGGTCATCTTATACGTTAAAATCCTCATTTTCCACTCCATTATGTTATGGGTTCCTTCTATCTTGATGGCGACCTCCCTGACTATCACATTCAGGGTTGCTCTAAATCTTATTCCTCAAACTAGCTTTCATCTAAGATTTCATCTTTAGGCTCTTGAACATTTGGAACCCAAATTCTGTAGGAATACCTCATTATTCCCTTATCATCTTTCTCGGTATTAATCTTTTATCTAATTGTTGGCTCTTTGCCTTCATTCATCACTTTTTCTGGCACAATATGTTCTTTTCCAATAATTCAGGCTATATTGCAATCTCAAACAACTTTTCGGTACCGGCTCCAGTTACCTTCACTTCTATTTCCATTTTCTCAAAATCTCTTATAAACTCTCTCAAAGACATTATCATCTTGAGTCTCTCCTTTTTACTAAGGGTATCAGCCACCACATTGGCTTTCCCCGAATGATAAAGAATCTCATAATCGTAATCCTTGATTAGCTCTAACCACCTCATTTGGCGCATGTTGAGCTCTTTCTGCATGAAAATGTACTAGAGCACTTATGGCTTAGGTAATTCTAGCACTTCTCTCCATACAAGTAGTGCCTCCAATCTTTAGGGAAAAACTATTGCCACGAGCCAAGCTCATGGGTGGGGATATCAAATTTTATATTCCCTCAATTGTCTTGACGCGTACGCGATTACCTTGCTGTGTTGTATAAGAAGCACCCTAATTCCTTATGCGAAGCGTCACTACACTTCACAAAATCTCATTTCCATCCGGCAACGCCAACATAGGGAACGTCACCAACCTTTGCTTCGGTTCTTAAAAGTTGTTCTCCACCTCACGCATTTCTCTGTCCATTCGAACTTCTCAGTCTTACGAGTAAGCCGCGTTAAAGGGGATACTATCTTTACAAACTTGAACGAACCTCCGGCAGTGACCGGCCAATCCTACCTCTGGTAGTTCCCTAAGGGTTAGTCATCAATTCCTCAGTGGTCCTTATTCATTCTTGTCAGGATCCTCCACGGATCCTCCCCAGCAACAATCCTTCTAGGACAATATCCTCAAACCGCTACATCCTCAATATGAACATCATCCGGTCCTGCGTTAGGACGGCTCTATCGATTCCACAATCCGATCTCCAATTAGTAATAAAACATCATCGCGCTATTGCTCCTCAACCTCAAGGTTCGGAGTCCCACTACATCTACGATACGAACAATACGCTTCTATCACGATATTTATAAGGGTTCCCATAAGGGTTTTAACTGTCAGTACTACTTTAGGTAGCCCGACTATAAACTTGGCAAGAGTTCTTATTATCTTAATGAACTTATTATCTTAACTTCACATCATCTCTGAGGTTTATAAACGCTTAGCTCTGATACCACTTCTGTACACCCCCCAAATCCGGGGTCGGGATTCGAGTGTCACGAGTTCCATTCCCTTAATAACACCCAATCTTAATAAATAATCAACTATTTGTACTGTGACCCCAACCATAAACACACACACCACAAGTTATAGTCTCAGAGATGAATATCCAAAAATAATCACAAGTCATTTTATTCCACAATTATATGCCAATACACCTTAAAAGGGTTTTCTGAATAAATTTACATTTCTTTGCCATTATTACAATTCATAAATATACATAAATCTGGTTCATCAATAGTTGAAACCTAGCCTATTGGTAGCTCTCTACCTCAGCTACGACGTCATCAACGCTTCCGAAAACTGTGGAAACATTTTCTACTGCTTGCGAATTGGAAGCTTGGTCCTGTTCATCTTGTCTCTCTGATGTTGTGTGATGAAAGAAGAAAACAAGGGTGAGCAACAAGCCCACCAAAATAATATGTATAATGATTTACAATATATGAGCATTCTCATAGTACTCATGAAAGTCTTAGTCAAGAAGAAATGAACCAAGTTTGATATCTTACCGCGACCAAGTCGCAAAATATTCAGTATATATGTACATATATACTTTTCACAATCTTTGAAATCCTCTGACATGTATAATATACACAGAGTTCCCGTTTATAACTGTATATAAAATATCGTTGCAAGGTGATCTCATATATCTAACCTTGTCTCAACATTTTTCCTAAAAATCTTTGACATGCACAATATAATCATTTACTAGATATAAGTTTAAAATGATGAAGTTACAAGATACTCCATATGCTTATATCTTTTCCGAATACTACTTAACTACCACCGTTCAAGGTATAATCCGTTTCAAAAGTTCATAACGTAGATGAGACTACAAAGATAAGATTTGAATAAATTCAATCCTTGAAATATCATTATAAATAATGAAGTTACGAGATACTTCATTAAGTTCCCAGATATATATATACACCTATATATATATACATTTCATACACTCCTTGAAACCTCTGTTATGAAAATTATAAACAGAGTTGCAATAGCCAATGAATTTGGAAAGGAGAAAACCTTGGCATAAACCTGATATCTTGCTGATCAGGCAAAGATACCAATAAGTAACCTTTTCTACTAGTAGATGGACGAATTCCCCACTGGTCATCACCCTGGCCGCAATAGGACCTTATGCTGGACTGCCACTCAGCCACTTACGCATTTGATGGACTTCCACTTGAGCCACTTACACTTTCATGGACGCCCACTGAGCCCATGTTGCTTATGCCGACTCAATAGATGGACTTACTTCCCGAACGTTGGGTAAGTAAACAATTCATTATCAACACAGCAACCTCGTTGCGAATGTAAAATACACCACTGAGCCGGATCCCTCAAGTTTTGAGCGAGTATTTAAATCCCCTTCGAAAGGAAGATCTTAACTATAAAAAATTGAGTTTTGGGATCCGCTCTAACTTTTAAAAATCATTTTGAAGACTCGAAAACACTTTAGAGAGTGTTTGAGTAATGCTGATTTAATGAAATAATCAGTCCCGATATAATTAGAAAATATCCGAATATTATTATTTAAATAATATTCCCATAAAGAATATCTTTATTTGAATAATCAAAAATAAGTTTGATTATCGACACCTTATTCTTTAATAAAATAAAGAATATATCTCAGAAAATAATCGGAGTCATAGGTCCTCATATGAATATTCAAAGAATATTCATTAAATAATATAAACTGATTCATAAGCCCTCGAATGAATAGTCAGTAATATTCATTAATATTCATTAAATAATATAAAGTGAGTCATAAGTCCTTGAATAAATATTCAAGTAATATTCATTAATAATATAAGTTATCGAATAACCTTATTCGATTAACAGTTTTAAAAAACTATTCATATATATATATATATTATATTATAATTATACTCGGGAGCCTCGCCTCCCGGTTTTAGAAAAAGTTCACCTTTTGATCCCCTATACTAAGGGTAGACTCAAATACCGCTTATCTCTAGCTAGGTATTATGCAACAATAAAGCATTTGAACCACAGATATATAATCAAGAATAGAACAGCATGCTAGATACCCTATCACATGCTACAATATATCCGCAAAGAAGTTCTAATAACAAATATGCATGTTAGCACAGAGTCCATGCATATACACAATACATCACAACAACAGTTATACGGGTAGAAACTTGCCTGAGCGACGGGGGTTACAAATGGCTTGGGACGAGTCTGGTAACCTATAAAAACCATATAAGTTGGAATTAAACCAAAGTCATTATAAATCTATACTTTAACCAAATTAGACTCTAACGATCGCTTTGCGCTTACTGATTCTCTTAAGTCGCTCGAGTACCCTCGCTCCACCATTTTTTAATTAACCATTACGAGTTTTAAGGCGATTCTTTCGCGAGTGTCTTACCAACTGCCTATTACACCTTACATAAATGTCTCATACTCCAATTAGTCTTTTAAGGTCTTTAACCTATGTTTCAAAGTAAGGCGAGGGGTAATGGTTCGTACGCGAAACTCGTACTTAAAACGGCCGTTTCTCCTAAACCGTACATCGGAATCAACGACCACATATCAAAACGAAGCTCGTAACATGAACTATCTAATAATGGCAATGGTCAAAACTCGAAGGGAGTTCTCGGGTCTAATGTTAAGAACAAAACAGCCTAAAGTAAATCGAACATTACGACGGCTATGTTTACGCGATTTCCCAAATTTAAAATACTCCAATTCAACCCACAATCAATCCACAATCACAATCCAATCAAAAATCCATCCATACTAATCAACAGCCCCCAACAACTCAACATCAACAATTTATATTATTCTTAAACTTGAATTAACTACACTTAAGTTCAGTAATCAACAATCCAAGAACTACCACTCCAAAAAACTTCAAAAATCAACTAATCTCTACATTTACAACTAGCAAAACTCTCATAAATTATAACAACAAAACTAACTAATTACTAAAATAAAGTTAGGCTTGGAGGGGTTATACCTTCCTTGGAGTGGAGAATCAAGAGAATGGCTTTGAATCACCCTTAAAGTCCTTATCCAAACTTAATCTAAACAAAACTTCAAGAACAAAAAAATTTAGTTCTTGAAAATCACTATTCACCATCTTCTTCCAGATTTTTAGGAAGAGATGTGGATGATTTAGGAGCTCAACTTATAGGATATTCATAACTATGCAAAGGAGTCTTAGATATTACCTTGTAATTTAAAAGGCTTGGAACTATGATTTTGACTTTCTTGCTTTGGAAAGAAGAAGAAGCCGAGAGCAAGGTGAAGATATGAAATAATCTTTTGTGTTTGGGTGAAATGATTGTTGGCGGTTGTTTTTAGCTTGATTTGGTTAATTACCTTTTTAACCATGAACTTTGTGTGGTTTTAATCAATCACCTCCTTCCCCTATGTCATGCTTATGTCACCTTTCCTATGTCATCTGTTGGTTTGATGACATCATCATCCCTAACCTCCTGGATTAACTTAATTGCTTGCCTAATGACCGCTGATATTATACAGTTCGCTTAACTTTCATTCTCGTTTCGTCATGGGGATCATACCCGAGATTTTATTACTTGGGTTCCCTTAACCTTTCTCAATACATTATTTCCTTTTATGATCCTCTCTATAATCCTTGAATTTAAATCCTTTCAATCATGTTACCTTATACTCAATTCTTTCGGTATCTGGTGGATTCTCGGGGGAAAATCAAAAGGTTCAAATTTGGATTTTGACAATCTTTACATACACTTATATACCATATAGAGTAGTAATAATATTCCAGAAGATCATATAAAAGAACCCCTACATAGTGTGGCATGAAAAGTTTTCTTATTCAGCATAACACTATTAATAAGGGTTTCAAAAATTCCAAAAATTGGGGTTATTATAGAAATGATGTTGATGATATTATATTGATTTAAATATTCCTAATTTAGAATCCTAGGTTTATTCTTGTTGCCAATCCATGGATAAATCTAACTAGCTTGTGGTA
Organism: Apium graveolens; assembly: GCF_009905375.1. Lineage (NCBI taxonomy): Eukaryota > Viridiplantae > Streptophyta > Magnoliopsida > Apiales > Apiaceae > Apium > Apium graveolens. The sequence continues at coordinate 45,940,316 of NC_133648.1, forward strand.
GATTACAAGCTAAGCCATTTGCTTAGCTTCCTTAGCTTATTATTCCATTAGCCTAGGTTGATCATCCTATCTTTAGCTCACTATTTGATAAAGTAACCCATGGTTACTTTCTTACCATGGTTAGTTAGTGCGTTACGTTTATTTAATCGTTTACGCGTTTCGACGGTCGCTTAAATATTTTCGTAATACATCCTCGTAAATGGTTCACGACGTAATTCCTTTCGTATTTATACCTTATGTTTTGAATTATCCTACTTGGGTATAATCCGTAGGGTTTTATATTCGTAATTATATTATGATTCCCGTAAACCTCGATGATTCGTAAATATGGTCGTTTTTTAAAGTTCGTTTTCTCGAAAACTAATAACGTTTACAACACTCATTTGGTACGCATAATCATAATATCAACTCCGAAACTCTTTTCTCATGCACTACATAATGGGGCTCAAAATTTTTCCCGTATGTCAAGGTTGCTATTCATGAAACGTTTACAAGGTCTCAAAAATTCGAGTTATTACAAAGCCTCATTTCCTTTTCGTAGCATCTATTGGCCTGGGCCATGGTAAAAAATTTGGCGTCTGCCTCTTCCTACAAACATGAGTTCTTTCTTCCCTGGGATATTGAACTTAACTTTCTTCCCTTTACAGTCTATCAAGCATCATTGCTAGATAGCCAGCCATTCACAAATTACATCAAATTCCCTAATTTAAAAGGAATTAGATCAACACTAAAAGATTGTTCCCCTATGCCTAACTCACAGGCAGGGTGAATCTGGTTAATAGGGATAACTTCATGGTGACTATTTCTACTTGTAATGGTTCTATTAAGGGTTCATCATTAAGTCTGAATTTAAGTGCAAAGTCCCTCGATATAAAAGATTTAGTTGCTCCCGAATCAAATAAAACATTTGCACGGACTGAATTTAGTGAAAGGGTACCTGCAATCACATCTGAGTCTTTCATAGCATCTTGAACTGTCATGTTGAAGTCCTTGCAGTAGGTGGCTTATTAGAAGCAGCCCCGCTTGCTCCTAAAGCTGCTGGTTTATTCATTGGGCAATCATTTCTCATATAACCCAGATGTCCACATCCATAACAGTGATGGCATGGATGACAGCGGGGGTTGGCGAAGTGCACTTGTGGGAAAGTGACCCACTTGACCACACCAAAAACAAGTTAACTACCTTCATTCCACACACCCCAGAATGCTTCCTCCCATAAGTATTACATGTGGTAGAGGTGGTCGAGATTGGTGGAATAGGACACTCCTGATTTATGGGCCGCTCTAGCTCACATCACACTATCGGTCGCCTAAACCCAACACTCTTCACTGGGAGGGACACTGCTCCTCGATTAAACCTGGTTGGGAAGCTTCTTCCTGTGGAACCTCCGCCTACTTATGGATTTCCTCTTATTCCTTTCTCTCTCGTTCTTCTACATCTGTTCACTTCCAGCTTCTGCAATTGTTGCCTTTTGCACCAGAGTGGCATAGTCTGTAAGCTCAAGGATTGCCACCCTATTCTGAATCCACGGTTTGAATCCTGCTGAAACCTCCTAGCTTTCTTTTCCTCGGTATTCACAAACTACACAAACCTGATAACTCAGTAATTTAGCTTCGTACTTTTGTTACAGATAAATTATTCTGCTTTAGCTCCAAGAACTTGAGCTCCATCTGGTTCGCCATAAACCTCGGGAAATATTTTCCCAAAATAATTGACTAAACCTCTCCCAGGTATGATTAGCGTCTGTCTCCATGTTTTTATTGGCCTCCCACCAGTAATTGACTAACTCGATTTTTTGAGACTTTGTAAAAATGTTTAATTGAATAGTAATCTGACATACGGGGAAAACCTTTTAGCCCACACCATGTTGTGCATGAGAAAATAAGTTTCGAAGTTGATATTATGATTATACGTACCAAATGAGTGTATGTAACGCTATAGTTTTCGAAGAAAATGAACTTTGAAAATGCCATATTTACGAATCATCGAGGATTACGGGAATCACACATATAATTATGATTTAAAACCCTATGGATTTATATCCAAGGACGATACTTCAAACATAAGAAACAAATATTTGGCCGACGGGACTAGCCTTGCTAAAGGTTATTTCCCGGTAAGACTTAATTACTTTTGAGTTATAATAATTATCACTTTGTGGATTGATTTACTCTAGTAAGAATGGTTCATTTCCAAGACAATAACCTACGTGTGTATGATAAGTGTGGGGTCGTAGTATGAGTATTTATATTGTGATGTGAGGTATGTGGTATATAGTATCAAGATGGCATGGCCTCCTAGATCCTTGACCTGGATTTTGGGGCGCCACAGAAATGTATCAGAGCTTAGGTTTATCAAATCTTGGAAACGATAGATATAAAATTGTATACATAAGAATAATAAAATAATCATTAGAGCTTAGTCGAGTTCGTCATCAGGCTACATGGGTAGTCTTGGCAGTTTTACCCTCAAGGGAATTTCGACTCTCAGTTAGTACCTTGCCTATTGTGTCAGG